>NC_054371.1:156415037-157015037 GCF_017654675.1 Xenopus laevis
CCTGTAATCCTGATGCGCTTTTACACAATATACTCACCTTAAACTGGCCATAGACGCAAAGATCCTCGAACGATCGGACTTCCCCATCTCCCGACCTGCCACTAACCATTCCAATCAAATAAAGTAGTAAGAACAGATCAGCTGATGTTTTGCCCCGGACAGCAATCGTACGAAAGTTTATGTCCGGCAAAACTGGTGACAGTCTTCCACTGAAAATCGTACGATCGGCAATACATGCAGAGAAATTATCGGCAGCCGACGGAATTCTTTTAACCTGGCCAATCGACCAAACGACTGTTCTCCGTGGGACGAAAAATGACGGGACTCTCCACACACGGTCTGAAAATCATACGAATCCTTGATTTGTACGATTGGATCTTTGCGTCTTATGGAGGGCTGGACACTACAGACACTAGAAAGGCATAGAATAAATAAGATGATTTCAATTCAGGTTTGTAGCCCTTAATGTACAAAATCATGTAATCCTAGATCAAGCATATGAAAATGCCTTTTTAGATCTTGTGGCTATCTTTGCTCAGATCTGCTACTTACCTGAAGGGCAAGGCCAGAGATCAGCCCAAAAAAACACAAAAGCAAGCATTTTCAGGTCTATCTCTGCTCCACTCCATGTAGCCATACTCAGGCCTAGGCTGTGCCTGTTGGTGCAGCTACAGGAAGTTGCTGGTAACTTTGGATCTGCTTCTATATGCTTCATTAAAAAACGCAGTTGGAGAGAAGTGTTTGCAACGCAGTTTGTACCCTTGCCCTAAAGCTAATCCCAGATGGGGATAATCTGACACATGCAGTGGATTTTGGCACTAAAACGTGTGAGTTTGCATTTCAGCACCAATATCCACCACTGTGCTTGCACCCAGGCTAATGCAATGGCCCAGGTGCAGGCAAGGAAGGAAGCAGGCCTGGATCAGCCTTTATCTTGGATTATCCTAAGGATCCATAAATGAGTCATACTCATAGAGACCTAAACTATATTGCATATACCACTTTATTCCCATGCTCATCCTTCTTTTATTTGGCTACACACATTATGACGTAAATGATGACAAATGAATGATCGGTGTTCAGATTGCAGTGTGTCCTACACATACACATATTTTATACTGAAGCATCATAATTAGAACCGGAATGAATTTTCTAGGCTTAAGCTGTAGTATCAGTTGCTTGGCCTATTCAAGCATCAATTTAGGGTTGTATGATCCTGTGATCTTTGAACCTCCTGTGAACTTCAATCTATCTCATCTTCCTCAAACAAAAGATCTCCAGCCAATATGATGTAAAGTTCTTGGAAACTTCCATAATGACATGTATGAGCACTAATTGCATAGCAGCAGCTAGATATTTCGAGCATATACATCACAGTTGCAGTCAGTGTGACCGTTTAAAACTACAGTCTGTAGCATGATTTATTCTGTGAGGTTTAGTGATTTTTTTTTGTGTAAAAATTGACTAAAAATCTTATCTTCACTAGAAAATCATTCAAAGGACAAATTCACAATCATCTGAATGCCATTTTTATTTTTTGCACCACCCTATGCCAGAATTTTTCCCCCCAAAAAAAAGTAAAACAGTTCTGCCAATTTAGATTTATACAGAGAATTATTACGTATGGGTCCATTATCCAGAAAACCATTATACAGAAATCTCCAAATTACTGGGGGGACATCTTCCACAGGGTCCGTTTTAATCAAATAATGAAAATTTTTAAAAATTATTTCCTTTTTGTCTGTAATAAAAAATAAAAAAAGCCAACAGTAGCTTGTACTTTATCCCAACTAAGATATAATTAATCTTTATTGGAGGCAAAACAATCCTATTTGATTAAATTAATGTTTAAATGATTCTTTAGTAGACTTATGGTCCAAATTACAGACAGATCCAGATCCAAATTACAGACAGACCCCTTATCCAGAAAACTCCAGGTCTCAAACTTTCCGGATTTCAGGTCCCATACCTGTACTCCAAATTCTAGAACGACTAGTTAACTCCAAAGTATACAAAGTCTATCAATTCACAAAATGGACTATAAGGCTTACAGCTCAATGGCAAAAATATTTCTTACTCCAATTTCAGTTTACGCCACTTTTGTGAATTCCCCTCCCGTGACACTAATATTTTCCGATCTGATTAATGCAGATGAGTGTGGAATAGTTGCACAAATCGCTGGACCTTTGGCAGCTGCAGACATAAGTGCCTATTACATCAGTTCATACAACTTTGACCATGCACTGGTAAGTAAAGCACAGCGGAGTCTCCGCCTGTCTGGATATTCATTGCACGTATACTGGGGGAGAAAATGCAAGTGAATAAAGCATAATATGGTTTCGTTTTTTTCCCAGTCTGTCCCTGTCTGCTGAGTTATGAGTTCTAATGTGCTGGTACAAAGTCATGTGCAGATTTTGCAACATCCATGCAAGTCCACTTCCTAAAATAAAATCCAGCCTTTTAGCTCTTTTGATAAAGAAACTTACTAAAAGCCTTTGAACTTGGAGTGATTACTGGACGCTTCATCTTCAGATGGCTCCGCTACATAAAATGGTCTGCCTCCTACATGAATTGCACTAGATAAGAGCAAATACATGTCTGTTGGTAGATAAAGGGAAAATAGACATCCACAACATGGTCTATCTTCAGCTTTAGTTTGAACTGCTATGTGATAGTTCTACTACAGTTTTAACCCCACAATTGTATCTAGATTATGTAAGGGCAAATGCTTGCTTGTGTGCAGCATCGGTCTGGGGGTCTGAGGCTTAAAATGGAATTCTGCGTCAGTGCCCCCCACACCCAGCCGCAACCCCTCTCCAAAGGCCTCCTGTCTTTTTTTTCTTTCAAGACGTGAAACAATCATGGGCAGTAGGGGAAGTCAGGGCGCAGCACTGGGAGTGGGGCCCATCAGGTTTTTTTGCCTGGTATCACGCTAGCCCTGTCTGACCCTATTTTCTGTTGCTGCTTGACTTTTCACAGTTACTTGTGAGCCCTCTCCTGGGTTCTATGTCTAGAGACAATATCGGGTATAAATGGGCAGATAGAAAAATCTTGATTATAACCACAAGCTGGTAGCGTTGTTAGAGGTGTACAGTAAATTCCATGGCAGTGTCATCCTCCTACACATGGATAAATGCAGAGTTGCAGGGAAGGTATGACATTTGCATACAGCAAGATAAGAAACCTAGTTTCCTTATCAACCCTGCATATAATCCACAGGATTAGTATCTGAAACATGTAGCACAAACACATTTTGTTTATGAAAGAAACACATTCAAGATTCACGGATTACTGTAACAATGGAAAGTTGTTTCATTGTGAAATTTTCCATGTAGTCATTAGGCTGCAGTAACAACAATGTGGTCTGAGGCTTTGGGGGTAAATTCTGCTGCTTAATCATTACTGCTGTTTTGAGATATGTCATCAACACAGGTAACAGGGTGCACAGGGAGAAAACCATGTCAATTTACTGCAAATAAGGAAATGTATCATAATTCTATTGTAATAGCTTTATTAAAGGGGTAGCTAGGTATTAGTTATATTCAGAGACAATCAGGGACATGGTACACAGGGTGCTTTGCCGCCTATAATATCGCAGGGTGACAAATCTCCCAAAAATGCTGTCCCACTGGAAATAACCTTCACCCTTTAGTCTTCACTTTTTATTTTTTGTGGAATGGAATTATTTAGCTCCAGTTAAATAATTGTTCAGCTGCTCTCTCGTTTGGAATGTAAGCAGTTATCTGAGTGCTGGGGTCTATTTTACCCTAGCCTACTGACAAGCTTTTAGTTTCATACAGTTTATATAATACATTAGCAGAATGGGTTTAGAGGCACCAAGGCTTGTACAGATCAGTCCTGGTCTCTAATAACAGATCAGGAGCTGAGTGGAAAATCTCCTGCAACTATTTTAGCTTTGGTGTCCATGTGGATTGCCAGCAGTGAAACAAATAAACAGTGTAACTGACATAAAAACTGCACTGCAACAAATCTCTCTGTGAAGGGTGGTGCCTCTTAGTCAAGTGTCAATCAGTTACAGAGAAAGTCACCCATTTGCCTCTCAATCAGGCTGTCACCCTGGGAGAGGAGAATGCTGCTCTGTTTCTGGCACAATTTCCAGAAACCTGATTGGCGAGCTACTATATTATCATTATCAGTAATGAGCATGGTCTGGAGATTCTGTGTTTCCTAATGCCTTTGGATTCCTATTGGTTAAGTAACAAGTCCTAACCCTAACCCTAAACCTTACCAATAAGACCTTTAGCATTAACCCTTTATAGATACATAAATTATAAATAATACAACCATGTGGAAGACAGCAGACTGCCTCAGACCAGTGGCTAGGAGAGGATGTGTGTAAAGCTGGCCATAGACATGCAGATATAGCCTTATATCAGATGAACAATTATTATAGATGCTTTATCCCCTTGACTGTAGTTGCATCTTGCAGCTCCTTCAGACTAGTAATCAAATTCCATTTGAATCTTATTAGACTGTCAAGTTAAATGGCCTGCCTACAATATTCCCCTTCATTTCTTTTTGGGCACGTGTGCTTTTTCTTGTCTGAACACCTCAATGCAACAATGTAACAATTTAGTTATGGAATCTGGTTATCCAAGTTGGTTTTGGAGAGATGAGAAGCCTTATAAGACACCCCTACAGCCTCCAATTAGCTTGAAGTGAATGAATTTCAATCAAAAATACTGCCATTTTTGGTTGCGAAGTTCCACTGTAGGTACTGTCAGGCATTTAAGTCAGTGGGAGGTTGTTTAGGTGAGGACATAATTAATAATGTATATTATTAAACATGATAATATATATATATATATATATATATATATATATATATATATATATATATATATATATATATATATATATATATATTGTCATTTAAGTCAGTGGGAGGTTGTTTAGGTGAGGACATGATTAATAATGAATATTATTAAACATGATAAATAATATATATATATATATATATATATATATATATATATTGTGTTTAACAATTCCAATTGTGTTCACCTTCCAAACACCTTTTTCAGTTCAGTTGTTTTCAAATTGTTCACCAGAAATAAAGTTTTTTTTCAGTTGCTTTCCATTATTTATATATTTTTTACTGTATTTCCAAAATTGAAGTTTAAAGTTTAATGTTCCTGTCTCTGGTGTTTGTCTGGCAGCTCAGTAATCCAGTTGCAGATTCTGAACTCTTACAATTTGCTACATTCGTTTATACATTTCTTGGCAGTATCTGTGGAATATTAGCAACTATTGTATCAATTCTAACAACTGCCTATAATGAAACTCCGGGATCCTGCTCAGCAGGGCCAATCATAAGAAATGCATCAATTTAGAACAATTGAAAGAGTCTGTGACCCCCGCTTCAGAAAGACATAAGGTGAAAAATTAAACTTTAACCTTTAATATTCGAAAAATGGTCACAAATAGTAAATAGTAAATAGAAAGCAGTTGTAAAAAAGTCTTTATTTCTGGGGAACAATCTGAAAATAAGTGAACTGAAAAGTGCTTGAAAGCTGAACAACCCCTTTAATGTTCATCACAACACTTATTCTAATTCATATATTGTCTCATTGCTCAGGTGCCAGAAGAAGACATTGAGAGTGTCATCAGTTTATTGCATCAACGTCAGGAAGTTAAAACCTAAGCTAAGTCTTTCCAGATCCTCCATGTTTTTAACTGTTTCTACAGGTGAAAACCAGGAAATGTTTCAGGAATGGGCACTATTGGCACACTCCAGGATTTTTTTGTTTGTTGCTTTTTTTTTTTTTTTTTTTTTTTTTTTTTTAAAAAGAAACCTGTGGCACAGCACTTTCTGACACAGCGATGATGTCGTACTTTAGATTTTTGCATAAGAACTACCCAAACAGGCACTGCCAAGAAAGAGAACTTGAATTTAATAACACTATTCGCCTGGGCGAGTGGTTTGTATTCAGTGTTGCAATAAATGAGTGGTTGCTGTCTAAAGCAGCTGCAGTGCTAACCATTTCCTGGAACAATACACTACAATGTGAAATAAAGCAGCACAACCTGACAAATTAAATGCAAAGGCATTGCAAGTGGATGCAAAAAAGATGCAAAGAGGGGAATATGAGGCAGTTTGTGACCCTTGTGTCTGTTCTGCATTCTAAGTTCATTTATTAGATGTATATAGCATAACAAAACACTATATTGGAGTCTTCTGAGCAGATTGCTGAGTGCCATCATGTTTGCGTTATATAAGGTGTACCATTTATTTAATCATTTTCTTCAGTTTAGTTTGCTCTTAATGCTGTTATAAACAGGTTGACTGTGGAAGGAAATAGGGATGTAGACAAGCAGAGCTGGAACCTGAATCATTTGCACTGTGTCTCAGGGAATTTCAAAGGCTTCTTTACTTTTTAAATGAATTGGATAGAATAGCCATTTTGATTTATCAAAGGAATAGGCAAAGCAGACTACTTCTGATTATAAATGTTTGTTTTTTAAAAAAAGAAAAACCCTGGCCTGCTTATATAGCTATATCTTAGTGCAGCTTCTGATGTTATGCTAAAAAATTGACTATGCTTAACATTATTTATTCTGTCCTGAGTTATGTTTAAATTTGTGTTTTATTTTATTATAGTACCTGTATGTATCCCGCTGTGTAATGCTGTTAATGTAGATATTATTGCTTTTATTATTACTTTTTCACCAATGGTTCCTAAGTTTCTATCCTTAAAGGGGTTGTTCACCTTCCAACACTTTTTCCAGTTTAGTTGTTTTCAGATTCACCAGAAATAAAGACTTTTTGCAATTACTTTCTAATTTCTATTTGTGATCGTTTTTCTTATACTGAAGTGTAAAGTTTCATTTTTCACTTTCTAAAGCAGCTCTGGGATGGGAGGTCACTACTCTTTAGGGTTGGGGCAGACGGGCAGATATGGGGAGATTTAGTCGCCTGACGACTAATCGCCTCTTCTGCGTGGCGAAAATCTCCCTGAACTGCCTTTCGTCTGCTTGAATGAAGAATCACCTGTGCTAATGCACTCACTGCGCTTTGATTTACGAAGTTTCCTTGTGAAGCAGAAGAGGCGATAAGTCGCCAGGCAAACAAATCTCCCAGAATCTGCCCCAACCCTAAACTGTTCTAAATTGATACATTTAGTTGATACATTTGTTATCTTTGTCCCAAGGCAACTGTTAGAATTGATACAATTCTTGCTAATATTCTAAAGACACTGCTGATAAATGTAGCCACTAAATGTATCCAGTTGAAACAGTTCAGAATCTGCACCTGACTTACTGAGCTGCCAGAATGAAACACCAGAGACAGGACCAATAAAACTTCAATTTTGGAAAAACAATAAAAAATTTAAAGAAATTGAAAAAAGGCTTTATATTGGTGAACAATCTGAGAACAAATCAACTGGAAAAAGTGTTTAGAAGGTGAACAACCCCCTTTAAAATACGCCAACAGGTAAGCTCCTTGGAGAGCCCTACGTTCACTAGTAATTTGAGGTGTTGGAGTTTCCTTATAGCAGACCCATATATAAGAGTTATCCGTTCCCATTGCATTGTATCAGCTATGTACTTATGAAGGGGTTGTTATTGACAAGCATACTGGCCAGTAGCGTTGTGGAAATAGCCTGCTGGCCAATAGACTTGCAATGATATTTCAAATGACCTGTTATGATGATGATGTTCTCTCTGTCATGGTATGATTTCTGGCATGAATGGGAACTGCTGACATTTGTGACGTTTACCAGTGTTTGCTTCAGAAGTGAATTGGCTCAGTTAGAGCTATTGATAGGATCTCTGCAACAAAAAGGAACAGATGACAATCCAGTTGAGCAGAAACTGAAGTCTTTTATGCAACTTTTGATCTATGTGGATTAATTAAAATGGTTCTTTAAATCTGAACTGTGAAAGGAAAGCTGCAAGCGTGTTAGACTGGTATGTTTTATTCTTTACTCTTTAAACCTGGCGACTACTGGTTTAGCCCATGTTTCTTGTATAGTATCAGAAATAGTGCAGATGGAAGCACTCCCTGCACTTCTATTAGTTCTATTCCCGACGCTGGTCACATCCTCTAATTATGCAAGTTAGAAAGAGGAGCATTAGCACTCACATTTGCTGCAGTTGTGTACGTTATTCATTTTGCCAGAAACCACAGTGTACAGCAAAAAATGTTTTTTTTTGGGGGGGGGTCTGCACCTCCTCCTGTCAGGTTGCCATTGTTGTACACTGGTTTCTGGTGAAATAAATAGTGTACAGATTGCTGATATTTAAAATAGGCCATTGCAATTACACAGAGGTGGATACAGCCCCTTGCAGGCTCAATAAATAGCGACTGTCTGTGGCATATTACCTGAATCTACAGTTTGCCAGTCTGGGCCTCTATACACCATTGCATGGATTAAACAATTGCAGCAGCTCTCCGATCTAACTTTTAATTTGTGCAACAACGGCAACGTTTTGGGCTATTCCAGCCCTTTATCAAGCCTTTATACACCATTGCAGCTACCGAGGGTCCTTTTTTTCTAAAGTGTATAGCAGTAGGTCACAGTATTAGTTATTTACTGAAAGCTATTCTTCGGTTTGGTTGTAAATTGATTTGTGTCTTAAATATAAGCAGGTTTTATTTTAGTACTTTGCCATCAGCGTGTATTCAGCATACTGGTGCCAAGCCTACTGGCAATGGGTCACAATAACATATTTGGCAAACTCTACACACTTGCCAGAATGTTTACAATGTGCCAAGCACCCTTCATTTATTCCTCCTTTGTATTTGAAGTTTAAATAAATGTCTGTCAGAACTCTCAAACTGAATTCATTGACAGCTCTTCTGGAACAGAATGATGGTTCCTAATGCATCATGAACTCAAATGACATAATCCACAAAATTGCTCTGACTTCATATGTTAAACCTTTCAATAAGTGCTTGTTTTTTTTAACCTTGACTAGTTTGTACCAGCATTCTCCTTCTTGGTGCTAGAAATTCTGCTCAGGGTAAGGGCAGGAAAAATGATGATGTAAGCACTACCTTTATTTGCTAGAAAAGATAATCTCTATATGAAGCAGAAAAACAAATGTATGCTTTTACTCTATTAAAAGGAAAGATTTATTTTTTGCATAGATCTGACTTTATTTTGTAATGATAAAATGCTGAACAAACAATTTGCTGACGTGTTTTTTTTTTTTTTTATTTGCTAATCAGTATATACAGGTATAGGAGTGGTTATCTGGAAACCCGTTATCCAGAAAGCTCTGAACTACAGGAAGACCATCTCCATTAGACTCCATTTTATCCAAATAATCCAAATTTTTAAAAATGATTTTTCTTTAGATATAATTATTCCTTAAGGGAAACAAAACCAGCCTATTGGATTTAAATGATTTTCTAGTAGAGTTTAGCTAAGAAGATCTAAATTACAGAAAGATCCGTTATCCAGAAAGCCCCAGGTCACAAGCATTCTGGATACCAGGTCCCATACCTGTATTTTATATATATAAATATATAACTACAAGAGGTCCTCTGCACTCAACCCATTATCAATATATTTAAGACAGAGACATTTTGTGCATACTGCTACTAAAAAAAGAGTGCAGAGGACTCTTGTAGTTGACTATATGTATTTTGTGGTTACACCCTCATTGCACCCCCGCCTAATGGTTTTAAAAAATAGTGGTGAGCACAACTTTCCCTTGTTATATATATATATTTATATCAAAAAAGTCCAGACAACTTGCTTGTTCATCAAGAAAAAACTTTTATCAAGCAAGTAATAAGTACAACGTTTCGAAGCTCCCGCCTCTTTATCAAGCAATAAAGATTTAAATGACATCACATCCTTTTAAAGCCATAAGTTCAAGCCACTCCCATAGGTGAGATGTGGTTAACCATGTAATACACATAGACCAATGAACATATACTTAAATAATATAACACAACAGTGTCAATTAGACCCTAGTAATAGAAACATCCAACATAGAGAAACATATTGGTCAAAAATAACAATGTGGTAAGTGAAACAAAAGTTTTAAAGGTTATAAGGACTATGCGTGATGTCATATTCAATTAGCCCCAACCACCCAAAAGACTATGTTACAGAAATTCTTTGCAATCACATGAAAGCATATATTTCCACATACAGGAAAGAAGTTCGAATTGCGAGGTCACTATACATGTGATACCGAATATGTGGTCTATATGCTAAAGTGCCCTTGCGGGCTTGCATACGTTGGGGAGACGGTTCAACCTATACGGGATCGTATCAGTCAACATAAATCCACGATCAGAAAGGAGGTACTAAAATTACCAGTACCAGCCCATTTCCACTTGGCACGACATTCCGTGGCAACCCTCAGGTTTCTTGTTTTGAAGTCTATTGCCCCCCCCACGTCGGGGGGGGTAATAGACTCCTACAACTCCAAAAAAGAGAAAAAGGGCAGACACATGGGGAGATTTAGTTGCCCAGCAACTTCGGGTGACTAATCTCCCTGAACTGCCTTCCCGTCGGCTAGAATCGAAATCACCGGCGGGATGGCACTCGGATCGCTTCGTTTTTTAAAGTCGCCGAAGTTTCCTTGTGAGGTTTAATTAAATGTGCAATATCTCCATTATAAAGTGCATATGAATGCTTCTTGTAAATGGTAGAACACCTGTCACTACCTGCTGCTATTGTTCCATTACACTATGAGAACACTAAAATGACCAGCCAATTGACGATGTATAAATAGCAGCTACATAAAAAAAATAGCTGGAGTTCTTTCCTGTTCTACTTTTATATCTAGTCCACCCTGAACCAATGTATTCAATAGCCCATGCCCTCAAAGCTTAATAATGCTTTTCACAGGTGTACACCCCAACAAACATACAACCCCAAAAATGGAATTATACTCAAGGGTTTAGTAAATCTATTGCATAATGCATACAGGCGACTGTGAATTTATTGGTGAATAATTTTCTGCCATAAATAAACATTTCATTCTAATTTAAGACCAAATTTACCCCAAAGCTACTTTTGTGAATCTCTTCCCCAAATCCAGTACAGTGGGACCTAGACGACAATTTGTTCAAAATGTAATAAAACAACATATTGGCAAAATAGCTTAAGGCTTTTGTGAATTTGCCTTTCATGAAAATACTCTAATATTCTCACTCCAATTTTAGTTTACTACACTTTTGTAAATCCACCCCCACACTTTTTTTAAATTCATATTTCAAAACTATGTATAATTTGTAAATCATTTTATTCACGTCAAGTCCAGTCTGTAACAATTATTCTTTGGATTTTAACAGAAAGGAATTTATATTTTTTCTTAATTTAGTAACTGGTCCTGATGTCAGACTTAGCTAGAGCTGACTTTTGCCAGTGATAAAATCCAGTGAGTAACATCCTGAATGACTTTGTTCCTGTGTTGATTTCATTTGTATAAAGATGCTCACATTCTATTCCAGTCTTGCTCATGCTACATATTCCATCCACGTTCAGAATGTCATAGCTCAGTAGGTGTTCAGCCCATAACCCAAAGAGTCATCACTATTGCCATTGTCTGATGGAAAATCGCTATGATTCAACTCCTAGAGAGCGAGCTGTAGTATCGGGAAAACTATATAAGGAAAATAACATTTCCAACAATGAAAGCATAGGTTCATTTAAGTAATTAACTCTATCATGGTTATTGAGTTGTATGACATAAAAAATGTAAACGTTAAGGGGCAGATTTATCAAAAACCAAGTTTGTGATAAAAAAAATAAATAAAAAAAACGCAGACAAAACTCGTGCAAGTTTTTCCTCGATTGCAAAATATTCCCGGGTGAAGTTTTTTTGCTGAATCTTATTATCCCATCGATTTTCAATGAGGCTGAAAATCTCGAATGTTTTAAAAAAACTGGGAAAATAAATAAAGTTGTCAGAGAACATTACCATTGACTTGTATACAACCTCGACTTTCTTACTTGCTGAGTTTTTTTTGGGCGAGTTTAAGTGGTTTTATTCTTTAATACAGTAAATGATGACTATTCGAGGTTAAAAAGAATATTCTCGAGTATACTTTTACTCGTGATTTTTCATTGGTTTTTTTCTCAAATTGTGAACTTGATTTTTGATAAATCGGCCCCTAAAATACCTTAAAGGGATACTGTCACGGGAAAACATATTTTTTTTCCAAACACACCAGTTAATGCAGAATTCTGCACTGAAATCAGTTTTTTAAAAGAGCAAACAGATTTTTTTATATATTTAATTTTGAAATTTGGCATGGGGCTAGACATATTGTCAGTTTCCCCGGAGGCATCCGGTCATGTGACTTGTGCTCTGATAAACTTCAGTATGTGAATATACCGCACCTCTCACCTTTTTTTAGGATGAAGGGAGGGTTGTTGTCCCCCCCCCCGTGATGCACAGGTGGTCACAATAAAAAGCTCCCCACCTGCAACAAATATGGGCTTTGTGTTACTTTCTTAAAAAACTATATATACATTGCTCTGATAAACTTCAGTCTCTATTTACTGCTACACTGCAAGTTGAAGTGATATCACCCCTCTCCCCAGCAGACCATCAGCAGAACAATGGGCAACTAACCAGGTAGCAGCTGACACCTCTGCGGGAGGATTTGTTTGCGTTGCTAAAATTGCCTAGCCCCACCTAATGGTAGACATGAGAATAGCACCAAAGCAGGAAAAAACTTTTTTCCTGCTTGGGTGCTATTATCATGTCTACCACTAGGAGGGGCTAGGCAGTGTTTTAGCAGTGCAAGCACAACCCATGTCGTGATATAATACAATGGGAAAGGGAGAAACAATGACTTAAAGTGCTGGCTCATTCTCAAAGCTCAGGATCAGGCACAATGCACTGAGATGGCTGTCTCCACACCAATATTACAGCTAAAAAAATACATTTGTTGATTCAAGAACAAAATTTTAAATAGTAGTGTGAATTATTTGCAATGTAAACAGTGTAATTTAGAAATAAAATCTGCATCATAAAAATCACAACAGAATCCCTTTAATAAAAGTGCTTCTGCTTCGTGTCAATGTTTTTCTCAAACAATAACTTATTTCCTGGTCTTAAAGAGAAAATATTTAGTGAATCAAATATTCTCTACGTGTTTACAGTATAAACCCTGATTTTAGGGCCAAGGGCCAGTGTCAAAACAGTATAAAATCCGAGGGAAAACAGCTTGCCTGCCTGTCTGTATGGAACTGCGAAAAAATGCTTTGAATTCCAGATAACATAAAATCTGGATTCTACTGTAAGCATATGATAAGGAGCTGGATATAATACTTGCCTTTACAGAGCCCATGACAGAGTATTAGAAAAACTGTCTATTATTTCTAATAATAACTGAATTTCAATATTTGAAAAACAATAGAAAATAATTGAAAAAAGGTCTTTATTTCTGGTGACAGAAAGAGTAACAATGATTTTTTAATTTATTATAGAGAATTCGACATGCAGCTTATATTAGATTTTCACTATAGTTCCCCTTTAAAGAAAAATCAATAGAAGAATTAAAATTGTCTAAGGTCAAGGGCACACTAAGTTTATACCTCACTTCTCTCCATCTGCCTCCAAAACACAGATGTGCTTAAATACACGTCTGCGTTTAGCTGCTCTGACAGACACAGCGACAGCTACACAGAGTAGAGATCAGCCCAATAAAAATACCATGAAAACATTTTCTGAGTTGTTTTTTGCTCCGTGCTGATGCTGTGTCTGTCAACATAGCTAAACACAGAAGTATACTGGAGCACATCTGTGTTTTGGAAGCAGGCAGAGAGAAGCAAGGTATATACTTAGTGTGCCCTTGCCCTAAGTGGGAATACATATTTATTTATCTGGTTTTTATTTTTTCCCAACACATTTACACAGCACTTTACAGAGATTTTACATTAAAGGGATACTGTCATGGGAAAAAATGTTTTTTTCAAAATGAATCCGTTAATAGTGCTGCTCCAGCAGATTTCTGCACTGAAATCCATTTCTCAAAAGAGCAGATTTTTTTATATTCAATTTTGAAATCTGACATGGGGCCAGCTGCCCCAAGTCATGTGACTTGTGCTCTGCTAAACTTCAATCACTCTTTACTGCTGTACTGCAAGTTGGAGTGATATCACCCCCTCCCTTTTCCCCCCAGCAACCAAACAAAAGAACAATGGGAAGGTAACCAGATAACAGCTCCCTAACACAAGATAACAGCTGCCTGGTAGATCTAAGAACAACACTCAATAGTAAAAACCCATGTCCCACTGAGACACATTCAATTACATTGAGAAGGAAAAACAGCAGCCTGCCAGAAAGCATTTCTCTCCAGGCACAAGTCACATGACCAGGGGCAGCTGGGAAATTGACAAAATGTCTAGCCCCGTGTCAGATTTCAAAATTGAATGTCAAAAAATCTGTTTGCTCTTTTGAGAAATGGATTTTAGTGCCGAATTCTGCTGGCGTAGCACTATTGACTGATGCATTTTGAAAAAAACATGTTTTCCGATGACAGGATCCCTTAAATCACATCAGTCCATGCCCCAGCAGAGTTTACGATAAAAGGGGCATTAGATTGTTGAGCAATGGAATAATAGGGATTAGCTCTGTAAATTTTAATAGGAAAGCCAGGGCCGGAAATAGGGGTAGGCAGAGTAGGCACATGCCTAGGGCGCAAAAGCTGGGGGGGCGCCAGGCACGTACCTTCTCTGCCAACTACCCCATTTCTGGTTCCCGCTCTCCCCGACTGCCTGTTCTCTCTCGCAGGCATTTGGAGATTCGGCTTGCGAGCTGATTTGCATGTGTGTGAGCTCAGTGTCGACTCGCGCACGCTGCGTTAATTTGCACATGCACACACAGCAATCTATGTTGCCTAGGGTGCCTGGACGGCCTGGCCCAGCTCTAAGTAAATCAAGAAAACTTATGTCCTACTTTTGGCGGAGTATAATCAACTTATTTCAGAGTACTCAGTGAGCTATCTCACACACAAAACGACTACATATATGTTAATTTAGTCAAATCTAACTGTAGCCCCACAGATTACTGTAGCCTTGTAAAATTCTGCTCAAGATCACACCCAGGCCCATCTTAAAGGCATTAAAGTTACCTACCATCACAACACTTCCCAGGACAGCCTTGCTAAATTAAGTGATGGGGTGGCCCCAACTCTTTAAAGAGGTAACAGATGTCTTTTCTCCTCAGGGTTTGTTAAAGGGTTACTGTCTTGGGAAAAATTTTTTTTTTCAAAACGCTTCAGTTAGTAGTGCTGCACTGAAATCCATTTCTCAAAAGAGCAGATTTTTTAATATTTAATTTTGAAATCTGACATGGGACTAGACATATTGATAGTTTACCAGCTGCCCCCATTCGTGTGACTTGTGCTCTGATAAACTTCAGTCATTCTTTACTGCTGTACTGCAAGCCTAACAACCCCAGCAGTCTAACAACAGAACAATGGGAAGGTAACCAGATAGCAGCTCCCTAACACAAGATAGCTGCCTGGTAGATCTAAGAACATCACTCAATAGTAAAATCCAGGTCGCGCTGCGACACATTCAATTACATTGAGTAAGAGAAACAACAGCCTGCCAGAAAGCAGTTCCCTCCTAAAGTGCTGGCTCTTTCTAAAAGCACATAACCAGGCAAAATGACTTGAGATGGCGCCTACACACCAATATTACAACTAAAAAATACACTTATTGGTTCAGGAATTACATTTTATATGGTAGAGTGAATTATTTGGAGTGAAATTTAGAAATAAAAACAATATCATAAAAATCATGACAGAATCCCTTTAATAAGATGGCTTCTGCTAAAATATTTCATGAGTCTAAACCAAAAGAGTAGAGAATGTATACAGCCCGACATATAGTGCTTTTAATACCCAAACCAGTGAAACTGATGACACTAGTGCCAGTTGTTAATGTCATATGTAGAGAGAACAGAAAATCACTTCCCTGTGCAGTCTTAGCCTATGTGCATACAGGTCATCACAGGGTATTTTCTAATCATATAAAACTAACTATGAACATACTGTATAACAACTGTAGACCTTGCATCAAAAGGCATTGTATGAGCTTGAGCTCATTTCCCAATTAGTCTGCACCTACAGGAGACCCACTCTGAGTGCTATAAAACTTTATTTTGTGTTTAGTGTTGATCTCTGTTCCCAGAAGTACACATAGGACTGCATCTACTGCAGGGCCACAAAAGCACCAGACTGGACTTGCCTCCTTTGGCAACAGGTGTATGTGCCAACTTCCAAAGGGACCCACCCTCCCCCTCACTTTAACCACAAGTGTCTAAAAAGCTAAAAGCTGCTGCCGTAGCTGCACAGACCCAAATATGCCTATATATATATATATATATATATATATATATATATATATATATATATAAATATGCCCCTGGGTACAGACAAATTGGGAAACATACTTGCCATGCTGTGGAAAACATACGGGGAATGTAATAAAAGTTGGTAATGGAAAAACTATTCACAATGCAAAAAGATATGCCTTTGCGTGAATAAATTTTGCTTTGCGCAAATGTAATATAGCTTCTACCAACCCGGAAACTGTTTAGGGATCACTTCCGACAGTGGAAGAATGCTTGCGAATTTTATAGTTTGCGCCAATGCGCAGTAAATGTAATAAAACTTCTTACTGAAAAAACGTATGTTTGCTCCAAAAGATTACGACACCTTCAAGCACTTCTTAAGAGTGTGCAATTAAAATTCGCAACACGCAATTAAATTCGCTATGCAATTACAGTTTAAGGAACAATATTACATTGCGAGATGTGGATTTTTATTCTTATTGGTGCGATTGCTTTTCTCTTTGCAACTTTAATTACATTCCCCCCATAGAGCTTCACAGCTAATGCACATAGAAATTCCATCTATACATACCCTAACAATATTACTCAGATTGTATTTTTATAATCTACCCTCAACAGTGCTCCCTAGCAGGAAAGGGTTAAGCAGATCATGTTTTGTGCAATTTGGTATTAAATTTTGTATTAAATGTAAAATATTACAAATGTATGCCCTTTATACACATTGCTCTGTTTAATGTTTATATTGCCTTACAACCACAGGCAATTAAATATGACAGGATGTTTTTGCTGGATTTACAGTATGTACAAATGCTTATGGCTGTGTTTTAAATATAAACACCAAAAATGAACATTTTCCAGATTTCATAGATTGGTGACTAAAATTCCTCTTGCTATAATTTTCCTACCCCTAAACTTCCTTAAATCCATTTAGTATTAGAAAAACTCAAGCAGGAGGCAATTCCATGTACAATATACACCTACATTTAACGGTATCTAAATAAATTTGTCTTGTGTTAAAAATGTTTTCTTTATTCTTCTAATTAAAAATCCATCTTTCCCTTATTTTTATTATAAATGATAGTTGCTGGATTGTTTCAGTTTTACGCTTACTGATAAACCTAATAATTCTGTAGCAAGCAATGCCAGTCAGCAGCAGGAAGGGCTAAGCAAGGTATTGTCCTGTATTTAAAGAAACAGTAACATCAAAAAATAAGTGTTTTGAAGTAATAGAAATATAATGCAGTGTTGCCCTGTACTGGTAAACTGTTTGCTTCAGAAACACTCTTATTGTTTATATAAATAAGGTGCTGTGTAGCAATTGGGGCAGCCTTTAAATTGAGAAAAGGTTCAGGTTACACTGCATTTAAGCCCTGTAGGACATAATAGTGTTATATGTTATCCACTATTTCACCTGTGTCATATAGATTTTTTTTAATTTCCTTCATTTCTACACAACTGCTTGTTTATATGAACTATAGTAGTGCTTCTGAAGCAAATAGATTAGATTTACCAGTGCAGGGAAACAGTACATGATATTTTCATTACTTTAAAACACTTTCATTTTTTTGTGTTACTGTTTCTTTAAAGGCTTATAGAGTCACAAGAGGAGAGCACTGGTATAACACAAGACAACCCTGGCACTCTTACCTGCTGACCCCCCTAGATGTAAAAGGTGGTGAATGTATAAGTGGAATCGCAGGATGGCAGTGGCTAAAATTTGAATTCTGGGAGGTGGAAACAGGAATCACATGTTACGTGGGGCTGGAACAGCATTGGGCTTCCCGCTAGTTATGCCACTAGAGAAGAGAATCATTCTTCCCCTTCACATTGCAGCTTTGGTCTTCAACCCTTCAAAAAAATATTGATACAAATAATAAAAAAAAAGCAATTAAGTTGATAAAGGCTGCAGATGGGGGGGGGGGTTGCCTTCCTCTAGATCAGGGATCCCCAACCTTTTTTTTTTTTACCTGCGAGCCACATTGAAAAATTTGAAAAGTAACACAAGTATGAAAAAAGTTCTTGGTGGTGCAAAATAAGTGCTGTGATTGGCCATTTGGTAGCCCCTATGTGGACTGGCAACCTACATGAGGCTCTGTTTGGCAGTATATCTGTTTTTTATGCAACAAAATCTTGTCTCCAAGCCTGGAATTCAAAAATAATCACCTGCTTTGAAGCCACAAGGAGCAACATCCAAGGGGTTGGAGAGCAACAAGTTGCTCACGATCTACTGGTTGGGGATCACTGCTCTAGATCAAGTAGCAGTTACGCAGGTTTCACTTAGAAGATAAAGGTAATATATTGATATTTATGAATGTGAGTCGTTTTTCAACCTCATTTTCTGTGTTGCTGTTTCCTCCTTCCACCTGAAATCAGAATTTGAGTGCTATATAAACAAGCAACTCACTGGCCCAGCTGCAGCCTGTGACTCCTTTTATACCAGGGATGCATGAATCCACTATTTGGGATTACCCGAATCCTTCATGAAAGATTCATCTGAATACTGAACCAAAGCCGAATCCTAATTAGCATATGCAAATTAGGGTCAGGAAGGAAAAATTGGGAAAGACATTTTTTACTTCCTTATTTTTTGACAATAAGTAAGAAGTATTGGGGAGCACCTCCCATCAAATAGAAAACAATCAATGGTGTGCAAGTTCAAATAATTAAACCAATATAGAAAAGAAAAAGAATTGACCTATTGCTTTGCACCTTCCCATTCCTCTTAGTCCAAAAACACAGTCATATGTCTACCCCACAACATGTGTTTAAAACATAACATTTAATAAATATCATTAAGAAAAAGAAAGAAAATTCCAGATTAACCCCATTAAAAATACGTTAGGTACAGGGAAGCGAGATGCCACAGGATAGTGGGTTTAAAACAAATCTCTGCGGCAATATATACGCCAAACAATCCCACAAAGTAATATGGTGGCGTGTTGTTGTGTACTGGTATCAGCCTTATGTACAGTACATAGACAATGGTAATCCACCATGCATAGCATCTTATACATTTAATTTGATATTACCGCAGCATATAGCGTCTAAAATATTAATATCAAAGCAAACTGCTGCGTTTAGACCGAAAGAGGCACTGTCTAGGTGCGACTCTTAGATTTATTGCGTCAGTAGCAGAAGTAGGTTCCGTTTCCCAACCATTCCGAACCAACCCCTTCACCCACAGTATAAACCCTCCCAGGTACTCAAAGTAATAAGTAAGTGCAGCTCTAAGCTTGCTGCGGCGATGAAATTATGATTCCATTTACCCACCGTTGCCAAGCCAACCCCTTCTCAGCAGTGAACACCCTCCCAGACGTTAAATAGGAGCAAAAATGTACTCGATGGTAAAGACACTAATTGTGTTATAGGATATAAGAGAAGCCGATCCCAGCACCACAGCCTCACCAACCCCTCCACCCACAGCGTAACAACCTCCCAGTGGGGACAATTATCCCATTTGTTTCAGGTATCTTGTGACGCCCTGCCTAACGAAATTAAAATTGTGAAAGAGTATGCGCCTGACGCGCGTTTCGTTCACAACATGTGAACTTTGTCAAAGGCTACAAATCTGCCGACAGTGCACATCTACTTATAGACACGGATCTAACAGTTGTATTTTGGATTCACCAATGAACCCATACCACATTATAAGGGGCGGGGCCGGAGGCAAACAGAGCAGAATCCCTCTACCCTAAATATTGTATTAAAGTGGCCACATTCATGCATCCTGCATTGTATTTAGAGCGGAGTCCCTCTACCTTAAATATTGTATTAAAGTGGCCACATTTATGCATCATCAGGTCAAGATGTATAGACACAATGTTGCGTATTATTTGAAACAATTAAATACAGTAAAAGACTAATGAGGCACCATACAGTAAAAATCATGTTGTGGCCAGGATTATATCGTTTAGATCTTGATTGTAGTTATTATTATGTTTCCTCATTAATATTATGTCATTATTATTATGCTAACACGTTAACATCATGGGAATATACCACGTTCTCATCATGAAGGATTTGAGCCAATATAGCCTATTGTACCCCAGCTGGTATGTATGGGAATATACCCATAGTCAGGGAAGGTGAATCATATGAATACATTCATAATTATACTTTCATTCAAACCAATAGGGTTGAGTGCATTCATAGTGAAAATCCATTCACTTTCTTTAGAAAGGAGTGCTTTCTCAAGATCACCGCTCATATACCCAGCAATATTTTAGACAGCCCCATGGCTTTAAGGCCACTACTGGAATGGTTATGATATTCCAAATAGTGGCGGCTGACCGGTGGCAGTTTCTTATTGGCCTTAGCTAGATCTGGGGCATTATCAATCTACTGGAATTATCAACTACTGGAATGGTTATGATATTCCAAAAAGTGGCGCCTGACCGGTGGCAGTTTCTTATTGGCCTTAGCTAGATCTGGGGCATTATCAATGCTTGCGACGTGCTCTAGTAGTCTCTTCTTCTCTTCTTAAATGCCCGGTTGGTCTTCCCAATGTAGATTTTGTCACAAGGGCAGATTAACATATAAACAATGTTAACTGTATTGCACATAAAACTATGTGTGATTCTGAGAGTTGCATGGAACATTGGTGAAGTATACCTTCCCACTTAGATTTGAACTGATCGTCTTGTACTTCAAATGTGGGAAGAATCTTAATGCGCATCCCTGTCGGAATTATATTATTTTCTATATATTTATCATGTTTATGTGGATACTGTCCACCAGGCTTTAGTAAGTTTTATTTGCTGTTGTTGATATTCATTTAGTAGCAGTTTCCAATCATCATTAGTCGATGAGGGACCACCACTCTTGTCAACATTAAATACATCTGATAACTGGGTCGACCATTTGTCAAACCTGGATTGCAGATTAGGAATGGGGGTTGCCATACCTGCACCTATATAGGTTATGATTCATGTGTGCTGCACCCTGATTTTCCAAGAAATCGTGGAAAAGGTTATAAGTCAATAAGTAAGGAGTATTTGGGAGCACCTCCCATCAAATAGAAAACAACCGATGGTGTGCAAGGTCAAATAATTAAAAAAATATAAAAAGAAAAAGAATTGACCTATTGCTTTGCACCTTCCCATCCCTCTTAGTCTAAAAACACACTACCCCATAGACATATGACTGTGTTTTTGGACTGAGAGGGATGGGAAGGTGCAAAGCAATAGGTCAATTCTTTTTCTTTTCTACATTGTTTTTTGACAAAAACTTACGTGATTTAAAGTGCAATTTAGGATTCAGATAGCGGTTCAGCCAGGCACGAGGATTCGGCTGAACCTGCTGAAAAAGGCTGAACCGAATCCAGGATATGTTGCATCCCTACTTTATATAAAGATATAAAGGTGCTCATTAATGTAATGGCAGGTGGTGTGTTTTGTCAGCAAAATTGACATGCAGACTGGCAACAAAATACGTGAATATTCCTTTCTATTTGATAACATTTGAATCACTGTATCCCTGCCAGAATACTCACTTTATCACCTGAAAATGAAGCAGTAAGTATTAAGGGGGAGCTAATCAGTAACTATTATGTCTCCCTCACATAATTGCTCTGAAGAACAGGGGGTCAAATTAAAGTTATTTATTCTGCGCTGATTAAAGTAAGTTAATATAAAAAAAACAAATCAAAAAAGTAGAAAACATGCCCATCACATGCCAGTGAAGTATATATATATATTCCATCATGGCAGTAGCATCATGTCTACAGGCCTGGATTTGTGGAAAGGCCACCTAGGTCTGGGCCTCTGGCGGCAGAATTTTAGTGGGGCGGAATGCTGCCCAACCACACCCAGATTGGTTCAAAAACATGGGTGATGCGCTGGAGATACAATAATTTTTTAAATTTCCCATGTGCCAATCCCCATTGCTCCGGTCCAGATGATGAAAATTTGCACGAATAAAGGGGAGGGAACAGGGACAACGAACGGCAGCATGCCTAGGGGCACCCATTATGTAAATCCAGCCCTGCATGTCTATGTCAATACTGTCATGGGGCCCTAACATGTATTCAAAAGAATCATCAGGCTAATTCCACACAGGCTAAATTGGCCTGCTAGAATATGTACTACACTGACATTAACCTTCTGTCCTGCCTGCATCCCCATCCATTGTGTTGGCCCAAGTATATTTCGACACCAAAACGTTTTCATTCTCGCATCTATATGCATCAGTCCAGTTTTCTTATTTTATTGAATAACACAAAATCGAAATGGAGTTGTGAACATAACTGTAAGAAAAAGCTATATTTATCCCTTTCTGCACTATTGGTTCTGAATGTAGCAGAGGTCAGCTCTCATCCATCCAAGTTATTTCAATATTGGGAGGTAATATGTATCAGCACAGTCTTTTAGAAGTGATTTTGTCCAATTCTCTTCTCCAGGTTCAGGATAGAGTACTACATTGGTTTGGGTACCAACTGCATAACTAAAAAAGGGGTCTGGATTTGATGGTAAAGCCCTGATCTCCCAACCATGAGGGTGGTCCACATGTATCTTGCCAAGGGAGTTGGGTAGACAGAGGATCATGTCACAAGATAAATGTAAAAGTTTTTTTAACAAAATTAGGTCCAAATAGAAAACTTCTATGTGGCATAGGGGGCAGTCAGCTCTATGAGATAGGCTGTTTGGGAAGACTCATGGACAAATGATGTGGGTCAGTGGGTACAGATTTAATAGCGGGGATATGTGTAGAATCAGTGCAGTCCTGACAAAACAAAACCACATAACATCTAGTTCAGAATAGATAAATGATGTATAATATTCTAATCTGTTTTACACACACGTATATATATAATATGTTGATAAAACAGGATAACTGTGTAATGAGAGTATACCTTCATGCAGTTGCTATTCCTAAATACCACAGTATGTGTCTGGAACGTGATAGTCTGGAACTTGATAGTCATTATTTGGGGGTTTTCACAAACTATGTGGGAAATGAAGAAAAAAATCCCAGTGATAATGAGAATCATGAACACTACTGTGAAACTTTCCATGCTCGGCTGTATTTAATCACTTCTTTTGGTCCTCCTACCTGAAGCAGCTTCTTGCCCCCCCTCCCATACACAATAACCCAGTGAATAGGAAAGTGCTTAAATGTGGTTTATGTTTGGTCTGGCACCCCTATACCAGTGCTGGAGTATGCAAATCCACCTAATATTCATGCACTGATGTGGTCATATTAGAATCACAGGTTTCTTAGCAGAGCAGACACCTCCCACCCACAGTAACAGCCGCCACTGCTTTCAGTTCATTGAGAAATTTAATAGGAATCCAAACTTATGGGTCACTCAGCCTTTCTGGGCGGGTTGAGAGAATAGTTATTTATGATGCCATGTGATCATGTTTCCTGGAAATAAACTAAAGATGGCTTTCACATTTCTGAGAAATAGAAGATTCGAGTGCACAAGAGCATCAGCTCTGACATTGCTTGCAGAATAGGAAATGATAACATGCTTATGAAAGATAAGAGCTTCTGTTTTTTACTTTTGTGGTATAATATTGTACTTCTCCCTTGAAAACGGATTTAGCATACTTTTACCATTGTAAATATGCGCCTAAAATCCATACAAATGGATAGAGAACAGTGGAATTTCTCCTATGGTATGAAAAAACTACTCCCAAGGTACAGAGATTTCATCTGCTATCTGTTTACCCCAAACTCACAGTCCTGTCTATCTAATGACATTGTATCATTCCAACATATCAGATAACTCTTCAGCAGCACACATTTGCAAATGTGTGATCCATTTACCCCAAAGTCACACACTTACCCATTAGACAAATGACATTGCTCCCTTCCATAGTGTCAGAGAACTGCTGCATTATAGCAAATGATAAAACATATACATTATAGTATTCAAGGGAGGGGGGCTTTGTTATGTGGTCCATAGTAGTTTGATTTAAACAAAACAAAACAAAAAGAGAGATACATAATCTAGAATTAGTGTATTCTACTATTATGCCAAAAACAGTATATACTATAGTTCCAGGTTATCAGTTGATCAAGGCCAGTTGAATTTTTCCTGCAAGAAATGCATATACAGATATTTTACAGAATTATGGTTGATAGATCTGTGTCTAAATCAAACTCAGTAACCAAGACTGGAAAGTCTTGAAGAAGTGCAGAGACCAATTAAGAACCAGAGGAAGGTAGGACACAATATGCAAAAAAATTGACAATTGAGGGTGTTGTTTGCAATTTGCACTTCCAGTAAGTTAATGACCTCCAGTATCTATGAAAGGCACAGGGCAGTCTCAATCCAACACATTTGCCAGTGCTCTATCAGTTAACAGTAAATTAGCCCTCAAACTCTATTTGTGGATTTCTGGTCTTTGTTCCACATTTCTATGTTTCTATGCTTGCAATTGAGTGAGGTTCTTCCTAGACAGGGGGTGAAATAGGATCCTCTTGTATTTATGCATTAGATCAGGGATCCCCAACCAATGACTCATGACCAACATGTTGCTCACCAATCCCTTGGATGTTGCGCTCAGTGGCATAAAAGCTGTGTTTATTTTTGAATTCCTGGTTTGTAAGGGAGGCAATCTTAAGTAGCATAAAAAACAAGAGTACTGCCAGTTCACATAGGGGCTACCAATAGTCAATTACAGCCCTTATTTGGCACCCCAGGAACTGTTTTTATGGTTGTCTTGCTCTCAGTCTTTTTTTACACTGGAGAGCTTAGTCATTTTTATAATGTGTTGGCTTTATTTAAAGATGCATAGGACTACATGCTTTGGACCTCAGTGGTCCTTCCTCTGGTGCCTTTTATACAATGAGTAAAAGTCACCATCCTACACCACTGTGATCAACAGTAACTGCTTAGCCTAGTGACCAGGTACAACAATTACATTACTTATATTAGTAAAGGATACAGCCATCAAGTCTATCCCTAGAAAGGCACCATATTCATACCCATGTAAAAACAACCTCATGACAGGTAAGGCTTACAATGTATGGCAATGTCTTCAATAAATCTGGTAACAAATATCTAACAAATATGATGCATGTTTCCTACCGTATGATAAGCAAACAAGTCCATTTTGTAACATAGTCCATATTGTTTCTTAGGCAAGGCCATTGATTAATATCCATCTGTAAAGGAAGCAATGTAAAGTTAAGTAATATGATTATAGCACAGGTATGGGATCTGTTATCTAGACTGCCCGTACCTGGGGTTTTATGGATAACGGATATTTCCGTAATTTGGATCTTCATACCTTACGTCTACTAGAAAATCATGTAAACATTAAATAATCCCAATAGGCTGGTTTTGCTTCCAATAAGGATTAAGTATATCTTAGTTTGGATCAAGTATAAGGTATTTTTTTATTATTACAGAGAAAAGGGAAGTAATTTGTAAAAATTTGGATTATTTGGATAAAGTGAAGTCTATGGGAGACGGCCTTTCTGTAATTTGGAGCTTTCTGGATAGCATTACTAAACTTTGTGTAAACTTTTCCCTTTGTGTGCCAAAACATGTACTGCTATGTATCTCTAAATAAAGCCAACACTTTCTGGCTACGACTAAGCTCTCCAGTGAAATCTTTAATATTTATATTACTGTGTCCTCTAGACTGTTCCTATTCACGTATATGTAGACTCTTGATAGACTCTTGATACTGTAGTCCATTAATAAAGGTGCCCTCATACATTTTATATGTATCCCATATTATATCATAGCTTCCTATGATAAAATATGGGAATCATAAAAACTTCATGTTGAGTTGCAGCTTGAAAATTAGGCCCATAATATACAGCAGAGCAACACCAATCAACTTTCTCAGTTCAGTTCTATATTTATGTATAAATTACACTGTTTACATAGCAAATAATTATCTACCATTTAAAATGTTATTCTTGAACCATTTCTTTTAGCTGTAATATTGGTGTGGAGGCAGCCATCTCAGTGCTTTTGTCTGACCCTGAGCTTTGAGAAGGGACCAGCACTTCAGGATGGACCTGTTTTGAGACAGTTAGGGGCAGATTTATCAAGGTTCGAATTTCGAGGGTTAATAAATCCTCGAATTCGACCCTCAAAGTAAAGTCCTTCGAATTCGAAGGATTTTAGCGCAAATCCTACGATCGAATAAAAAGCGAACGATTTTAAGCGATCGATCAAAGGATTTATCTTCAATCAAAAAAAGCTTAGACATTGTACCTCGGTAGGTTTAAACTGCCGAAGTATGTAGTCGAAGTTTTTTTTAAAGAGACAGTACTTCGACTATTGAATGGTGGAATAGTCGAACGATTTTTATTTCGAATCGATCTAATCAAAGACGAAGGTCGTAGTAGCCTATTCGATGGTCGAAGTATCCAAAAAAATACTTCGAAATTCGAAGTATTTTTCATTCAAATCCTTCACTCGAGCTTAGTAAATGTGCCCCTTAGTGTTTCTCCCCTTCCCATTGTATTCTACCATTGCCTCACCTAGTGGTAGACATGAGAATAGCATCCAAGCAGGGTTTTAGAAGCAAATCTTTCAGCAGAGGGTCAAAGAGCTGCTATCTGGTTAGCTGCTCATTGTTCTATTGATAGGCTGCTGATGGGATGCTGGGGTATGGGGGTTGGTATCACTCCAACTTGCAGTGTAGCAGTAAAGACTGACTGACGTATATGAGAGCACAAGTCACATGACTGGGAGCACCTGGGAAACTGACAATATGTCTAGCCATATGCCAAAATGAAATAATAAAAAATCAGTTTGAAAAATGGATTTTAGTGCAGAATTCTGCTAGAGCAGCACTATTAACTGATGTGTTTTGAAAAAAACATGTTTTCCCATGACAGTATCCCATTAATATATAATTCATATTTAGTATGCTGTTTTCTTGTAATAAATCTAGATCATAAGTTCATACACACCAACATTACCTTTAAACGAGGAATGCTTATAATAATGCATTGTTCTGGACTGGACTGAGGCATCTATAGCTCAGTACTGTGCTTTTTCATAAGATTCCCTCTTCAAATGGGGATTTTGGAAGAATATACTTGATGCAGAAGTGTAGCAATTTCACCACAGTCCTGCCCAATACTTTGGATTTTTGTGTACATAAAACCCCTAACCTTTTACATGATGATTAATAGAATTTGCTTGATCCATATCAGTTCTAAATGTTGAATCATATTTATTTATTATTTAAATTATATATTGTCTTTGCTGTTGTAGGAAAGTACACGTATTTTAACTGAAAGTGCAAAACAAAAAGTGTAAGTTGGGGTTGATTCTCCCACAAAATGTGAAAGTGATATTCAGACCACAGAAACCTCTTGAAGATTCAGCTTTACAAAGATGAACAGGTGTTGGCTGATGGTTTGGGGTTGAGCTAATCTACAGCTCATGCAGCTCGATGCAGAAATCCAGTCATGTTAAATATTAGTCAGAAACCATTACAAGAGAGTCAGCCAACTTTCCTTTTCTTATCTTCCATTAAAGACAAGCCCACCCAAGCTCAAAAGCCTTCCATCAGAATCTTTTTTTCCCCAAACTCTAAAATTAGTTTAAAAGAAAATGAGACAAAATGTTGGGTGTAATGTAAATGGCCTAGCAGTGATTCATAGCTGAACTTCCATTGTTTCTGTCCCTCCCAGTTTACTGGTATTTCCTTTGGTTCTTTTTCTGTACCTCAGACTCATTAATAAAATTTTCCTTGTTGATTGCATTACCTAAACACAAAATCATGTCAAATGTATGTCCTTAAAGGGGAACTTGCTATGAAATGAGTTTTCACTTTGTTCTTAATTAGGCATTTAAAAGGATTTTTTCGGGGGGGGGGGGGTAATTGCTTTTAACAGATTATCCTATTTTAGAAGACTTAATAATTGATTTCTGGAAAACCAACAAGCTTGCTGCAGTAAAAATAAAAAACATATTAATAAATAAAATAATTGAATACAGAACTAGGGGTGCAACCATTGTAGAAAATGGGGGCACACAATTTCAGAAATGATGTAAATCGCACACTATATGAGCAATGATTCATTAGACCCTTCTCACTCTTGCCATGTGAGCAGGTCTGTGTCCACCACTATCTCATTCAGACAGGGTTTAATGGTGTGGTGGGACAATCAAGGGGTGTCATCCTAGGTTACAAAAGCGCCCTATGCTCTTTATTAAGAGCAAATTAACGCTACAGTAACTTCATATCTAACTTTTGCACATTATTCACTTGTCCATGTCATATGTGTTCTCATGCAATGTGATGTAACATCCATAAGTTTAACAGATGTTCAGGTATCTCCCCTAGGGAGGGCATGGAGGACAAGTCTAGCTGGAGCGAGTGATTACTAAGAAGTATGATGACAGAAGTATGGACAGACATAGATGAGTCAGAAGTTACAGAGGTAAGCCGAGATAATGGTCTAGACAGGCTTAGCTACAATGTGTAATAAGATGCAGGTCAACAGTATATTGTAACACAGGGTGTGTAGCCAAGCAACTGGACGGCACCTCAAGGTTGCGCTATCTGAAAATAGCTATCACAGTAAAAAGCAGTGCTGAAGCATCATAGCACCCTTAACATGAACTCCTTATGATTTAAACCTGGATAAACGTAAAGCATGTCACTGCATGAGGATTTTTAAGCATATGGAGGACTGGGAAGGGGGGGGCACATTTATTTCACAGCTGTACTGTTATGTCACAATTTTCGACTCTAAATCAAACAATGCTTTCTGATGCCTTGAGCTGACATCTGAATTGACTCCAAAATTCCTTATGGAGCTATTCATGTTTATTTTTGGAGTTTAAATGTGGTGCAAGTTTATCTCTTCTTACTGCTCTCATAGTTATCAGGTTGAATATACTTCATACTTTTCAGCTGATAATGCCAACACATGTAATTTAGATTTTTAGGCAGAAGTTATTCTGTAGGGAGGAGGCCCATGTCACCCACCTCACATGCTCCTTTAAATTCAGATCATGTGTGTAAATGAACAATTCTGAAGGTATTCCCATCCATCAACATCATCATCATCATGTATTTATTTAGCACCAGTAAATTACGCTTTACAATAATACATAACGAACAGGGGTCTTACAAGTATTTAGCAAGTGTTGCAGAGTAAAAATAGGACGAGGACATAAAGGGTTAGGATACATTTCAAACATAAGGAATATGAAAGGATTGGTAATTTGTTGTAGATTGACAAATCAAATCAAGACAAATCAAGAAATACTGAATATGCTTAATTAAACAGGTAGGTCTTTAGGGAGCAAAATCTGTAGAGATGACTAAGCGTAGTACATTCAAGGCTGTTAATCCTGGTGGACACCCCCGTCACAGGTGTATCAATTCAAAGTTTCAAACGGTTCACTCAGGAAGTCAGCCAACACGCAGAGCTTGCTGCAAAGTGCTTTTATTCACAACATGTTTCGCCAACATGTTGTGAATAAAAGCACTTTGCAGCAAGCTCTGCGTGTTGGCTGACTTCCTGAGTGAACCGTTTGAAACTTTTAGGTCTTTAGGGAGCCTCATAGGAAGGAGTCTGATAACTCGTGGCAGAGAGTTCCAGACAGGGTCAGACTGGGCCGTTGGTACACAGGGTAAAAACCCAATGGGCCCCGTCTACAGCCTGCACTGCCCTCTGATTAGGTCCCCCCCAACCCTGGTGGCAGCCTCAACTACGGCACAAGTAAGAGAGAGGGGAGTTTTGGCTGGGGGGCTACGGGGGGGGGGTGATAGAGGTAAGGGAGCCCAGAGGGGAGGGCAGTGGAGCCTGGAGGGGGGGCAGGGAGCCCTGTGGGGGAATCCCCTGGGCCTCCAGTCTGACGCTGGTTCCAGAGACAGGCAGAACCCTGAGAGAAATATTGCCGCTGGGACTGGGATGAAGTGATGAGAGGAGAGGAAAGGGAAGGTCAGAAGCAGAGCATAGGTTGCATGAAGCCATGTATGAGTTGAGTTGAAATTGAGTTGAGTTGAAATTGAGTTGAGTTGAAATTGAGTTGAGTTGAAATAAAGAGGCTACACTGTTAAATGCCTTGAATGTGAGTGTTAGTAATTTTAATTTGACTTGAAAGAATTTGTTTCGAGAGGAGCAGCAGTCTAGCAGCAGTTTTTAGAACAGATTGTAATTGTGAATGGGAATATTGGAATGCCTGCAAATAAGCTGCAAGTAAGTTGCAGTAGTTAAGGCAGAACATAATAACAGACTTAATAAGTTGGATTTGCAGTGTAAAAGATAGATTGGAGTCTAAGATAATAATGTAGCTAGTTACACTGCTGGCAGAAAGGCAGAAGTAGAGAGGTCAGGAGAAGACCGGTAGATTTGGGTATAATCAGCATAAAGGCGGTACTGTGGTTTTCCTAGAGAAGTAGTGTAGAGCAGAGGGCGGTGGAGGTACTGTTAGAGAAAGCAACTTATAGGAACCATCAGAAACATAAGTCTTGAACTATGAAAGAGCAGTGTTGTGAATGTCATCTGAGCACAAAATGTCTAGGAGGAGTGGGTGGTCAGCTGTGTCAAAGGCTGCAGAGGGATCTAGAAGGATAAGTGTGGAACAGAGCCCTTTAGATGTTGCCCGGATAAGATCATTGGTTACTTTGGTAAATGTAGTTTCTGTTTAGTGTGTTGGGTGAAATGCAGATAACAGGGGATCACGAATTGAGATGTGAATAAGATGCAGTACCAGGTCCAGCAGTTTGGACATATATGGAAGTAGGGAGATAGGACCATAGTTGGTGGGAGAACTGGGATCAATGGATAGTTTTTTGAGGTTGGTAGTGATTAGTGCTTGTTTATATGAAGATGGAAAAATTAAATAAATGGTAAATGCAGGGCTGAGTGTATCTGAAATTCGGTGAAGGAGGTGAGAGGGTATGGGGTCAAGGGAGCTGGTTGTGGGGTTGAAGCAGACCAGAAGTTCACTAACGTTCTCTAATGTTGCAGAGGTGAAAGAGTGTAATGTAGATGTGACTGTCACTGTGCTGCAAGTTAATCTGAGATTGTCATCAGATGGTACATTGCATCAAATGTGGTCAGAAATGAACAAGTTCTTGAGCAGTTACAGTATTGGGTGGATGATTTGCTGGGAACACACTAAGGAGTTAAATGTGGCAAACAATCATTATGGTTTAGAGGACAGAGAGGAGTTTAAAGAAGAGAAGTAAAGTTGTTAAAGGGATACTGTCATGGGAAGCCATGTTTTTTTCAAAACGCATCAGTTAATAGTGCTACTCCAGCAGACTTCTGCACTGAAATCCAATTCTCAAAAGAGCAAACAGATTTTTTTATATTCAATTTTGAAATCTGACATGGGGCTAGACAAACCCAAAAAATTAAATTTGAAAATCATTTCGAGGTTTTTTTTTTGGCAGAAAACATGATCAATTCGAGTTTTCGGGTTGTTAACCCAGAACTTGCTGATTCGAGTTCAGAATCTGCACCTGAATTACTGAGCTACCAGAATGAAACAGTAATAGGAACAGGAGCAGTAAACTTTAATTTTGGAATAAATAATAAAACATTTTTAAAAAAAAGCAATTTAAAAAAAATCTGAAAAATGATTGAAATGAAAAAAGTGTTTGGAAGGTGAACAAACCCATTAAACAAGTAGCCATGACAGCAGAAAAATTGCAGGTGCACTGGGCCGGTGAGACACCAGGAAAAAATGAGGTGGGCCTGCTGGCCCAGACCCGAAACCCGCAGCTGCTCCCCCACCGCGCTGAAGGTAAGTTTTATTTACAGTATGCACACTTGGGGAGGGCGGGCGGCAGTGGCCCCTATAGGGGGGTTTGGTGGAGTGGCAGGGGCCCCTTGGGGGGTGTGGGGGCCCTGGGGCAGCAGGTGCTGCACCCACCAGTCTGACCCTGCAGGTGTAAGCATTGATGCCCTCTGAAAATCTGAGAAGTAAGCTGAAAGGAGACTTCATTGTCTTTCATACACAAACCACTATACAATTCTGGCAAGCATGGCATCCATAAAACAGTCAGATAGTCAAGTTCAGGTGGTCATACAAGGGCAGATTTAGTTGTGTGAAAAGACCAATTTTAGGCCTATTCATAGTTACACTGATGGGGTGCAAAGTTTTTACTGGGAAATTATCAAATCAGTCAGTGGATGGGAGGGACAGATCATCATGCTTAAAAAAACTAAATTTACAGACTGCACTTGTGCCCTTTGTAGACAGTGCCCACATGAGAATCCATTCTAGAACTCCAGCAATCATTTCTATATCGATATGACAAACTATGTAACGCTGCTATGCAACTTGATTCAGATTTTTTGCGATCTCAGTGGTGGTCTTCTCAATAGAGAGCTGCAAGTATTCTCATTCACCAAAACATGCTTCTTTGAATGAAAACCCTGCATGCCCTAGTTAGTACATGTATGGTGTGTCTACAGCAGAAAGAAACTGCTACACTCACTCCATCTGGTTTTAATAAAACTCATGTTTCATTGAAGGGGAAATGTGAAGATTTAATGGAGTCCCCCACGGCAAATATAGAGGCGCTTTTTATTTACTGGTAGAGAAATTCTCAGTAATATTAATAATAAAAAAGCAACCAGAAGCAGCCAAAAGGAAAAAACAACCACTTCCTAGGTCTCTTTGATGTTAACTGCGGCACCAGCCAGTATTCGTATGCATGTGTGTAATAGTGAGAGTGATGGGGAGTCCCTTGCAAGAGGATGTATATAATGCAGAGCTGAGTATGCTTTAACTGAACCAGTATTTCCACTAAAACCACATCATTTTCTCTTCTTTGGGGGGGCGGTTTCCTTTATCCCCGGCAGCAGGGAGTTTCATTCACACTGACACCTTTTTCTGAAATGCAACTGAAATCTGTACAGCTCAGCAGAATGTGCTGATTTGAACTGAACTGATTTGGATTGCAGCATGATTGTACACCCTTGTACTTGAGTAACTGTTCTGCAAGGCTTACAGCAAAAACTGCCAAGTATACAAGGGTTTATATCATCTATCACAAAAAGTCACTAGTGCATACAGTGCAGCCAATTTTATATCTACGTATGGATGCCATGCCACAAAATTATGAAAAGAGATAGTACTATAGGTTTGTCAAGGAATAGACTGTCTTTAGTGGAGTTACTGGAAATGTGTGTAGAAAAACTGTCCTGATGGAAATAACTGTTTTTAGTTTTATTTTTTTCATTTAACAGAGAAAAACGACAATTCAATCAGTGAAATAAAAGAACATATGATCAGAACACCTAATGGCCTAATGTTCCCAATACAAAATATAGGCCTGATTCCCCTATACACTCAAGTTCCTTATAATCACCAGTTTCTTTATGTCACCCCTGTATGCACCTACTTCTTGCATAAGGTATCATGGGATTGCCTAGTAACCATTCAGCTGGGTCTCTCCATATAACGCTTTATGTTCCCCAGCATGTCAAGGAGGTACAGCTCCACCGTTTGCAAACCTTTTTGGGCAAGTGTAGCCTCCTGAAAAAGAGATCAACTGCAATATATTTGTGTATAATCATGACTTCAGGGGAAAGCTTTCCTTTGGCTTTCTTCTAACAAAAATGTCACACTACTCATGTCTTTCTAAGAGGACTTGTCCTTACATGCCACTTTTTTAAAGGTTAATAGCACACTGGGAGGTTTTAAAACCCTTCCATTGACACGAACAGCAACACCCGCAGGTAAAATATTTGAATCACATAATCCCAGAAAATTGCATTTTTATGTGATCGCAGGTCTTAAATGTTTTACCTACGCCAGTTGCCATCCTTGTCAGTAAAATGATATTTTTGGGCACTTTGACATCTGCAGAAAAAAATCTAATTTCTCATTTAGGGGGAAATTTATTTAAAGGTGAAGTGGCTAACAATAGCGAAAATTCATCAGCGTGACGTCATTTCGGCACTTCGCGGATTTACTAATGGGTGCTGGCGTAAATTCGCTAGCGAAGTAGACAGACTCCAGCGCTACTTCGCACCCTAATGCCAGGCGAAGTTGCGCTCATGCGAAGGGACGTAACTACACTAATTCACTAAGTTGCGGTTTTTACTGAATGTTACCTCTTGCGCCAGACTTTACTTCGCCAGCTCAAACCAAGTGAAGTGCAATAGAGTAGATAGGAGTTTTTTCAAAAATAGTTTCAATTTTTTCTAAGTCCCAAAAAACTTTAGCGTCTTTTACTTTTTTCAGGGTGATAGGCTGAAAAAGATCGTAAATTTGTTTGGGGTACCCTCCTTCCCCCCTACATTTCCTGACATATGGCTCCTAAACTATACACTGGGCACATGTGTAGGGCAATATAACACCTCTATTTTATTTTATGAATGTTTCCCAGTCTTGTGTAATGTAACGTAGTTTATTGCTATATATACGTCCATTGTACTTTAACTTGGCGCCGTATGCAAATTAGGCATCGCAAGCGTAACGTCGCTTTGCTTTCCAAATTAACGCTAGCACAACTTCGCTACCTTTCGGCTACCGGGACGCAACTTGCGATTTTAGTGAATTGTTGCGAAGTGCGCCCCTAAAACACCAATAACACTAACATGCTAAACTGATATATTATATATTATCAAATTTGGGGCATTGCCATTTTTTCCTGTTACTGTCCCTTTTATCATTTTGGAACTAATGCCCACTTTGTGCATACATATGTATTATGTAAATAGGTGTGTGCTTACATAGCTTTTACTTGAGCAGTTTCTGCACTAATAATGCACATTTGATTGTGCACAACCAGGGGTGCAGCTTTTTGGTATATTACTAAAGTATGCATTTCTAATGCTTGTTTAGGCAGACCATCGGTGGTTGAGAACCATTGATGTTGGATGCGATTTATCCATTTGGTTATTGTGTAATCATCATCTGGCTATGACCATTCATGCTTTGAAACTATTGAACTGAGTGACATGTACAGTATATGACTCACGTGACCAGTTTCTGAATTTGCATTAGCATAATTAATTTATATAGTACTTACAAGGTATGCAAACACTTTACAATATTTGCATAACAAACAGGGATCTTCCAATGAATTAACAATCAATGGTTACAAAATAAAAATGAAGGAATAGAGATTGCATGAGTTAATGATTGAATAATCACATGTTTTTGTTGGGAAATAATTTAAACATAAGGTTGTTGGAAACAACTGATGATTAGTTTTAATAATATGTTGACATCTTAAGATCCAGGTTGCGTCTTTAAACTGATAAGCCTTCAGGGAGCATTTGGCCATTTAGAGGGAAGGGAGAGTCTAATAGTTTGTGTTCCTGAGAAAAGCAGGAGCTGGATGGAAGTCTTGCTGTCGGGAGTGGAATGTGGTGATGAAAGAATGACAGAGGCATGAGGAAGTTTAGTTTTGGATCAGAGCTAAGATATAGGAGGCTTTTCATTGTCAAGATTGTTAAGGAGCTTGAATGTCATTGTTAAGGACTTGAATTTGATTTAAGAGAAACTTGGGAGCTATTGAAGGGATTTTCATAGCAGCTAATAAAAGAAAGGTGTGGTGCAAAGCAACACCATTTGGAACAGACTGAAGTGGTGAAAGATGGTGGTGTGGAACACCTTTAAAAGGACAGTATAACCCCCTTTTTCAACATTGCTTCAATAAATAGGGCTTGTGCTGAACAAATATTTTGCCTGTTTTTTCAATTAGGAAATATCTAGGGTTTTTGTTATTTCTTGCTCTAAACAGGGAAAAATTGGAAAATGAAACAAAAGCCACAATCTACTCTACTACTTCTTGATCCCAAGGATGGAAATCAAATAAACCAGCAGCCTCTGAGAAGCCTTTGTATAAATAAACCCCTCCCATCCCCCAGTTTCAGCCTGATAACTTTTTAGATCTAAGTGATCTAGATGGAAAATACTAAGAGAAAGGTTATTTGTTTTAGCTGTTTCTAATCTTAAGTATGGATGGGTTCATTTGGATTATTTTGGATTTTGTGATGGTGTGCTAACTTGCGCACGGCTTCCATGGTGGCTGGAAATGTCTATAGGCAACTGTTTGTCAATTTTAGACCTGATTTGTAAGAATTGTAGTGCATTTGTGCATTGAGGCATGGACTGTTGGGAATGCAGGGTGCATATTTTGGCTGATCCAAACAACCACTTGAATAACTAGCATGTAATTTGGGCATGAGCCTTTCCATTCAAAAACAAATTATGTAAATCTCTACTTTATCCACCCATATGCCTAATTTGGCCACATATAGTGCATTGGCCATATAAAAGCCCTATCAGACTTTTTTAATGATATAAAGACAAATAATCCAGCCTTGATACCCTTATTTATGGGGTAAGAAATAGAGAATGATAACTTGAGAGTCAAACATAGTTGGGCTCATTAAGGATGGTGGCACACGGAAAGGCATTTGGGGAGATGGCATACATATTGCTTCGGATTTCTGAAGTCGCCCAAAGGTGCCTCATGAGGAAACTTCGGAAACTGAGGCAATGCATATGCCATTCCGCCAGTGATTTGCATTCTTGCCAACGGGAAGGAATTTAAGGAGATTAGTTGCCCGCAGTAGAGAAGTTACTTATGGCCAGTAACCCATTGTAACCAATCAAATATCTGTTTTCATTGCTCAACCTGCAGCTGGCAGAAAAAAGCCAGTCATTTATTGGTTGCTATGGGTTACTGCCTATGGGCACATTTACCAAGTATTTATAAATGAGCCGCCCTAGTGTGTCATATTGTGACATGGCAGGCAAGGCAGGCAAAGCATCACAACATCATTTCATGTCACAGCTTCCTCCTGATAAAGAAGCAAGGGATAAGCTGGATAGCCAAAGGGACATTAAGATGTTCCTGCTTGGGAGAGCCCATGCCTTGCTTATCACCTAGGCCAAAAAAAGAAGTCTACCACTGTACATAGGCAGTACAAAGTGTAGAATCTATCTATAATTAAAGGCACTGGGCATTAGTGGGAAGGAGAAAGTCATAATTACCCTAGACAGTTCTAGAGAAGAGGGAGGGCTCAAAAGAAGTAGAGTATTTCGTACCCGAGTGGGCCACTCAGGTCAAAAGAGAAAGGATTATGGTTGAGAAGAAGTCCCTGAAAGGTCTGTGATAAGAGGCATGCCACCATACTTCGTGCAACTCTATCAGCGAAAATTAATCAGTGCAAAAGTTTTCTCTTGCGTTACTTTCTTCCTAGGGAAACTTCATTGACATAATTACGCCCACCTCAAAATATGGTGGGTACATACAATTCATATGTATGTATTTATTAGTGATGTTGGTGAAATTACTGGAAGTGGCCACTTATTATAAAAATATGTCCAAGGAGGCAAAGTAAAGACATGTCACTGACATAAAAATGTTGAGGATGTAGCTTCATCTCATCAATAGAGTTTGGCGAAAAGGGTAATGGATTGGAAAGTTCACACTTCCATAAATTTGTGGATTAACGATTTAGCGAAAATTTGCCTGGCAAAACAGAGCAAAACTTTTTTTGCAATGAGCTTTTTCAGTAGCTAATTGTCTTCTTTGCCTTTTAGTAAATTGGCAATGTCCCTGCGCATTCTCATTTTGGCAAATTTTCACATAAAATACTAGCTTTGCCCTTTATTAAAGGTGTCCCTTTGTGGGCTTCTCACAATGAGCAACTGAATAAGTGCATGTGTGATCTAATTCCCATGGACTTCCTTTGAGAACCAGCAAATTTCATTTAGAGATCATGAAGTTTCCTGTGCCAAAAGAAGACTCAAGAAGTTGAAAGCAGCACATATATTTTAACTACACTAAGTTATCCAAAAACCATACAGAGCAGAGCCCACAACTTGAGTAGTAAAGGATTACAGAGGCTGTTTCAAAACGTAGCTGCCTATAATTTTGGTACTGGCTGTCACTTTTTTTTCTGCCACGTGAACTGGAAGTGAATTACAGAGAGGTGCCATGCATATTTGTACTGAATTATATTCCCTCTAGTTTATCATTTGATTTCCTTGAATATTCCCTATGAGAAAAACAGATAAAGTTCAGTTCCAGGGACAGAAAAGATCATTGGTCATCTCTGTTGTGGACGTATCCTCTTGTGACACCCCCAGCAAGAGCTGCCCATGCAGCTACAAGTTTAGGTGGGCATAGTGGGTGTGGGGGCATGGTAAGGCTCAATATAATCACGAGGGCATAGATGGGAACTATTACATTACTAGGTTTGGCTCAAATATGTCATTTCAAATCCTTCCTCTTCCGTTAGGATGTACTGTGTGACATATGTAATGGTGAAATCTCACTTAGTGAAGAAATGTTGTAAGGTTTATTTATAGGTGACCTTTTAAATAACACATATAGAGTTTACAAGGAAATTAAAAAATTAAATCTTACAAGTTCTCAGTAACCAAGCACATTAATCATGGTCTTTAATAAGTGTCTAAGGAACTGAAATCAGTGTTGTGTTGTAGTTTATAGCCAAGTACTATTTATTTGTTGCCCTTTACAATTTAATACAAATATACTCTGCAGTGCTTTATAGAGATTGGTCATCATTTACATCAATGCCGGCACCAATGCAGTTTACAATCTAAGTTTCCTTTCATTCACACACACTCGTCCTCTAGTTGTCTTTATTTATATTTAATCTATATTTTGATGGATGCATTCCTCTTTTGTACAATGGTGTAGAATACGATAGTACTTAACAATAAGAGAGTTTTTTAATATCATTTTTAATGTGTAACCTGCTTATTTTTAATTTATCAGTGTATTACTGTACTTGCCTAATAACCAATCTTTCCTATCGTGAATTTTACTAATCAGAAATTTCTTAATATGCATAAAAATGTTTGAGATGGACAAAATTTTAGCAACCTTTAAGAAATGTCTTTAAGACTGTAATTTGTTAAATGTTGTAGTTTGTAAATCAGCGACGCCCATTTGAAAGCTGCAAAGAGTCAGAAGAAAAAGGCAAATAACTATAAAACTATAAAAAACAAATAACGAAAACCAATTCAAAAGTTGCTTAGAACTGGCTGTTCTATAACATAATAAAAATTACTTTAAAGGGATACTGTCATCAGAAAATATGTTTTTTTCAAAACGCATCAGTTAATAGTGCTACTCCAGCAGAATTCTGCACTGAAATCCATTTCTCAAAAGAGCAAACAGATTTTGACTGACATGGGGCTAGACATTTTGTCAATTTCCCAGCTGCCCCCAGTCATGTGACTTGTGCCTGCACTTTAGTAGAGAAATGTTTTCTGGCAGGCTGCTGTTTTTCCTTCTCAATGTAACTGAATGTGTCTCAGTGGGACATGGGTTTTTACTATTGAGTGTTGTTCTTAGATCTACCAGGCAGCTGTTATCTTGTGTTAGGGAGCTGCTATCTGGGTACCTTCCCACTGTTCTTTTGTTTGGCTGCGGGGGGGAAAAAGGGAGGGGGTGATATCACTCCAATTTACAGTACTGCAGTAAAGAGTGATTGAAGTTTATCAGTTTATCAGAGCACAAGTCACATGACTTGGGGCAGCTGGGAAATTGACAATATGTCTAGCCCCATGTCAGAGTTCAAAATTGAATATTAAAAATCTGTTTGCTCTTTTGAGAAATTTCAGTGCAGAATTCTGCTGGGCCATAGCTAAACATGTGAGTGTATTTTTTGTAAATGTAATAAACTTTTGCCTTTTAAATTTGAGTGTGCAGTCCCTATATTTAACTTTTGTTCAGAATTCTGCTGGAGCAGCACTATTAACTGATTCATTTTGAAAAAATTTTTTTTCCCATGACAGTATCCCTTTAAAGATGAACCACCCCTTTAAGCCTATTTTACATCAGAACATTATGCTTATTAAGGGGCCTATTTATTAAACCTCAAATTTATCTGGGGGAGGTTTTATCATGAAAAAACAAAACTCAAATTTTTAGAGAGTTATTAAACCCCAAAGCTGCTAAAAATACGAAAATACTCCATCTCAAACCTATCGAGGTCATGTAGAAGTCAATGGCAGATGTCCCTGAAGTTGTTTTTTTTTCCGATAATGAGAAAAAGTTGAGTTTTTGCAGCGACTATTCGATAAATTGAGTTGATGCTTGACTTTGTCACAATGTTTTGTGGCTCCGAATTTTTTGAGAAAATTTATTGATAAATGAGATCAATTCGTGGAAGGACTTTGTTTAAATTAAAAAATGAGATAAATTCGAGTTTAATAAATAACCCCCTACGTTTTAGCTATTTATTTTACTGCCAACGCACAACCTCCCTGAGCTAGGTCAGCATTAAGGCTAAAGACTTGTGGTTCAGGTATGTCTGCATACAAACCTACATACCTACATTTTATCAACTGCCACGATCACTCATGTAAACTACAGTTTCAGTTTCATTTTACAAAAAAAAACACTACAAAAAAGTGACAATAAGATCTGTCTGTTGACCAATGTATTTTAAAACACTGTCTTCCAGGGTAGCCTTTAATAATGTACCTCAACGTAAGTCAAATCGAATCTTACAGCACCATTTTTTTACCACCCATACAGTAATATATCTTTTTTCCAAGTGGGTAGAGACAACTTCTCCTTTTTGAATCATTTTTAAGAAGCAGAAGGCTGGCAGGAAGGTACTGTCTGGCTGCGCTTAGTATGGTGGGGAGTTTTAGAAACTGTGGACTATCATCAGGTATGTTCAGATTCATTAATATTTCTTATTTTCTCTTACTTGTGATTGCTGTGTTTGCTATGTTATTATCTGAAAGTAAAATTTCAGCTGCCCCAGGACATTACCAGCTAAGTATATGAAGAGACAGTCCAACACAGATTCACACAGAATCACACAGAATGCTATTTCCCAAAAGATCTTATGTTCCTTTTGTAATGATTTGCCTACCTATTCTTTGTACTCTTGAATAACATTCAACTCGAGGTTTACTTTTCTGATGGAACACACCGTATTCAGGTTTAAAAACAATGCTGCATTGTCATTTAGTACAGGCTTGATAATAAAAAAGTAAAGCACACACAGGACAAGTAACGCACAAGGGAATGCTACGTGTTAGACAAGAATGTCTAGACTGTGGATTTTTTTCAGACTTCAACTCTCAGCAACTACTGGAAGTAAAGTATATATATATATATATATATATATATATATATAAATATATATATATATATATATATCTATCTATCTATCTATATATAAATATATACATATTTCAGCTAATGTCAAAAGACTCATGCTGAAACAAACCTCAAACACTGGACAGGAAATGTGTGGAAGCACATTTCTTTCCTGTGAACTGACTAGGGCAATTCCAGTGAACTGACTAGCAATTAAATATATATATATATAGAAAATAGTTTGCTTTATTGCGACGTTTCGGCTCCTAAACTCGAGCCGTCATTGAGTTTAGGAGCCGAAACGTCGCAATAAAGCAAACTATTTTCTTCACTACAAAGACCTGTGTGTGCGGTTCTTTTGTGCACTACAGATGATTGTTTCTAACCAGCACCCAGGCATTACCTTTGTGTAACGAGTGCACCAGCTTCGGACTGTATATATATAGATATATATATATATATATATATATATATATATACACGTACAATGTTATAAAGACTCTCTTATTTTCATTTATTTTCCTACTGAATGGTAACCAATTTAAAGTAAAATAAGCGAAATATAACATCGCTATATAAACATAGCTTTAAGCACACACTTCAATATGAAAAACATAGAGGCTAATTATCAAGGCAGGATGAAAAGTGCAACTGACATAATCTGCCATGTTTTCTGCACTTCGCACTGTGCCCTTCACTCTTTGAAGCAGAGCTTAGAGACATGTTCCCCATGAATAAATTGCTGCCTGAGTTTGGTAGGTGTACCCCCTACCTGACCCCTAACTTGCATGTGATTCGGGCACCAACCAGGGCCAGAACTAGGGATTGGCAGAAGAGGGGTATTTATACATGAGATTGTCACTGTGCCAACTTGCTATAGTTCTGGGGGTATTTATACGTGGAATTTCTACTGTGCCACCCTGCTATGAGGGAGTATTAAACATAAAATTTCCACTGTATTCCACCCCAACAGAGCGATGGTGTTTGCGAAAGGGGGTGAGGGTGGTGGGCCCTTAGGGTGGCAGACATTTAGGGTGGCAGACATAGTGGGCCCTGAACCCCCAATCTGACACTGCATTGGGCTCCCTAAAAGTCAAAACTGGTGCATGATTATAAAATCTATTATGTGATTGGGTGTGACTAGTTTTCTACACTAGGGGTTTATGTAATTAGATGTATTCACTAAAAATAAATTACTTATTTGGTGAATGCTTATAATATATTGGAAACAAACAAATTGTACAATATGGGCAGACTTCCTGCAAATGGACGCACAGCTTTGTTCCAAAACCGGGTAAGTTGCATGAGTCTGCTTTGATTCATAGCAGCCTATATTTATCATGTAGACACTTGAGAGTGTGTCTTTAAGGGAGTGGCCCTCAGGCAGAAATTTCCGAAAAAAGTTTCCCCAGTCCACTGGCGGACACTTGCCTCTAACCAGCAGCAGAGCCTAAGTGAGGTACCCCTTGCTTCCAAATGCTTTCCAATTGGTGCATGTGCAGACTTTGGACATACACCAATCAGAAAAGGAAGACTGGTAGTGCCTACGGCAGTGCCAGCTGCTAAAATAGTTCTACATTCCAGCACTAAATTGTTCACCTTTAAATGAACTTTCAGTGTGCTGTTGGCAGTGATATTTTAAGATATGCAGATAATCTTGTTTTTTTTTTTTACTCAGCAGGTCTTCAGTTAAACTGTTCTTCCTACGGCACCTATTGGCTTTAAGAGAAACTTAAAGCCAATAATAGCCAATTTATTTCATAGTCAATTACAGAAGGCCAGGGCAGATTTGGTCACTTCTCCACTGGCTTACAAACCCCATCAGAAAATATGCACTTTATGTCTTCAGCCTTTCGTTGACCATTAAAAGTGACCATACATTATAAGACCTTGCCAAATAAGGGGATCTTTCCAGTGATATGCCCATCAAAATTGGGCTAATCTGGGCTAATCCTGAAAATCAAACCTGTCCAATCGACATCTGGCCGATTTTTTGGCCAGATGTTGGTCGGGTAGTCCCATTTGAGGGCCCCATACATGGAAAGATAAGCTGCCAACTCGGTCTAAAGACATCTTAAATCTGCCCATGTATGGCTACCTTTACTTTCAATACAAAGTGGATAGATTAGGCTATTATTGCAAACACTGAGCAAGTAGAGTCAATCATTTTGTTGAAGATAGGCAGCTTCAACGAATGCAGACTCATATGGGCTGGCCTGTGTGGATTTGGAATTTTTCAGGTGCTTTCAGATGAATATTATACAAGGCTAGGGCTAGCTTCATGCTTGAAGCACACAAAGATCCATGTGCTTTGATTCTAGAAGTGCTTAGAATCATTATTTTTTAAGGTGGCCATAGACGTATAGATCCACTCATTTGGACACATTGAAGTGGGCGATATCGGGCTGATCCGATCTTGGGCCCTAGGGCCCAACGATCCATTAATGGATCCGATACGGGTAGTTGGATCATAGAACCGAATACACGCATAGATGCGGCCGCGATCCGACAGGATTTTTTAACCTGCCTGATCGAGATCTGGCCAACTTTCAGCCAGATCGGGGAAGTCCGTCAGATGGGAAGACCTCGTGAAATAGTCACACTAAAAAAGCTTGGAGTGCATGGCCTAATATAGTAACACTGGCGAAGCAAGCCTACCAGTTAAGCATAGATGTGTGAAAGCAAGCTGCCGCTAAAAAAATTCGCTTTGTGTACAGTATAATACAGGAAGGTAGCACACATGCACACCTCACTGCTGTTACAGACCTGCTTCTACATAAACGAACTACTGATATGTGTTAGAGCATTATCCTAAATGCATGCACTTAACACACTCGTTTTTCATATGCCAACACACTTCTCATATAATCAGTGATGTAAATGCAATAGCAGCTAAGTGGGTTGTGTCATTCTAAGTCTTGTCATTATAAGCCAAGCATAATGCACACATACATTTTTACCTCTGTTCACCTGCGTCAAGCATTATTTATATTTTTTTATCATATGTTTGAAATATTCAAGTGTCAGACAGAGTGAGGGTTTCACAGAAAAGATACAGTAAAACAACTTTTGCTATCTGATTCATGCTGCCCTGAAAAATGGAAGCACTGATTCTTTGTAGGGTCTGAATTTGCTATATTGGGCCAGATTCAAAGCAGTGAGAAAAAGTTATTTCATGATTTATTACCTGAAAATGTAGTGGCAAGATTGAAGGAGAAAAAACTTTTCTCCTAATTCAGTTCCAGTTTTTCCCATAGACTTCAATAGAGTTTTCACAAGATAAACTTTTTTCTCACTGAATCGAATCTGGCTCATAATTTTCTAATAGAAAAATGAATAGGTAAATATGCTTTTTTTTCTTTTGGTGTTTACCGTAGCTTATGTGAAGGCTATTTGCTTAGCCTAGATTTTCAGTCTTGCATAATTTTTCATTGTTTTGGGGCTGACAGGCCACATCTGTCTCTGTTATCCTCCAAAATCCTTTTGTAATGTTTTAAGACTTTCATAATAAGCAAGCTGGGGGCATCAACTAGTGGATGTGTCTGACATCACTGGGAAAGATTCAATTAAACGATAAACAATTATCTACTATTTTAATTGCAAATTGTACTATAGACCTCAATTACATTTTCATGTGATAAATCATGTGATAATCTTTTCTCATCATATTGAATCTGGGACATTATTGTATATTATTACAGGCAATTTCCAAAATTCATGCAACATTCACTTTAATTGATGAATTTGATCGAGATAATATGATGTGATCTATTATCTGGAATGCTAGGGATCTGGGCTTTTCTAGAAAGGGATCTTTCTATAATCTGCATTACCAAATTATAGAAAGATCCCAAAGATCCCAAAATGTAATTACGAACCTAACTGGATTGTTTTGTAAAAGTCTGTACAAAATGCAATTTATAAAATTAAATTATGTTTCTTTTTTTCTACCTAGGCATCATTTTTGGAATTCTAATCTACTGCAGTTTTCCAGGAGAATGCAGTTTGAAGCCATTAAGAATATGTAAACTAGGAGTACTGAACCAGAGTATATCACAAGCACACATAATGGCGTTTCAGGCCAGAGACCTTTATAACATATCTGTAAGTATTATATGCTGACAAAATACACATTGGAGCAGATTTATCAAATATCTAACCGAGGAACCCGCCCAGCAGTTCAGTATTTTCCACGCTTATCAACACTTTCTTGACTGTGAGCAAGGGTTTTTAGGCAAGGGCCAGGCGATTCTGGACATTTGCGGATTTCGGCCTGTGATGCATTCCTACAATCTGCTCCCCTGCTGCTACTCCACTCCTGCTCTGCCTGCACTCAGCTCCGCTGCAGCTAGACGCACCGAATTTTGGTGCTGAAACATAACATTTTGCGCCGAAATCCGCCTGAAGAAAAGAAGGTGAGCAGCAGGGCAGCAGATTCACTGCATGCAGAGAGCATCTGGCTGTAGCCTGAAGGAATTTACACATTTATCAAAGAAGATACATACATGTGTCAGTTCATAAAAATTTGATTGGCTGTTCAAACAGCTCTGTGGATTGCTGAAACTCAGCAGTAGAGCTGGGATCTAACACCTGATATAAATTATTAATCAACAATTAACATGAGCTCCCCGGGAAGGGACCCTACACGAACTAAGATGGTTTAATCAGTGGAGTAAACATCAGCTTGTCAGTAACACACTTAAAGCAACAATAACATTAAAAAATGAAAGTGTTTTAAAGTAATAGAAATATAATGCAGTGTTGCCCTGCACTGGTAATACTGGTGCGTTTGCTTCAGAAACACTACTATTGTTTATATAAATAAACTGCTGTGTGGCAATAGGGGCAGCCATTCAAAGGAAAAAAGGCTCAGGTTACACAGCAGATAAGCTCTGTAGAACATAATGGTGTTATATGTTATCCACTATTTAACCTGAACCTTTTTTTCAATATCCACCATTGCTACTCAGCAACTTGTTTATATGAACTATAGTAGCATTTCTGAAGCAAACACATCAGTTTTACCAGTGCAGGGCAACAGTACGTGATGTTTTCATTACTGGAGTATATAGGAAAATCGATATGCACTAGTACACGTGTCAATTAAATAATTCTTGGACTTTTTTATGAACAATTAAAATCTTCAGACTTTACCTCTTCTTCTTAACTCTCATATTTCATTAAAAAATACATATGTATACACACATTTGTGTATACATACACAGTTAACAGGGTGCAATATAAATACTTACAATAGTAATTGGTTTAGAAGAGAAGGTCCTGAATGTTTCAGCTTTATTAACACTTAGTCATCTTTCTAGGTATACCAACAGGAGTTTCAAGGAACAGGATTTTGTGATAAACCAGTCAACTGGTTATCCATTCCAAATATTACCAGTTTTCCAAGTTCTAAAATGCTGAAGAAAATAACTCAGACTCTTCATAACTTCCAGGGTGCATTTAAAGTTCTAAACAAATGTAGGGTTGAAAAGGCTTTCTTCTCCAAGCTTCATGAGGCAAATAAAAGTATATCAGCCCTGCAGTCAAATATCTTCTCTGTGTTATGCAATAAACGTGCTGCTTCAAACATACCAATATCTCTTGCTATTCCTGAGGCTGACGGTGTGTTTGATGAAAAGTTGCAATGTTGCCGGGTACTGAATATGTATATGAACTTCATGGGAGCAGTGGAGAGTGGACTTCAGAGACTCAGAGAAGAAACAACACGGGAGTTGGCTAGGCTGCAGCACAATACAGATTCTCCTGGTCGGCAAAAAAAAAGGAGGAAGAAGGAAAATTAGTAGAAAAGGGGCAAAAGAAACAGAAATAAGAATTAATAGCTGGACAAGGAAGAAACAGTATTTGGAACAGAAAAGAGAAGAAGCTAAAATGTAATGGGGCCAGGTGTCCAACTAGGGGTTATGTCTACAACAGGAATAAGAGAAAGCTGTCAAAAAACTCCCATCATCTTCTAAATGACATTTAGTGTCGTACACTATACAAAAAACATAATTTAGTACTGTACTGCACATAATGTAGCCCAGCAAATCGATGTTATGCGGCCAATAATGGGGAATGGCAACATTTGGTCAGTACTGACGTTTGCTGTGAACCCATTATGTATACACAAAAAGAAAACAGTGCAATGCATCTGATGTCCATTATAATCAAACTACAAGAGCTTTGTACACATGCGATACAATTTCAAAATGCTCTAACCATACTGCAACCAGATTTTTTTATTCTAGGAAGATTAACATTATGAAGGTTATTTACCGAAGGTCGAGTTGATTTTTACCCAAAATTTTGTTTTTGAGGATATTTTTTCAGTCAAAACTGTTCTTTTTTTTCAACTTGAATTTTTGAAGATTTATTATGCCCCCAAGCTGGAAATGGCTCAAATCTGAAAATACTCCATCTAAAACCTGTTGAGGTCATGTAGAATCAATGGCAGAGGTCCCTTGAACCATATAAAGATGTTTGTAGCCCTCATGATGTTTGGGTTTTTTCAGTGGGTTTCTCTCAAAAACTCAAGCAATTTTAGTTTTTTTTTCACTGAAAACTCGATAAACTTGAGTATTCAGGTTTTTCACCCCAAAGTTGTGATTCAAGTTTTTCTCATTTGAGTTTTTTCATAAATCAGAAAACATTCAAGTTGTGAGTTCATTCGAGGTATAAATAACCTCACAAACCAACTCAACCTTTGATAAATAACCCCCTTAATGGGAGCTTGTACTCCAGTTGCTAGGAACTATGATACCTGATTTATTGACTACCCGGATTAACAGGGTGCATTAGAAACAACTGACAGACTTTTGGAGAGTGAAACAAGTTTGTTTGTTATTACAGTTTCCAAAAGCCGATAACTTTTTTCCTGGCATATTTCTGGGTTTAGATCGCCGAACTTAGTCCCATTGCAAATAACATTACAAACTAGAACAAACCAACGCCTTGTTGGATAATGACATTTATCAGTAAAAAAGTAAGGGACTGCAAAAACCATATATTACTGCACACAGAGAACAGTATGTAAAATTGCCTACTGTGTATTATATCTGGAAAAAATACACTGCTTAATCCTATTGGTAAGCAGTTTTCAGTAAAGTTCATCATAAATACAATAATTGGTGGTGGAAAAGTACAAAGACAAGGAGCAAAATCAATAAAAACATGGCTAAGTTACAAAAAGACACTTTTAAAGCCGGACAAATTTACACTTGAAAAGAGGCACTGCACATGTTATGGGTTATATAGCAACGTTCAACTATGTTAGAAGTCAATGCAGAGATATAGTTGTTCTAGGGATCTCTACACTGATGTACATAAAAACAAACAATCACTGCTTAGATCAGAGGGAACGTATTTAAACCTTGAACAAAATAGATGGCTCATCTCTATAACATACATTCCTATGGTCCAGTAGTGCCTAGGTATTCTGTGAAGGGTTCACATCATTTAATGATGATGTTCAACCTAAGAAACTATGTTACCTTGCTGCAAAGAAAATTCCAGGAAAATTATTTATTAATGTTTAAATTTTTAAACTATCTTCTAGTTTATTTATATATGTGTCTGTATTATTTCGATATTTCAATTATTTATTGAGTTTTTGTTATTTAATATAAATGGCAACTTGAATGTACTGTAAAAGATCCAACAATAAAGAAATGATATTGTGGTAAAAGCTGTAATTCCTTTCGTTGACACATACAACCTCACAGATTTATGTTAACTTATGAAGGAATATAAATTTTTTATTTCTTATAGGAACACGCTGAATTGTAGAGTTGCATTGGGAAAGGCTTAACAGCACTCCCTCAAGTAATACAAAGGTTGATAATAATTTACTAAAGATTTACAAGGTGGGACTTGTGAGACTAATGTGAGGTGAGCAATATGCCCTCTGCCTGACAAGTTATTGTTTCTTCTACTCAATGTAACTAAAGGAGTTATGTCTGGACTATACAGGTGTCAGGGAGCTGTTATCTGGTTTCCTTCACATTGTTCTGCTAATAGGCAGCAGTGTAGCAGTAAAGAGTGACTGAAGTTTATCAGAGCACAAGTCACCTGGGAAACTAAGAACATGTCAAGCCCCAAGTCAAATTTCAAAATTAAATATAAAACAAATCTGTTTGCTCTTTTGAAAAATGGAATTGAAAGCAAGATGGGGCAAGAGAAGCAAGTGATGCATTCTGTAGAAAACATGTCTTTCCATTTTGGCTATCCCTGTGAGTCTCTGGTGCTGATCTAGAAGCTCATATGGACATGGTTTATTTCACTTTGTCTCTTACAGAAGAAGCACATTGGTATTGGAATACTTTTAATTCTAATTTTAATTCAAAATGCTAATCATTTATGTTTAGGGGTTTCCATTTTTTTGCTTACCCTGAGTAGCAGTATCTGTGCACGTTGGTCTAATTCAATTATAAAAGTGTCACTTCCACATTTCTACGTTTGTCAGATAAGAAATGGAACATGAGTAATTTAACATGTTCTAAAGAAGATAAAAATGTATGTAACCAAAAGCTTCAGTTAATCATTTCTCTGTATTTTGGTTACTAAGAATTGTTATCAGCGAAACACAGAATTTCCCTTAGTTTCATCCTCATTGACCTCTTGTACAGTTTAGGATTTAATACTACAATAGGGATCTGCTAAGATTCTTAACCTACAGGTGTGTCCCCATAGTCAGGTCAGATATGAGATTCAAATTAGGCCCTGGAATTTCAAGTACACAGAGGAGGAAACAACACCACAGGCCCAATAAATAGGGGCTGTCTATGGCATTTTACAGCAGCCCCTCTGGCATTTGCCAGTTTTTACAGATTGCCTTACGATGGTGTTTAAAGTGGGTCTAAAGGGCTTAGAAAAGGACATTTGCACCTTGATCACTTTTCCTAATGGTTTACTTTGGGATGTGTTACTTTGTACTGTTCTTGGCATAATTTTTCTCATAATGCAAGATGGGCTTCTGTTGTTTCCAGAAAGAAAATAAAAATACTGTACTACCGATTTCTCTGTGCAGGTTCCAAATTCCACATACAATATAAAACTGTATTGTAAGTGCTACATGACATGAATATTTGACATAGCTATACTGCAACATTAATGCTGAATACAAAAACCATTGCATACTATGCAAACAAAAGAAACTACTACATTTGTCCTAAAGTCATGTTGAATTGATGCCAACCACCATCAGAGCTACAAGTTGATGAATATTACTATGGATTACTATTACTATATAGTGGATCATTTTCTAGTGTCAAATTACCCAAGGTTTACCTTTATCTCTGGTGGGGGGGTATTTTGTTAGGCCAATACATTTTTTATTGGATAATTTTCTAGTGTCAAATTACCCAAGGTTTACCTTTATCTCTGGGGGAGGGGGGGTATTTTGTTAGGCCAATCATTTGGAAGAGAGGAATGCCTATCAATTTCTCACCAGCCCAGTGATAAATACATTTCTACGCTTTTATAATTATTATTCTAATGTGTTTTTGTCCAATTTTTCCTCAAGAGCAAACTCCATTTTCAACGTAAGATCAATGAATAGGGTTTGTGTTGAACATACTTTTTGCCTATTGTTTAGAAATATCATGTCATTCTTTGCTTTAAACAAAAAATTTAAACCACTATCACTTCCTAGTTCTGCCAAGTTACTGTTAGCATAGGAGAAATCAATAGATTACCAGTCAATAGGTAAGCTCTGCCTGCTCCTTATTTCAAAGCCTGTCAAACATCATAGCTTACAGTTTGTTCATACAACACATAATTCCCCTGTTTAAAGAGGGAAAGGAGAACTGAAAAACACAACAATTTTACACTGGAAATTATGTTTTAAATTCTTAAAAAAAGAACTACGGTACTTGTATTTATAGTTGTTAATAAAAGGTTTATACACATAAAAACTGTTTTACACAAGGTTTTCTGTCTTGTGTTCCTTTCTCTTCTTGCCTCACTGTGTTGTGCCTAGTTACCAAACTAACTCCAGGAAGAAAAGGAGGATACTGGGGTTATGTCTCTATAAAGGCTGGTTTGCTAGCATGCGTTTGGTAAGCATTTGGACATTCTCACGGCAGGAAATGAGCCCTGTCTGATGCATATTACACCAACATTGCATGTCAATTTTCTTTTATATATTTGATGAACTTTATATATCTGATGTATTTATTTTACTCTTAAGTTTGTCTCATCATACACTGGCACTTGTATATAAGTTCTTATCGTACAAGCATCCTGATGCTTATACAGTTTTTATCATTTGTCTGAATTGTTTTGCACAAGCAAATTACACAAAGCACTTGGATTTTAGAAAGAGAACAGTGCCACTGAATTGCAACCTCTAAAATGGAAGAACTGCTGCTACTGAACTAGAAACCCAAACCAACATCACCCACCCCATCTCCTGCCTGGAGTTACAGAAAAGGAAATATGGCAACCCTACATGGCTGCCTCTAGTAATCAGTGCATAAAAATCGACATATTTATCAAACTGCAGTTTGTTTTCAGGCAATGTGATCCATTACATCTTGTTACACTGTTGTTTTACAAGGCACATAATGCTCAAATTTACTTGCTGTTAAATTTTTTTTTTCTTTGACTTGAATGGGTTATTCCATAAAAATATTGTAAAATAATAATGTTAAATACAGCAACTGGGTGGTGTACAAGAAAATACACAAGTATATATACCACTTTATTCCATTTATTTTACACTATATTTGTAGCATAAATCCAGTGCGTACCTGAAAATTTGCTGGGGCCCTCCAAAGCTCCATTGGCGGAGGGTAATTTTTTTGTTTGGGTAGGCTAAGTCTAATGTTGCATCAACAGTTTATTCACCAGCGATTTTCTACTGGCAGAGAAACAGCTGATTCAGTCCCATATTATAAGCATTGACAGAAGTTGTAATTCACCTGTCTGAGCACACAGGGTGGATTTTAGTCTACAAATGCACTTCAATCTGAAATGTGTCTCATACATGGGCTGACTTAAGAGCAATTGATGGGCCCACAGGCTGCATGGTTGAGTACTAAATAATTTTTCACTTAACATGGATGAAGCCCAGACTATTCTGAAAATAATACGCAAACTCATTATCAAAATTATAGAAAAAGTTCAGTTCATCCACATTATTGGAAATCAGGACTAATGCGTGGGTGGTTCAACATTAAGACATGTTTATTGCTCTACTTTCACATAAAACACAAGGAATATGCTAAATTTCATGATGACATCACTGGAGTCGCCAGATAGGGATTTTTTTCCCTAAAGTCAGCTGCACCCCTATGCCCCTCCCCCAGACAAGCTGAAATAGGCACATCGCTCAGTCAAAGGATTTTTTTTTTCTTTTAATTTTTTAGGCAAACAGGTTTGGGGATTCCTGATTCTGTACTGCACTGCCTGACTGGTATGGACCTCAGCCTGACCCTCGGCCACCTTCCTTTACATGTTACGGTTCCCTTGTCTGTCCAGAACTCTCCCTCTGGTCCTCTCACTTTAAGACCTGGCAGCATCTGAGTAGTGCATGGTTTCTCCTGAGGCGACGGTTATAGGCAAAATTGTGAGCCAAGATCAGGACCTTGGTGTTAGTTCTGGGTTTTGGGATACCATATGTTACAAGGGGTATGTCAAATAAAGAGATTCATCTGTCCAAAATCACAGGAACATAAAGAGGTGGTGCTTCTGATGAGTAAGTTGAATTCATGTGTGGATTGGATTTGGGACAAATTGCGGGCATATGTTGGTGTAATGGGGAATGTTTAAGTTGACTTGGGATCATGGTCTATTTAGATAAGCATTTATTTTAACTGTGGGTTTGTAATCCAGGAAAGAGCTGTCAACTGAACACCATGATTTCTTACAATAGCCCTAGGGGAAAGGGGGATGCTTGTTCAGTGGGGTTTCTCTTTTTGTGTTCAAAACCCACAGAAGAACCAAAACAACACTCTGACTGTGTTCTTATAGAAGAAATAAAGAAATACTAGCCAGAGAGCGCGTCATAAAAAAATTCCTTACTTTTATAAGTGTCATTCATCTCTCTCTAACTTTCTGTTCTATCCTCATACAGTAAAGATTTCCATCATGCAGAAAATCATGTTAGCTATTAGAAAGCTGTTTTCGAGTTCATCACATAAGGTATACTTTTATTAGAAGTTTGTAACTTTTGCCAGATGATGTAAAGTTGCTTAGATGTGACTCTGTTGAGATACTTTTCCACTGATAAGCACTGAGGCCCCAACTCATCTATGAGGAAAACCAGCTGCTCTGGTACATACTGCAATAACAACTCTCTATTTCCAAAAATCTATCATATCAACTTGTGCGGTCCATCTTTTTTGCAGTCCAGGAAATGAAATAAAATACACTGACTAAATGCATCTTTTGCCTTTTACATGAAGCTCTCCTGCATAAAAAACCTCAGATGTGCCTTGGCATTATGGTAATAAAATAAACAACTCAATGAAAGGGGACCACTTTAAACGTAGACATTTGGAACCTACATACCAAGACCTGTAATTTTTTTTCTTAGGTTTTATTATTAGTAATGTAAAGAAAGACAAAAGTTGCGTGGACACACCAATGTAGAAAATATGTTAAAAGAACTAAAAACTCATTATACCCCTACAACTTGGCAAAAAATCAACACATCATTTACAATGTTTTAATGAAACCACTGAAACATTACCAACTCTGTTACTTATTTCGTAACAATTTATGTCTCATTTATAGAAACTGTTGCTAGTAAGCTTAATTGTAGCCAAAGACCATTAGCTACATAACTGATATTTTGAGTTAGGATCCTGACACTTTATTCTGGTGAGAGGCAATGTCAATTAAAGTAACAGCTAGAAATAAGCTAGAACAAGAGAATAAAGTACAGATGAGACCTCAGTTGCTCCTACTGTGATCAAGGCACACCATTGCATGCAGTTTGATCCTTGTTTTCAAAATATATCAGTTCTCCATCAAAAAAAGAAAAAAAGAAAAAAAGAAAAAATATATATGAAAACGATATGCTGAAACTATATAGTAACAGTGGAAGAACACCCTTTTTCCAGTGAAAAGGTGTTATCTTGTAATTACTTAAAGGGGTGGTTCGCCTTTAAGTTGACTTTTAGTATGTTATAGAATGACCAATTCTAAGCAACTTGGTCTTCATTATTTATTCTGACTCTTTCCAGCTTTCAAGTTGGAGTCACAGACCCCATCTAAATAACAAATTCTCTGTAAGGCTACACATGTATTGCTACTTTTTATTACTCATCTTTCTTTTCAATCCCTCTACTATTCATATCCCAGTCTCTTATTCAAATCAGTGCATGGTTGCTAGGGTAATTTGGACTCTAGCAACTAGATTGCCGAAATTGCAAACTGGAGAGCTGCTGAATAAAAGGCTAAAAAACTCAAAAACCACAAATAATGAAAAAATTAAAAAAAAAATGCAAATTGTCTCAGAATATCAGTTTTAACTAAAAGTTAACTCAAAGGTGAACAACTCCCAATAAAACATTGTTTAAAGAAATTCTGTCATGATTTTATTACACTGTGTACATTGCAAATAATTCATCCTACCATTTAAAATGTTATTATTGAACCAATAAACATATTATTTAGGTGTAATATTGGTTTGTAGGTTATTGGTTATTGGTATCTAGGGTCCTTGTGCCTGATCCTGAGCTTTCAGAAAGAGCCAGCACTTCAAAATGGAACTGCTTTCAGAAAAGCTATTGTTTCTCCTACTGAGTTTAACTGGAGAAGTCGTTGCAGGGCTTGGTTGTTTTACTATTGAGTACTATGCTCTTATTTACCATTAGGTGGGGCATGACAGCATCTTCAGCAATGCAGGTGTTAGGGAGGTGTTATCTTGCTATCTTCCCATTGCTCTGCTGATGGGCTGCTGGGGGGAAAAGGGAGGGGGTGATATCATTCCAACTTGCAGCACAGCAGTAAAGAGTTACTAAATTTTATCAGAGCACATGATTGAGGGCTCCTGGGAAACTAAGAATATGTCTAGCCCCACATTCTGCTGGAGGAATACTATTGATGGATGCACTTTGTAAAAATGTTTTCCCATGACAAAATCCCTTTGATAAGTTTTAAAAAAGCAAAAATCTGCAAGCTTGTCATTATATGAAAATCAGGTAATATCAAAAGTACTGTCATTCTGCTGGAAGCCAGGGGAGGAAATTACACACCCATGTTGATTTCCTTTGCTATGAACTAATCTTAGTGTCTGAAAACTCTGCCATTAACCTAACTATACACTCATACTTTATATGCACCATCATCCAATCCACAATGCCCTTGCAACATTTTTAACCCTCTACTTTTGTCATAATTTGTCTAAATTGAACTTGGAAAGTTCACAAAATCAAAACTAAAAATTACTTGTAACCAAATAATTCAACAATCACAAATCATTTGGTATAACTAGTGCGTGAGGAGGGAAGTGGCACTGAAGGCACATATGAACATATTCCATGAGACTGGAAGGAACAAATAATATATATATATCTTTACTCCCGTTCCCACTACATGAAGCTGTCAAATACCAGATGCAGGGAGAAACTGGAGCTATGCTTTAATACAGGCGACAGATACAGCTTCTTGTTACGCTTAATGATCTTGGAGCAGTTGTTATCTTGATGCTTGTCTATGAAATCCCAGCTGAAGGTAGCCACTGATCAGCTAGAAGAAAAGTCTGTTGAAAAGTTCTTATATTGTGTTTATAAATTTGTGTTAATAACAAGGACGTTTTTGTGACATTTTAATATTGTTTTTGACCTGCATTAACATAAACGGTCTCCTCCTTTCTAAGCTTCCTTCGGCCTGCCTTAATTCTTTTGATCCTGATGATTGACTCAGAAGTATCCAGACTTCTCCTTTTATTCTGTTCCCACTCACTTGTTCTCTTGACCCTATGCTTTCATCTCTACCCAAACATTGTGCTGCTGAGCTTACCCCAGCTCATCTTTAACTCTTTACTGGATTGACCACACTTGACCCTCCTTGTGTCTCCAATAATCATCCCATCCTCCTTCAACCATTGCCTCATAAATCCTGAAACCAAAAGTGTTTTCCTGTATTACCAACGTTCTTCATACCCAAAGTCTGTTATATCCTTTGCAATCTGGCTTTCAACCTGCATACTTTGAGACTGTCTTGTGCAGTTATAAATGTCAAAGTTGCCAAAGTTTCCAAAGTTAAAGGTAACTTCTCCATTTTAATCTCCTTGACCTACTATCTGTATTTGATATGGCCAACTACTCCCTCCTTATGCAAATTCTGAATTTGCTTTGTTGGGACTTCCAAAGCCCTTTGTTTTTTCTGCACCTCACTACATCTCTTCTCTTGGGTCTCCATTCATTCCAGGCTGACTCCTCAATTCCTCTCACAGTCACGTTCTGGTAACACCACCTACTTCTACAGATGTTTCCCACTTTACACATTTTTCTCTTGCTGCTCTTTACATTTAGAAATGCCATCCCTAAATTCCTTCCGAAAGAATCTTCCCTCTGTCTCTTCAGAACTACACTCAAATACTACCTTTTTGGAGCACTCACATAGCATCTGCCTTAGTGCAGTGACAACAAGCAGCACCTTCTATTTGTGTCTGACTCACATAGGGACCTCCTATCGTTTGTCTCTTTAACACTTAAGAGTTTACTGCCCCAGGGAGTTATCTAGGGTTTTTCTGAGGTCAGAAAAGAGAATTCCTTAAAGGGATTCTCTGTCATGATTTTTATGGTTCATTTATGTCCCCTTTATAAGCCCAGCCCTGACCCTTGCCCGGCGCTTGGTTATTGCGTATTTCCCTGCAAGACTTGCCAACCTTGTTCCTGAGTACCTTGTTCCAAGTTCCTGTATTCCCAGTTCCTGTGTTCCAAGCTCCTTGTTCCTGACTCTAGCATCATGTGTCCTGATCCCTACCTTCATGGATTTCCTGGTATTGACCTTTCCCTGTGTATTAACTATTCTATCGCCTCTTGATTTTGTACTGCTGCGGATTCCCCGGTTATGACCATGGCCTGTTTCTGACTACGATTCCTATTGCTGTTTTCCTCATCACTGCCTGTATTATTGTGCACTGTTCTGTGAGTATAACCTTTATTAAACTGTGATTATCATGGCTTCAAGACTCTGTCCTGCAATCTACGGGTAAACCCCAGGCTTCCCACCTTACCTATTACCTCCTGAGTACCTCTCTGCAGTGTCAGAGCATTACACATGGTAACTGTAACTGTTTTTACTGCATATATTACTTATTTATGATTTATTTTGGGTTGCTATCTTGCAAGGCCAGTAAAAATCATACTTGATGCCAATGTCATCTATAGGGAGAAAATACAACCGATACAAAACGAACAGTACACTCTATAAAACATGGCAACCGTAGCCCCAAAACTGTTGGTTAAAACATCTTCAAATAAAGATATCATGCCTTCCAGAACTAATGCACATTTTTTAGAAAAACGGAATAAACAGAAATATAAAATTCAGATGGCAACATAATAAGGTCCAAAACAGATTGTCTGCATCCTTCAGTTCTTTGTGGCATATTTAAATAATGATGAATGATGGCCCACGCCCCTGAGTGCACCAGTTGTGCGGCCAGAACACTTGCGTATGTTTTCTGGCAGATCAACCCCAAATATTAAAGCTCTCACTTGTAAATTTATGGTAAAACTTTCTGCCACATTTAAAATGTCTGTGATTACTCTTATGTTAAACTACCTACAAGGAGATTAATGTATATCAGCCATGCAGTATAAATGCATTTCTTTATATTCCCGGCCCTTTAAGGGCTTTCTGAAATTTTGTTTTAATCCTTTCGTCCTGGTCTTTAATAGACCTCGTGTTTTGTAACAAAGTATACTGCTGCCCCAATCCACGCCAAGTTTCCTGCCTCTCCACCTGATCTCATTGGATTTAACATAATGATCACACCACACAGTATCCAGATCCAAAGCTTGCACTGACATGAAATATTATTGTAAGCTGTGGTTTTATAGTTTAAATAAAATTAAATGTGATTAATGAGAAGCACACATGGACATATCAGACATATCATTGTCTGTATACATCATTCAGGCACTCCAACTAGAGGCATTGGAACTATGGTGTGGCACAAAGAAATTGTATATAGGAAATCACAGAATTTTTGGATTCAAACAAATACCAAACCCTCCAAAAAAGTTTCAACCAAATAACTTACCAAACCATCATTTGCATATTAAGATTTGAGTATTTAAGTATGATTTTGCATGTTTTTTACTTGTGATTTTTAGTTGAGTTTATTTTGCTGTATTTTTGCTTATGCCGTGTTGTAAAGAGTATTATGTACATGGAAAGTTACAGGGTTAAACTTACTTATGGGTACTAATTGTGTGGAAAGCAAAACATTCAATAGCTGAAATTAATCTGATTTTGGCAGTTCATTTACCATAATAAACAATCTGTTGTAGGGCTATTTTGAACAAATATCTAAATGTATATCTTTATTGTGAAATAATCTGTGTATTTTTTGCAGTATAATGAAGTCAGAGATGTGAAGAGAGTTATCAGATCATCAGGTTATCAGAGCATCAGACAACTACTTTTTCCTCTTTGCGACCTGTTACGATAAACATTATCTAGTAGTGTATATGGAATAATAAACTGATGATTTAGCATATCAGTTGAACCATGAGCATAACATTTGCTTAAAGTTAAAAAAGAGTAAAACCCCTCTCTATCTAGTTACCCACCAATTATTAATACCACATTAATTACCGATATCTATATTGTTCAGCTGTTCAGTTTCTAATGATTGTGAATAATTTCAATAAATATTTAAAGAAACTAAATTGTGATTCGTTATTGCGTGATGGTGTTCAACACCAAAAGGTGATTACCCTATTAGTTACTTTGTGCCGTTAAGTAATAATTATAAACTGCCTTGATAAAGCCAGCAGGCGAAACACGTGTTGGCACACTTTTTAACGCTCAGATAATTGTTTTTTGAGCGATTGCTTGATTTTAAAATACTACTTTATACTTGGAACTATTCCAAGTTTTTTAAGACCGCATTGTTTTCCGCTTCCTCTTAAATTCTATACTGCAATCAAATGGCACTGTGGGATTTGTAGTTTTTTAGGGAAGATTAGAAAACTAAAGAGCTAGCAAGGTAATCTTGAGACTACAGTCCCCAGTGACCTACTATCTCCCACTTGTGGGGTCCCAGAATTTAGAAAAATCTTAGGCAGTTAGTTCTTGGGACTTCTTCACTTCTATTACTCTCATTTTCCTTCTTTCTCCTCAATGCTGGTCTCCGTGTGGACAAATTGATACAACATTTTTTAATTAACTTTTTCACTTTCAAACACCCATCAGCCTAGGCTGAGGTGAGCAAACCAATTACAATCTACCATTTTAGTGGGGGTTTCTCCCCCGTTTTTTATTAATATTTATTTACGTTCAGCAAGTGTTTTGTAATGAATTCAGTCACTTTTCTTAATTAAATTGTGGTAATTCTGTTTTAATTAATTTATTACCCGGATCTGTGCAGGCACCTTCGTTCCAATTCAATTTTGTTATTTTATCATGAATTTAGAATAAAATCCATACTAGCACTTTAATTAATTAATCACCTAATTTAATTTGTTTAAGTAATTTATATTCACCTAATTCAGTATATTATAAGCAATTTATAATTATTACTTAACAGCACAAAGTAACTAATAGGGTAATCACCTTTTGGTGTTGAACACCATCACGCAATAACGAATCACAATTTAGTTTCTTTAAATATTTATTGAAATTTTTCACAATCATTAGAAACTGAACAGCTGAACAATATAGATATCGGTAATTAATGTAGTATTAATAATTGGTGGGTAACTAGATAGAGAGGGGGTTTTAATCTTTTTTAACTTTAAGAAAATATATAATCAGGTAATTATACCTCTCTCTCTCTCTCTCTCTCTCTCTAGAAAGTGATTTTGTAATTTAATCAGGGTGTACAAAACAAATCCCTTTTTTCCCATGAGCATAACATAGCAGTGCAGACTATATTTTGTAATGTTTGTTAGTATAAAGATATAAAAGATATGTAGCACCTTTACCCCCCTTATCCTCTAAGGTAAAGATGTACAAACTAGAGAAGTTGTGAGGAGATAATGAAGTTATAGTTTTATAATAGTTTTATAATAGCTGCAGTGCTCATGGTTGCCACTCGTATTTTTAGTTTCTGTCTGTTTTGGCAAGATTAGACTTAAAATCACCGATACCATCGACTTCTTTCTGACTTAGGGATACACTTCTGATCATATTAAACCTTTGCTCTTAACTAAGTAAAAAATATTATATATCACATATATCACATTGATAACTTTCTGGTGACACCTTACTGAACTGTAGGGAATGGGACGGGACTGTGGCATCATAGGAGCAGGGGACTTCATGTAGACAGGGAATGGGCAGATCAAGGGTATGGAATGGGCAGATTTCTTTCTTATACCTAGTCAATCCCCTTGTGGCCAGACTGGAGGAGAAAAAAAAACACGGTAAAGCTTTTTCTTCTGATTTTTCCACCCTTCTCTTTATTGTTATTTTGTCAGCCAGGTTTAGGGAGGCTTAGTCTTCCCTAGTCTAAATGAAAATCTGCCCATGATGTTGATAAATGTAAAGTCATGCACCTGGGATGTAAAAATATCCAAGCCACTTATACCCTTAATGGGACTGCACTAGACAAATCTATAATGGAAAAGGACCTTGGAGTCCTTGTAGCAGGGGCGCTCCGCCAATGAGGCGAGCTGAGCCGCTCGCCTCAGGCGGCAGCGCCAGACAGGTTTCCAGGGGCGGCAAAAAGCCGCTCCTGCACCTTTAAGAGCCGAATTTCCGGTTTTTAAACCGGAAATTCGGCTGCGCTATTGCGAGAGAGCGCAATTGCGCTCTCCGCAATCGTGTTCCTGCCTCCCCTCGCCGACAGGTAAGTCGGTGCGGGGGGCGGCTCCTTCCCCAGAAACGGCGCTGCCTTGTAGATAATAAACTTGGATGTAACAAGTAATGCCAGTCAGCAGCATCAAGGGCAAATAAGGTCTTGAGCTGCATTAAAAGGGTTAACGATTCATGGGAGGAGGGGGTCATTCTTCCACTGAACAGAGCACTGGTAAAGCCCCATCTAGAATATGCCGTACAGTTTGGTCTCCAGCGCTCAAACGGGACATTATTTTATTAGAGAGGGTACAGAGAAGTGCAACTTAGCTGGTAAAATGTATGGGAAATCTAAGCTATAAGGAAAGACTAGCCAAGTTGGAGTTGGTCACGCTGGAGAAGAGGCTGTTAAGGGGAGTTATTATAACTATGTATAAATATATAAGGGGATTGTACAATAACCTCTCTAATGCTTTATTTACCAGTAGGTCCTTCCAGCTGACAAGAGGCCACTCTTTCCGATTATAAGTTAGGAGGTTCTGTCTAAATATCCGGAAGGGGTTTTTTTTCCAGTGAGAACTGTGAAGATGTACTGGCTGATACATTAGATAGCTTTAAAAAGTTTTTAGATGGCTTTGTAGCAAATGAGGGAATACAGGGTTATGAAAGATAGGTCGTAGTCAAAGGTGATTCAGGTACTGGTCTGATTGCCATCTTGGAGTCAGGAAGGATTTTTTCCCCCTCTGAGGCAAATTGGAGAGGATTCAGATGGGGGTTGCTTGCCTTCCTTTGGATCAACTAGCAGTTAGGCAGGTTATATATAGACTTAAAAGGGTGAACTTTATGGACATGTGTCTTTTATCAACCTAATTTACTATATTACATGCAATAGCTCTTGGCAGACAAATAGGGCAGACAGTAAATACAGGTAGTTCTATAAATATATTTTCGTTTATGTGAGTATATCGATAGGTGGGTATAGGTATGTGTAAATATCTGAAATGATTCTGGAATAGCAAATTTACCAAGACCTTGGCAACTGTTTATTGTGTGTAAATATATGTGCTGGGGGTCATTTGGAGGTGTTAAATTAAATTGACTATTGTCTTTTTTTAACCAAAAGTAACAATGTAACTATGTTTCATATAGCAGAAGAATTAGATTAGAGGTCTACCTCCTGCAAAATGGAGGCTTGACAGGAGAGCAGTGCATAAAAATGCTAACACCAAAAGTACATTATGCATGTATGCTCTCTTCTACTGAACTATGGAAGTGCCTATACGGTAAGTCATGCTCAGCACTATTGACAATACAACTGGTCAACTCAGTACTTTCCTAAAGGATGGTAATTAAGATTTAATTTAACATTTGTATCAATCACTTATAGGTACCATTTGTTGTCACATAATTACCAAGAAAATATCAATTCAAAATTATGTAAATTCATAATATCAAACTATGTTTGATTCACCTTTTAGACCATTAACAAATTATGAGATTAATTGCCCCCTTCCTGACTGCAGAAACCTGGGCAGGAGAGGAGCAAAGAAGTCTGCTCCCATATTGCATACAGGCCCCTAAACCATGGTGCTATTTTTCTGGTCTGTCACAGTAAACGCTGACACAGTATTTGAATTTTGGTGTGTATTGGGTCCCCATATACAATTTCTATTTGCAACACACAAGTCCACCTTGAAGGTGAATTCATGTGATATTTTGATTAAATAATGTGGATCTGCACCATTGAATTCTATGTTTTATTTTGACTAGTGTCAATTAAGGATATTAGAAGTCACTGAGGGGTTGTTCTGTGACCATATAAAGGCACAAGGCTGCAGGCTGAGTTATACATGGATTTCTGAGTATCACTTGCATATTAAAAGAAGTAATGTACCACCTACTGTAATGGTAAACTTTTGAATCCTTGCAATTTTTAAATAAAACGTTCAGCTTATAATAAATGGCAAATCAACAAAATGGCTAATAAGGACACACTAGATTTGTGTGGTGACAGTAAAGAAATTTTACTGTACTGTAACATAATAATAAATTAATAACTGTAATATTTTACATTAATTACAGTTAAGCGAGAAAGGCAGCTTTTTATGTAGATAATTTTTGCAGTTTTACCCCAATATATGTGTGGATGAGTACAAAACTATTGTGTGTTTACATGTGGGCTGCATTGAGTTTTTTTGCCCGAGCTGCTTTTTACTCCCAGTCTGGCCCTGGTGTAACCTGTCTTGTAAAATTAGTAATTTAAGATTAGAATCCTACTGCTCTCTGGGCAAGGGAAGATGGAGAATAGGCTCCACTGCTCTCAGCCTGCATATTTTGTGCAGGCTGAGAAGCAGATCCACTCCGTGCCCCATTTCTATTGATTTCAATAAGATCAAATTGTGTGCAGTCACACACAGAGGAGCAGTGAGAAGGTCAGCCCTTAAATGTCTGCTTTCAAATTTCTGGTCCGACCTCCCCAAAGCTTGTGTGACTGCCTGGAAGCGGATCTCATTAAAAACAATAGACAGAGCTCACCTGCTCAGCCTGCAAAAAATACGCAGGCTGAGAGCACCAAAGCCTATGCTCCATCTGTCCTTGTCCTAAATTATCCCATCCACTAATGGTGTAAACTGTAAGATTAGTAAAAGTCCATTATCATTTGACTGTTCAGATCAAACCCAACTGCTTTTTAAATAAATGCTAGTTTTTAGTCCTGAATGGAAAACCTGCAGGTGCAGATGCGTGGGATAGAATAAATTAAAAAAATACGTTTGGCAGGGAAAATCATAAAAGGGAATTTGCTGGACTCAGTTACTATAAAAATCAAGTCATGGACATTACTACAAAAAGCAGAAATTGCAGGAAGGAAATACTAATTTTTGAATAGTAAAATCAGATTGCAGATACTGGAACTGAAGGAGAGATAAAAAGAATACCATTCCTCTAGCTATCTGATGTAAAAAGGAAGGGAAGTTGTGCAAAAGAGTTATCTGTATATCATACTGCCACTTATCAAATTTGAGAAGAAAACAAATTAACTGTTTGTATTGGTGGCCAAGAGACTCATGTAATTAAGGGGCCCATTCATTAACTTCGAGTGAAGGAATAGAAGAAAAAATGCTTCGAATTTCGACCATCGAATGGGCTACTTCGACCTTCGACTATGACTTCGAATCGAATGATTCGAACTAAAAATCGTTCCATTATTCGACCATTCGATAGTCGAAGTACTGTCTCTTTAAGAAAAAACTTCGACCCCCTAGTTCGCCACCTAAAAGCTACAGAACTCAATGTTAGCCTATGGGGAAGGTCCCCATAGGTTTGGCTAAGTTTTTTTGGTCGAAGGATAATCCTTCGATCGTTGGATTAAAATCCTTCGAATCATTCCATTAAATCCTTCGATTAAATCGAAGGATTTAATCGTTCGATCGAGCGAGTATTCCTTCGATCGTTCGATTGAAGTATTTGCGCAAAATCCTTCCACTTCGATATTCGAAGTCGAAGGATTTTCATTCCCCAGTCGAATATCGAGGGTTAATTAACCCTCGATATTCGACGCTTGATGAATTTGCCCCTAAGGGTGCTCTAAAATCAAATCTCATAGAGTATTCTAGGGGTGATATATCTTTCTTTAAAGTTCATTAAAAAAATTCTACATGGCGTGTTTGTATTTTCATTAATTCATTTTTTATTTTAGACATTGCCTTATCCCACGAAATGTGAGCCTTTTGACAATGGAAGCATCTATAGCATAAAGCTGGCCATAGACGCAAAGATCCGATCGTACGAATCGTGGATTCGTACGATTTTCGGACCATGTGTGGAGAGTCCCGACATTTTTCGTCCGTCGGAGATCGGTCGTTTGGTCGATCGGACAGGTTAGAAAATTTCTGTCGCCTGCCGATAATATCTCTGCGTGTATTGCCGATCGTACAATTTTCAGTGGGAGACTGTCACTAGTGTTGTCAGACATAAGTATCGTACGATTGCTGTCAGGGGCAGAACATTGGGTGATCTGTTCTTATTTGATCGGAATGGTAAAGACTTTGATCTGAATGGTTAGTGGAGGGTCGGGAGATGGGAAAGTCCGATCGTACGTTGATTCGTACGATCGGATCTTTGCGTCTATGGCCAGCTTTAGGGTGAAGAAGACAGATCTGAGTTATGTTTTCATGTTAATGTGGATAAGTTCTCTAGTTGCTTTACTGATGGAAGACTTTTGCAGGCTATCCATATTTCATTACAGTCAGCCTGCGATAACCACTTTCTGAGGTCTTACTCTCATATGTGTTATTCAGTAAATTGCTCAGGGGATAAATGGAATGAGAAGTGAGATTATATGAAGGACAATACTGTACCTTGTTCATTTTGGGATGGGGATCACAAGAATAGGCTAGATACCCTCTGAGGTATACCCTATGTATTATTACCATGCAAATTGTAACTGTTAACGACTGTGTGTCCTTACAACAGCCCTCAAACATTATAAATGGTTATAAGTAATATATGGATTTACAATCAGAAAGATATACATCTCAGAAAGATATTTTAGTTCACTGCATGAATGCATAACCAATCCAAACATTAGTTGTTGGAAGGTGAACAACCCCTAATATAGAAATGCATTTACAACTGTTTTGAAAAAAGGTCCCACACACAGCAGAATTTGGAACTGGGGACAAATGAGCACAGTGAATTATAGTATATAATGACTACTGGGGCCATGGGTTTTTGTGGATGAAAGGCAGGATCTGTAGACCAGACATTGCATCTGGCCCCTTTAGACCTCTTAATTAACTCATTAGCTGTCTTATTTGAGTTCTGAAACTCTCTTGGGTTCATTTACCACCCATAAAACATGCTAATATTTTTTATTTTTGAATAACTACCAGTGTACCAATCCAAGTCTGTTTTCAGATTTTGTTACTTCCTCTTGTATTTACCTCCACCTTATGTTTAGATGTGAATTTTTATAAAGTAATGGTATATAGCCTTTTTTTAAAATATTACTTTTTCATTTGTCTAATAGAGGGATTCCTTCTGCAAGTATACAAGGGAAATGCTGAACCTGTGAACATGGGTGAAATAAATGTATGATTTATTTAGAGAAAGACAACACCTACTATATAATGTGAATCATACAGTTTAAGATTCAGAGAATTTTAGGTTGGTGTTACTGCCTATCGGTAACAATGTCCATAGTAGGGGGCAATGGATGATGATAAAGAGAGACTGATTGCAAATTGTCTCACAACATCACTGTCTACATAATAAAGGTATGGGACCAGTTATCTAGACTGCTCGGGACCTGGGGTTTTCCGTAATTTGGATCTTCATTCCTTAAGTGTACTAGAAAATCGTAAACATTAAATAAACCCAACAGACAGATTTTGCTTCCAATAAGGATTAATTATATCTAAGCTGGGATCAAGTACAAGGTACTGTTTAATTATAACAGAGAAAAAGGAAATCATTTATTAAAGTTTGGATTATTAAGATAATGTAGAGTCTAGGGGGCAAATTTACTACAGTGCGAAGCTGCTAACGCTAGTGCAAATTCGCCAGCGTGATGTAATTTCGTTACTTTGCCGATTTACTAACGGGTGCTGTCGTAAATTCGCTAGCAAAGTGGACCTACTCCAGGAGAAGTTGCGCTATGGCGAAGGGACGTAACTACGCTTATTCACTAACTTGCACATTTTACTGAACGCTACCTCTTGCGCCAGACTTGCCTTCGCCACCTCAGACCAGGTGAAGTGCAACAGAGTAGATAGGGTTTGCTTCAAAAACAGTTGAACATTTTTTAAGTCCCAAAAAACACTGGCGTCTTTTACTTTTTTAAGGGTGATAGGCTGAAAAAGATCGTAAATTTTTTTGGGTGTACCCTCCTTCCCCCCTACATTTCCTAACATATGGTACCTAAACTATACAGTGGGCACATGTATAGGGCAAAATAACAACTCTATTTTAGTCTAGAAAGCTTTCCCAGGCTTGTGTAGTGTAATGTATTTGCTGCTACATATATGTCCATTGTACTTTAACTTGGCGCCGTATGCAAATTAGGCATCGCTAGCGTAATTTCGCTTTGCTTGAAGAATTACACTAGCGCAACTTCGCTACCTTTCCCCTCCCTGAGCGCATCTTCGGATTTTAGCGAATTAGCGGCGCCCTGGCGAAACTTCACCTGGCAAAGTGTGGCGAAGGCTGCGATAGCGCAACTCCGCAGGTTAGTGAATTTGCCCCTATGCGAGGTGGCCTTTCCGTAATTCGGAGATTTCTGGATAACGGTTTTCCGGATAAAGGATCCCATACATGTACTAAAGGTTAATCTAAAGGTGAAAAATCCCTTTAATCTCTGAATGCTTGGTCTTAGTTAATAGTTAAATCAAGTGGGAAACTCTTCCCTCAAACATTGGCAATTTCTCTTAAGAGCAGTGATCCCCAACCAATAGCTCTTGAGCAAAATTTTGCTCTCCAACCCCTTGGATGTTGCTCACAGGGTCCTCAAAGCAGGTGCTTATTTTTGAATTCCAAGCTTGAAAGCAAGTTTTAATTGCATAAAAACTAATTATAGTGCCAAGTAAAGCCTTTTGTAGACTGCCAATCAACATTGGGGCTACCAAATAGCCAATCACAGCCCTTAATTGGCAACCCAAGGGACTTTTTCGTGCTTGTGTTGCTCCCCAACTCTTTTTACATTTGAATGTGGATCATGGGTAAAAAAGGTTGGGGACCCCTGCTTTAGAGGTTCCTTACTATAGTGTCTACTATTCTTACACTTTCTAACAAAACCTTTCTGGACTTCTAAATCACTTCTTTGCTTTTACTTACCATAACTGTGGCTAAAGTGACATTCGTTTACCCCACTCCACTTCCCTTCCAGGAAAACACTGCTCTTCCCTTTTACATCATAAGCAGTATTTCCTTCTAAGTCCCCTGTTGCTCACTGTCACGAGGTTCCCAGTCCTTCATGTAACAAATTTATAGAGATAAATAAACCGTGTGTATATTTGCAGTAGATATCTACAGTGGTTATATGGTCTTCTTGCTTTGCGTAAACAAAAACAATATGTTCCAAAAATAACATATCAGTAAATATTTCCCTTTAACATCATTTACCTCAACCCACCATTTTTAAATGTTCTGTGTGTCACTAACTGGACTCCTGACAGGGAATGATGCAGGGTCTGTGTGTAACAGGAAGAAGTATGAGAGCAGAAGACATAGCTCTGACCAGTCATTGGCTGATGTAACCTAGCATGTTTGTGTGCCCATGGTTTGTGTGTGAGCCTCATACCAAGAGAAAAAACTTTAGTACTTATAATGGCAGTGTTTTAATACAGGATTATCCTATGGCACATACCAATAGAAAATATCAGAAAATACAGGATTTTTTTGTAATATTTTTTATATGGACCTGCAATGCTTAGGGCTATCGATTCCCTTTTATAGAGCATTATGGTTGGTTAAGGGCCATGTTTCATTATGGCTTGGTTAAGGTAGTATGAAGTACACTAATCAATTCCAGAAACTTTGCAGATCCAGTGTTTTTATTTGTCTTTTACTCATCTTTTTATCGGGTTGTATAAGAGCCAAAAAGCTTGTACAGAAGGAAATGTCTGGAACTGGTTTATTCTGTGTTATATGTATATAAATGCCAACATGCTGAGAAGAAATGTGCGCCCAACAAGCTTTACCTACATACCCCAGACTCTTTAAAAGGGATATTACACAGAAGACAAACCACTACAAGACATAGTTTTCTTTTAGAGTGTCTATTTACCATTTTACATTGCATTTTTTTGTCACAAACAAAAAAAAAGAGAAAAAATGTTTTTTTACCATGATGAGAAAAAATTCTAGACATCCACATTAGACAGCTCCTTTCCTATGTCCTATTTAGAAATATACATAAGGGAAATGGGAGAGGGAGTATGGATAATAAAGGACTTCCAAAAGGGGAACATCAAGAACCAGGGCAAAGAAATAGCAAACTGACAGAAGTATTTATATACTTGGTCCTTTGGCAAAGTATGTGCCTGATTTGGCCATACATGCACAGCCAAATTAGGCACATCTAATAGCGTGTGAACAATTACACAGGAGTTAATGCAAGGGTTTGTGCATATGTCCTCCATGACACTCTAATCATATTCTGCATTCGAGCTACGTGTTTTCTATAGCTCTTGAGAATCAGAAGAAAGCCTCACAGCTTGAGAAATACTGCCCTACACAATTATCAATAAGGAGGGGCTTTTTATACAAGGGGATGGGGACAAGAATGCAGAGTGGACTAGACTGGCTTCACATTTGCAGCAAAACCTTTCTCCAAGGATAATAACAGAATGTTTTCTCTGTTGTTGGTTTTTAATGCATACTCCACCTAGAAACAGAAGACTTGAACTCTCTTAGTAATGTTAATATTTTTAAACAAAATTTAACCAATAATGTCCCTTTAAAAATATTGTTATGACAATTTTCTATCAGTGTGTTTCGGGGTGGGTTGTTCAAGGAATGACTTTAGAGAAGGAGTTTTTTGATGAAAGCATTTCCTGTGGATTTTTCAGTCAGGTGACCTCCTTGTATGAATATGTGGGAATGGGCTAAGTGCTGAGTCAGTTCACTGAGTTATTCGGAAGCACATCAGCCACTGCCAAAAATACATTCCATTCATCCGCATTACACAGTGTTTCATAATTGCTGAAAACCCACTGGAAAGTGGGAATGTTGTGTTATACAGGAAAAAACGACCATTCTGAATAGACCCAGATCTCATAGAAAAAGAATAATACAAAAAAAAGGTAGCAGACATATTGCCCTTATGCTAAGAGCCAGTGGCACAACTAGATGTTACTGGGCCCCACAGCAAATTCAACAGACCCATGGGTGTCTTTGCATAAAAAAAAAGCTTTTAAAGAAATACTCACAGGCCTGCAGTTTGTACCCTTCTGTACTGTGCCTGATGCATATTTGTGTGGTGGGGACCTTAGAATGTAAGCTCAACATGTCCAGGGATTGATATAAATGCACTGTGGAATATTAGAGCTACAAAAATAAAGGAAAATAAAATTGACCAGCTTTCTGATAATATTGCACCCAGCTGACAACCCCAATCTCTGCCTATTGCTACGAACTTCCTTAGCTCTTCCTGTGATGCAAGCCAGTGACGTGTGCCCTTACTAGTGGTGAAATAAAGGAAGAGACATACAGTAAATGAATTGTGCAGTGAGACTTCACAGAGCCAAGAAAGTATTACTCAAAATGACCACTGAATAAAAGTTAAATGGGAGAATGAAAGTGTATTCTTTTCACTTATCATGTTACCAACAAAACCAATCATGGTTAGGCCTGGGGGTTTGCACTGCTCTGAGAAAATAAATCTTGTGCATTTTTTTTTTAAACAATTCAACAGCAGTGAAAAAACGCCAACATATAATATCTGTGATATTGTGCTCTACTTTCATTAGACTGCATACACAAGTGAGGAATAAATACAAAATGTAATATTAGACCAAATGTACCTAGCCAGCCTGCGATATAGTGTGCTGCCACATCTCCCAGAATCCCCAGCAAGATGCCACAGTCCCTGTTAATTCAAGTGCATTTCTCAGGTGAGTTCCAGCCATGGAATAAGGTGAATGCCTCATCTGAGGCAGGTGCAATAACTGCCAGCGGGAAGAAATGTTTTTTTTAACAGAAGGTTCTAAAAGGAAAAAGAATGCAGTTAGCCTTTCTCTCCAGGAGACGCACGAATGGCATTGATAAAATTTAGAAGGGAATTTCATTGGGTTGCCACGCTGCTAACAGAATATGCTGGATTTACAATGAGTCATTTGTCTTTTGTTTGGTCTGAGATTGAATAAATATCACATGTATTCAGGAAATCATTAAGTCAAAGTGATCTGGGAAGTAGCCCACACAATATGTGTTATAGTACGAGGGTAATGAGAACGGCGATTGCTTTATTATGGGGAGGGTATATGATTAAAGTGAACTTATCTTCATTATTCACACTTGAGTGCTTGAAAGAATTTAATATTCCACTAAAGACAAAGCTGTCTTTGAGGGGGTGAAAGCATTGGCCAATTCCCAGAGCTCTTCATTTACTAGGGCCCCACATAGTCGCTATTACAGACAGTGTGAAAAAAAGAATCTCAGCCATGCCAGGTTCATATTAGTGCTGCTCAGCTTGCAGCCATAAGCGCCCAGCACCCCTGACAGTAGTGGATGCTGAGTGTTGTAGTACAACAAGAGCTGAAGAGCTGCAGAATGGATTCAAGTAAGGGGCTATTCGCCATCAATAAAGATAGCCTTAGCTAAAAAATACATACTTATCTATGGCGATCTCTGTTATTTTATGCCAGGAAAGCAATTCTTATGAAATGGCTGAATCCAAAAGCACCATCCTGGCAGTTCTGGCTAGACATAATTAGTAAAAAATAAAAATCTTCCGCTGATACAGATTTGAAACAAAATAAAATAAAATAAACACTGTTAAAAAAAAAGTGGTTACTTTAACACAAGAGGAAAGAATAACTATGGGAATCTGATTTGAAATGAAGATATTACATTTTTTTTTCTGGTCTTAGCTGGAAAAAAAAAAGATGCCACACACCACATTATTCAGACGTACATTAAAGTTCTTCCAGAAGGGTGCAATTGGAAGCAATACAGAAAGTTTTTCATTAGTCAGTACAAGAACTTTTCAACCCCTCTATGGAATAACTAAAATCAGGAGACTGCAGGCAGCCAATAGCATTTGGCAGAGGCACCTCATTGAGATATAAGCACTGTCAGGTTTTGTCCCCTGGGCAATTTTACAAAAAAAAAGAAAAAAAAGTCTTGTAAGGCGACTTTATTCTGTGTGTGATTAAAACTGCAGAAACAGAAAAAAAACCACAATACATACAGCATCAGGGGGAAATAATACAAGTATGTAATTTAAGATACAGTAGCCCCAGTGGCTGCTTCAGGACACTGAACTGGAGAAGCCTTAGACGGGGCCTTGAGTTATGCAACTGTCTGGAATAGAGAATAGGTTATGTGGGCCATGCAGAATGAAATAGATCATGCAATTCAGTTTATTCCTAACTGGGCTGTATGATTCTTTGTGAATGAGTGCCCCAGCAACACCACCAAAAAATCAGAACAATCAGACTCTGGAATGATCATACCAGTTACAAGTATTTGGTAATTCTTCCTCTATAATTTCACTGAATAGCAAAGCTTAGTGACATACTCCTATTTATTGTGGCTTTATGTAAACTAGCATTTGGAGAAAGTTAAAATTATCTAAGAATAAATGATGTACTAACATTCAATTGAGAAACGTATTTACCGTAAAGGCACGTGTGACTGCATTTCTATTTTGAAATACTTTTTTTAAACAGATGTTTGGATTAAGCAATGGCATGATAGGGCATTTTTTAATAGAAGTGGTTAGTACAAGCTGCTCATGCAAAACACAATAGATGTCACCAGGTTCCTTCTGAGAATTAAAATAGGCACTTGAATTTCAAGTTCATAGAGGCCCAAGAAGCCCCCAAAATCCAATAGATAGTGACTGTCTATGGCATTTTACAGCAGCGTCTCTGTCGTTTGCCTGAATCTACAGCAGTCTAGGCCCTTTAATAAATTTAATGCAAGTGCTAGAGCACTAAGAGAGCAAAATCATGCCCCTTAGTGGACATTTAAAAAGCATTTGCTGCTGGGTTTCCCTGAGTGGCATGTAAATTAGGGGGCAAGTAGAGGGCAGGGGAGAAGACACTTAAATGTCTCCCCTTCATGTATACACCATTGCTGAATGCAGATGAATGCAGGTAGTGATGTATTTATAGGGGAAGTGCAGGGCCATGCACTCCAGACCTGTGCTCAGAGCTGTTACCTGCCAATAATAATAATAATAACATTTTTATAGCGCTTTTCTCCCATGGTGACTTACTAGTCACCATCCCACCCTGAGTTATTACTCACGCCAGCACTCCGTGGTCATCAGTACTGCAGCTAGCATCCCCACCTCTCACTCATCTTCCTCACTTGTCTGCCAGCCTTTTGTCTAAAATTACGTGTAGTATCTTGCCTTGTTATGGAGGGAGGCACCTTAGCTAGGGGGTGCCCATGCAGACTCTTCTCATTGAGCTTGAGCTATGCGCCCAAGGCCTTGCAAACCTGGGGTGTCAGAGTACTACTGGTGGTTTTGGCACTAAGTAGCACTGCACTTTAGTGCACTCAGCACTTTCTTATGCACTTTTATGTTCTTATGCACTGGACCTTTTGGCTAGAGGCTAAGAATTTTTTAAATCTGGCCAATAGGTCGGGGCTGCACAAAGTCACACTTTTTATGAATTTTACCACACCCCCTATTTAACTTTTATGCACTGTTGCATAAGGATGGGTGCCTCTCAGCCAGTGCCTCACTGGTTTCCCTATACTGGGGATAAAGGGTTCCAACTTAGCCTTCGGGCAAAGGTGGTTATCTTGTGCCTTTTGGGCCAGATAATCTGGAGTTTTATAGGGGGGACTAAGTCCCATTGCACCCTTTGCATGTGTGTGCACTTTGTGTGACACTATGCACTGGGTGATCCTATTTAAAGCATGCTCGAGCTTCAAAGGAAAAAACAGAAACTTGTCTGTCAGCAAATTCAAAGTCAACTGATCCCACTAAAGACTACACAAACTCCCCTTCACAATCAGCCTACCTATTATCAGTGACATCAGGCAATCACATGCCAGCCAACTAGTAGTGACTAGGCCCTACATCAATAATTTTAAGGCTCTGGGAATAAGACATTTCTCATTAACTGCCTCTCCGCGTTTGCCCCATTGGTTTCCCTATACTTTTTGACCTGGTCCCTCTGCAGACAGCTTAATATGCAGTAGATTGCTCCTCACAGGATTACACAAATCCTGAAATATAATTCTAGAATCACCTTACATGACATTGCTCAGAGTAACTTTCCCATGTTGATTCATTGTAGAGGATAGGTTGTTCATGATGTGACAATAGAATCAAATTCTAACAACTTGCCTGTGCAGCATTTATTTAGAACAGCAGAAGCATACCTCCCAACATTTTGAAAACAGAAAGAGGGACAAAAATGTTTGTGTGATGATATTTTTTGTCCACACCCATTTTGTGGTCACACCCCCTAATTACTATATTCATTACAAAATTTGGCAGGTTATGGAAGTTTGAACATATTTCTATGTTTTTATTTCCGTTTTTACAGTTTTGATATTGAAGGTGAATTGCCCTTTAATCTGTGAGTCTAACTATTTCCAAGGGACTGGTTATCTTATATTGTTACAATTACTTATTTCCTTATCTCAAAATTGTTACAAAAGTACTTATCTTCAGCTATGGCTGTTCTGGGCTCTCTGCCAAAAGCCAATTAAGTTAGAAATGTTGTTTCTTTTTATGGCTGTTCAGTGCAGAGAAAAACTGGACTTTCCATTACAAACGAGGGACTGCGGGTTGAGCTGTCAAAAGAGGGTAAAAACAGGACAGTTGGGAGGTATGGCAGGTCTGGACTGAGAATCATAATAGGCCCTGGCATTTCAGGTACACAGAGGCTCAAACAGCCCCCACAGCCCAATAAATAGTGACTATCTATGGCATCATACAGCAGTCCCTCTGGCATTTGCCAGAACCCACAGATTGCCAGTCTGGGCCTGAGCAGAAGTCAGTATTAAAACTACTCTGGTCCTACCAGCATCGGCCTGCAGAGCCGGGCCAACCCAGCCAGGCTCCCTAGGCAACCTGGCTGGGCACGGCGCCGGCTGCGTGCGTGCTTGGGTGCGCATGCACCAAAATGTGCGCATGCGCGAAAGTGCGCTCGGTCACGCATGTGAGAATGTACGTGCGCAGAAGCGCATTGTTACAAAAAAATATTAGTGGCAGTCGGGGAGAGACAGGACCGGAGAATGGGGTAGGCGTCAGAGAAGGTACGTGCCTGCCACCCCCCCCCCCAGCTTTGCGCTCTAGGCACGTGCCTACTCTGCCTACCCCTAGTTTTGGCCCTGTCGGACCGTCTTCTTCATGGTCCCCTGCAGCATCATAAGTAGCAGAGAGACAATGTATAATAAGGCATTATACTAAGCCACAACAGGGTTTTATAATAGAGAGAAGCTTAGTCCATAGGTTGTTTAAAGTGATGGCTCATCTTTAAGTTAACATTTACCCCCATATGCAATAAAAGGCACTAAGTTACTAAGGAGCAGCAAGCCATAGCAACTAATAGGATCTTTGCTTTTGAATAGGTGACCAGTAATTTCTACCTTCTGATTGGTCACTATGGGTTACTGCTCCAGGGCAAATTTAGTGCCTTTTATTACATAACCCTCTTAGAATGTTATAGAATGGCCATTTCTAAGCAACTTTTGAGTTGATCTTCATTTTTTATTTTTTTTACTGATTTGCCTTTTTCTTCTGACACCTTCCAGCCAGTGTCAAAACCAGACTGCCCCTGGCTCACAGCCTAAAACAAATTAAGAGGGGCCCGGTAATCCCTTTATAGACTGACAACATACAGGAGGCTCTATTTGGCAATACATTTAGTTTTTATGCAACCAAACTTGCCTCTAAGCCAGGAATTTAAAAATCAGAACCTGCTCTGAGGTCACTGAGAGCAACATCCATGTGGTTGGTGAGCAACATGTTGCTCACGAGCCACTGGTTGGGGATCACCGACATAGAGGATGAAAACCCTGCTGTTCAGGCCCCTTGTTCCCTTGCCCCAACAGCGACTGCTGGTTCATTTTACACCACTGCATCCAGCTTTCACATGGGGGACCGCATCTAAAAAACAACTGTTCTGTAAGGCTACAAATTTATTGTTATTGCTGCTTTTTATTACTCATCTTTCTATTCAGGCCCTCTCCTATTCATATTTCAGTCTCTTATTCAAATTAATGCATGGTTGCTAGGGTAATTTGGACCCTAGCAACCAGATTGCTTACATTGCAAACTGGAGAGCTGATGAATAAAAAGCTAAATAAACCACAAATATTTAAAGAAAAAAAACAATTGCAAATTGTCTGAGAATACACTCTTAACATCCTACTTATGGGTAGATTTACTAAGGCGCAAAGTGGCGAATGCAAGCGACAATTCCCCAGCGTAGCCACCGGCAGGGACATCGCCAATTTACTAACAGGCGCAGGCGCCAATTTGCTAGCGGTCATTGGCACTCTGTCGCCAGGTGATTTTTCGCTCTGGCAAATGGACATTACTCAGCAAATTCAGTAAAATGCGGATTTTACTGAACGTTACCTCTTTCGCCAGCGCTGCCTTTGCCACCTCAGACCAGGTGAAGTGCCGTAAAGTAGCTAGATCTTCCTCAATCTTCTGTCACCTACATCTTATTCTGTGAGCCGAAAATGAAATGAAGTACAAAAACCGCTGGCGACTTTTCCTTTTTTGACAGTGACTGCAAAAGTCCTGACTTGAACTTTTTTTTGTGTAATTAGTTTCCCCCATACATTTTCAAACATATGGAAAATTAATTTTACAGTGGGCACATGTGTAGGGCACTATAATAACTTTATTGTCTTTATTAAGGTTCCCTGGACATGTGTTTTTAGAAGTGGAATTTGTAAGTATTTGCACCAACATTTAACATAAAGACGTCCATACAACTTTAAATTTCCCACCCTATGCAAATTGACCTAAGCGCAAGATCACTAGCGAATTTTCACTAGGCACAAATGAACGCTAGAGGGGGGTGGGCCCTGGTGAGTGACGCGCAGCCGTGCCCCCACTCCCCTCCGTATGGCCCGCATTTCAGTGTCGGGGGGCCCTGAGGGGGTGCGGGCCCTGGTCCGCTCGCACCCCCTGCTCCCCCGGTAGTTCCACCACTGCGCATCTTAGCTATGAAATGCTCGCAATGCTGAAGTACCGCTATCAAAAAGTCGCCAGCTTTCAGCGCCCATGACAAAACGCAGCATATTAGTGAATTGGCGTAGTCTTAGCGTATTTGCACCTTGCGAAGTGTTGCAACGGATGCTGGCAAAAATTCGCCACTTGGTAAATATGCCCCTAAATGTTAACTCAAAAGCAAACAACTCCTTTAAAGGCACTCTTGCTTCATTGTGATTGGAGAGCTGATTATGAGAGCATCTTAGCAGGGAAAGTGGTATGGCAGCTCTTAGTCATGTACTTAAAAAGGGCATATAAATATTGCTGCACGGGTGGGGAACGTCCTTCTTCTACCTGAAATGGATTGACAGAAGATAATGATGCTGAGGGATGGCGCATTTCCCGTCTGTGGCAAATTGTCAGTATCGTTTCCCTAAAAAAATTCCAAGTAATGTAAAGATGTAGCCAAGCCCAGGCATGCCCCTGCTCTGCTCTATAATCCATCCCTGCCACTTTGGGAAATGCTGCTGTGGCTCGTTGCCCTGTAGCGCGCATGCGCCAGTTCCACTACAACTCCCAGCACCCCTTACCCCAGGAGTGGTTGTTCAGCTGTGTGTGAAAGCACTAGGAATTGACAGGTGTAAATTGTCAGCGAACAAAACAAAAGAACAGAAACGTTTTATCCACGTGTATAATGAGACTTGATTAAACGTTCCACTCAACTGCAACAGCTTTGGCTCCCCCCAGGCCATGTCGGGAGTCGTAGTCGCAAGTGAGACATCCCTCTCATTCATCGCTGCAGACAGATTACTTGCGGTGACTCAATCCAAAAGAAAAAAAAAAAGTGGTGACTCAGTATCTGTCACTTTGTTTTCCATCCTCATAGACTTTCCATAGGATGAGGGGAAAACCCTGAGATAAGCTCCTGAGCCCCCTGACTCTCCCCATAGCGTTCAGCGGCAACATCCTACTCACTCTGAAACTCCACGCACTTTCCCTGGGCCAGCGCTGATTGGCTGAGAGCGGAGAGGCAACAGGCGCTGCTATTTAAGTCATGCCTAGTTTTGGGACAAATTTAAAGTCATCTCTTCAAGCATCAGCCATACAGACGTCTCTGCCCCAAAGGAATTGCGACTACTAATAGGATGAGGCACATGCCAGGTAACTTCCGCCCCTCGCCGAGCGATTTCTGCCTTGTCTAGGTGCGATTTGTACCATGAGTCTGGCTGATGGAGCAAGCTGACATACCAGGCATTTTGAACATTTTTTAGTCAAAAGGCTGAAGCCTGGGATTTGCTGGCACGAGTATTCAGCCTGTAGATTGATTGCACAAGCACACTCCTGCTCCTTATGCTCCTTGTGCTCAGAAGCGCACAGTCACAGCAACTTTATTCACTTTTGATTACAAGCGATTTAAAGCGTCTGCATGGGGGTAGATTTGCACCGGGTACTCGTATAGGACAGCGTTAGACATAAAGACAGGCCAGTTTATTGCTAGCATACAGACTAGTGCCTCGGATAAAGCGCAGCCAACTCCAAGTGATGTCAAAAGCGCCGAGCGCGTCTCTGTCTCCTGCTCTTACACGTCACAGGAGGAAAGTGAGACTTGCAGCAGGTAGGGCCGCTGGATCCTGGACCACTCAGCACTATTTTTACTAAGCATGTTCCTTTGCATTGCTTAAAGCTGTTTGGGCTGGAAGCAATTTCTTAAACTTGAAAAGATTCAGGAGATCATAAATGCATCCCCCCAGCCTGAGCAAAAGTAACTTTCCCATGATACATATATCTATCTATCATCTATCTATATAAATGCCATGTATTAGTTTATTGTTAACGTAGAGCAGATAACATACTGTGCATATACATTTAATACATACTAAAATGTAGATTCAGTTATGTGGGATGTTGGCTGATCAAACCCACCTTGGAAGGCTGCTGATGCTGATGTGCATTTTATACAACCGTGCAATGCACCCATAGTGACTTTTGTACTGGTGCAGAAACCATCTGGTGTTGCTTTCATACTCCAAGCAATGTTACCATGCAGCAGGGAGAATAGACATATCTTTTGTCATCAGGAAGAAAACATGAGCTGAATAATCTGTAACATATGTTTTTTCTCTGGAACAGGAATTGTGCAACTGCTGATTCTCCAGTGTTGGTGTCTGGTGATTATAACGGCGATGCCATTAGACTTTAAAGGGGAAATCTGCTCAAACTCCGACTGCAATGACAACACCACCTACATTTGGCACCAGATCCATAATAAGATAAAAGAGCTGGCGTCCGGAGCAAGACATCTGTTTGAGAAATATGTAAGAACCTCTCTGTACAGTAATCTTTATAGAAATTAGTGATCTTTTCCTGCTACAAAAATATAAAAAAACAGATACAGCTAATATGTGTGTGTATATATATATATATATATATATATATATATATATATATATATATATATATATATATATATATATATATATATAACCTGAATCAGACACTTGCACTCTGAACCAGTCTTCCATAAACGTGGGTGCAGGGTCAAAGTATTTATGTAAAGTTCAAGAGGACCCGCACTCCTTGGTTAGTGAACCAAAAATATCTTTATTTTTCAAACTTGTGCACAAGTTTGAAAAATAAAGATATTTTTGGTTCACTAACCAAGGAGTGCGGATCCTCTTGAACATTATATATATATATATATATATATATATATATATATATATATATATATATATATATATATATATATATATATATATATATATATATATATATATATATAGAGTGAATAAAGTACCCCCTCTTGTAAATTATAAGGATATTATAAGTTACCGACAAGTTTCATGACCATATAAAAACACGAGGCCAAAGGCCGAGTGTTTTTATACGGTCATGGAACTCCGAGGTAACTTCTAATATCCTCATATTTTGCAGCTGGGGTACTTTATTATTATAATACACAAGTTTTAATGAATCATGTGACAGAAATGACATCAGAACTCACAGTTTATAAGGATATCATTTACAAGATATTCAGATATTCAGGGCTTTTTGTGTATTATATATATATATATATATATATATATATATATGTATATATATATATATATATATATACACACATATATAAAATATACACAAAAGCCCTGAATATCTTGTAGATTATATCCTTATAAATGGTGAGTTCTGATGTCATTTCTGTCACATGACTCACTGAAACTTGTGTTTTATAGTAAAAAAATAAACTACCCCCTGTTACAAAATGTTAGGATATCAGGTCAACTAAGATTTGTATGGCCTGTATAAGGGTGAAGACCCACAGAGGTACTAGTAGCAGCTACATGTCACAGCTACAAAATAGACAACAGTGAGAATTGGCTTTGCTTAGACCTTACATGTGGATTAGCAGAGCAAAGTCTCAGTATTCTCTATGGCAGGGTATTTTCGTAGCCACAACAAGTAGCTGCTACTAGTAGTTCTGTGTATCCTCACCCTAAAGTTGTTTTCCTCATGAGGCAACTTCAGGCAACTTCAGAAAACCAAAGCAACACTTATGCCATCCCACTGGCAATTTACATTCTTGCCGATGGGAAGGCTTATTCGGGAGACTAGTCACCCATAGTAGCAAAGATTTATTGCAGGCGACTTCCATATGCCAAACCCTAAGAGGTCATAGAACTCCTTGGTGACTTATACTTTACAACAGTGGGTACATTATTTTATATATATATATATATATATATATATATATATATATATATATATATATATATATATATATATATTGGATCATTTAAGAGCACTCACGGGTGTTGTGAAAAGTACTTTTTTATTGGAGTGTTACAATCTACCCCACATCAACGCGTTTCGGTTCTCTCTGAACCGTCGTCAGGATGCAGAGAGAACCGAAACGCGTTGATGTGGGGTAGATTGTAACACTCCAATAAAAAAGTACTTTTCACAACACCCGTGAGTGCTCTTAAATGATCCAATATGCAAACCTTTGAAGTAGCACCCGGGGCTTGATGTTTTGAGGGAGTGCCGGTTCTACTATACCATTATATATATATATATATATATATTTGTACAAACTGGAGTGGAGCGGTGTCCCTGTCTCGAACTTAGTCCATATCCTGGACAAAATATATATCAAAACAAAAAAGTCCAGACCAATGTAGTGAATAAAAGAAAATTGCTTTATCTGAAACTCTGCAACGTTTCGAAGCTCCCGCTTCTTTGTCAAGCAGTATATACTGCGGGAGCTTCGAAACGTTGCAGAGTTTCAGATAAAGCAATTTTCTTTTATTCACTACATTGGTCTGGACTTTTTTGTTTTGATATATATATATCTATATATATATATATATATATATATCTATATATATATCTATATATCTATATATATATATCTATCATACACAAGTCCCACAGATATCCTATAAATTCTGTCAGTTATAATAGGTACTAAGGGATGTAATTTGTAATTTTTCACATGACTTGTGTATTATACAAAATAATGTCCCCTTTTTGTAAAATATGAGACTTTTAGAAGAGGAATTATTTATATAGTTCTTTTCTGCCATGTGACAAAACACTGTTCAGCTGTAGCAGTATGCAGGAACTACAAGCTCAGTTGAGGGACCAAAAAATTCCTTGCAGTTGCATGTAAAGCCCTGTTCATTACTGGCCCAAGGTACTTACATCAACATGTGTTCCTTGCACTTCCATATAGCTCTGCTTGGAACCACTGCCTGCCTCCTGTTGATGGAGCTCCAGGGTTCTTACAGTGCCCTGTATTTATTGATAGAGGCAGTTGTGGCTAAAGAATTGTACACAGATGCAATCTGTGATGCATTGTGGCACCTTGCACTCGAAAATGACCCAATTAATGACTTGCAAAGGGCAGCTTTTTTTAATGTCTTGCACAATGTAAGATTAATTTTCATTAGATTTAAGTGCTGGTGTCATTTATGGAACTGTGTTTTCACCCTGGCAGGGGGGGTCACAATGTGCACTCTGGGAATTGTATGAGTATAACATTTGTGTTATGTTATATTTACAGTGATAAAATAGTAACTGGGTCTCATAGCCAAACATTTTTTTTGGAGGGGAAGATTATCGACTTTGCATGCATATATTGAGATTTATTTACTTTTGTGCTTCCAGGAGCTTCTAGGGCTATTATTTATTTTTTATGCCCCATGGTCACTGGCCAATCCAGAACATAACAAAGCTTCCCTTTCCCATTTAATTAGTTAACCCAGAGGCCAATGATTCAGATCCATATAGTAGGACCATAGGTTTGTGTGGTCAGATTTCACAAAGTCTGCTAAAAAGACAAAAGTCCAATCAGTTGGACAACCTGAACACTGATCCTCTTGTAATTGATACATTAGTTACTATGCAAAAAAATACAAATGTTTATTTCTATTTGGAGTAACAGTCTGTATTCTTCAACAGTATGAAGGTCAAGGCTTCAAAAGCAAAACAGTTGACAAGTTCACGGTGAATGTACACTTTCCAAAGTTTAATGCAACCAACTCTTCGGAGGAAAATAAGGCTACTGAGCTTTTCAGAATCTTCAGTTATGTCTCTGCTGCTCTCGGCAACATCACCAACGCCCAGAATAAAATGAATTCCAAAAATAAATCACTACTCAGTGAACTAGGAAAAACCTTTAGCGGAGTCAAGGGAATTCTATCCAATCTGTCCTGTTTTCTTTGCAAAAAGTACCATGTATCTCACGTGAGTGTACACTATGGTCCTCCTTTACAGGACGATAGTTTTAAACAAAAGGCACAAGGTTGCAAAATGCTTGAAAAATACCAACATTTCATTCATCAAGCAGTCAATGCAACTATAATCAATCACCCGTATGAGAGTGAAACGCAAAATCCTTCAATGCCTTAAATTTCAGGCACTATGAAAGCACTATGAAAGTAACTTAATTGGGACATACTGTAAGCTGGAACTACACAAGACCAGGAATACTACTGTAGGTAGGCCGGAGGATAATATAGTGATAGATGTGCCAATTAGACACGGAATGAGCAGTTCAGGGAATATGCTGTAGACTAGAGCCAAGATCCAGCTGGTAAAGTCAGAAGCTTAACTGCATGATGGGAACTGATGCAACAATCCACCAACCATCTGGAAGAGACTGCACTTAATAATGGATTACTGAGCAGTATGGATTATTATCTGACTTTCATTGCTTCTTCTTCCAAATGAGAAAAATATTGAAGTCTTCCAAAAAAATAAAAAAGGCATGTGATGAAAAGAAACCCTAATTGAATCAAGCCAGATTCAAGTATTGCATGAATGTATGGGTTGTTGGAACCCAGCTTTGAAAAGGTATCATTTTAAAAAGGGGACACATTTTGTGATAGTTGTGAAGAGGAAAATTAATGTACAAAAGCATTACTTTTCATTGTCACCTACAATGGCTTAGCAGAAAAGTATAAAATGTAATACTATAGTATTATAGTAATTATATTCAGACCCAATACGGTTGTCATCGATGCTTGAGCCCCAAAGGATATCTAGAACGTTTTGTTTGCTTCCCAATCTTGCTCTTATTCAGAGACCCAGCACTTATAAACATCATCAGCCTCAGTCACATTAAAATAATGAGAGACTGGTGATGGGGGTCACATGAACCAGCAAAGGTTTTTGTACTGAAATTTTACATTCCATGTTCATTTTGTACTGAAATTGTACATTCCATGTTTATTTATGTATTTATTCTAGGTTTATTTAAGTTATATTATCCTTTTGTAAGTTTTGGTTTCTGGGATTGTTTACAGTTCAGGTACTTTTTTTTCAGTGGTTTACCAAAAAGGATTTATTTAAGTTATTTATTTTATTTATTATTTATATAATTTATGTTGACGTCCGTAAAATTTGTATATTAAGTAACAAGAGGTAATACAGGAACCTAAAACTGTAATGCAAATTATACAAAACTATAGGCTTTATTTGCGCAATTGCAGTCCTTAAGCACCATGATGCACTTTTTGTGTGCACTTTGGAGCGAATTGGACACAGTTGTGCTGAAAATAATTTGTTTTGGGATGTTGTCATTTCCAGTTCTCGCCATAAAAATTATGTCTGTACCTGACTCTTTAGGCACAAGTGCTCTGCATCTTTTGATACAGGCGGCTGTGGGAACCCTGGAACTACCGTCACCTTGGAGTTGGTGGTAGCTTAAGGGTTCCCCTACGTCAGTAGGTATAGGGAAACCCTGGGGAGTATTGGCTCTTTGTGCTTAAACACAAGTGCACAGAGTGGCTTTGGACTTAAGTACTTTGTGCAACTACAATTATGGTTTGTAAATAAGCCCTAATGTGTTCTTCCTAAACAGGGTGTATCATCCAATATCACTTAAATATAAAGCAGTTATGCCAGTAAAAACTGATGAAATACCCATGAAGCTGAGTGCAACACATTATAGTAGCTACTGGAATCACAAGAGTGTCTGTCTCAGAATGTCTCAATCTCAAAATGTAGTGTGTGCTGCGCTGCCTGTTTACAACTACATTTCCTGAATTCTTGAAACACTAGCAGTTAATTGGTTTTCATTAAAAGAAAAAAAACTCTTCCAATATATTAATTCAACCTATATTGCTTTTTCCCTAAATGTGAGCTCATTCAGCAGCTGTATGGGTTCATTTAGTATTAACCACTTGTTATTTAGTATAAACATGGACTGTACAGTGATTGCTGAATTACAAACAGCACGTGCCTTTAAAGTAAATGTACAGGAACAAATACAGAATGTTACATTGTTTCTAATGTGTTATGATGTTGAGATATTTATAAATATTTATTTTTTTTATTTTTACAATAAAATATTTATTTTGAAGCTGATTTGCGTGCATTCATTTTACTGAAACCAATATCTTCAATGTATTTTTTTAATTGCATTAATGGTATTAATTTATTGGATGCCGTTCCTTCTCCTTTAAGTGGTTTCTTAGGGTTCAATTGTTTTAGACTGCTAATAGCAGGCTTGGGTCAATAACTATTTTGAAGGCCCAGAGTGTCAGAGACCCTTACTCTCTATACAATTTCTTTGCACTTCCTAATGTAAACTGCAGAGGTGCTTAGAGAAGTTCCAATCATAAATTATTTTTATGGGTTTAGATCCCCTTTAGATAGAGGATAGGTAACAAGCAAATATGATTGATGCTGTATACACTCAAATAAAATATTTGTCAGTGCAGTACCAACCCCAGCATTCCTCCTGGACAAATTTTCATTTGAATTCTTGGGACCTGGGGTTTCCCAGATAAGGGGTATTTCCATAATTTGGATCTCCATACCATAAGTCTGCTTTCTGGAGCTTTCTGGATAATGGGTTTCCATATAATGGATCCCATACAGTGCACAGTACTATTTTATTATTACAAAGAAAAAGGAAATTATTTTTAGAAATGTGAATTATTTCTGAACTTGGTGCTATACCTGTGCCAAGGCCTACCTTGAGCCCAAATAACAATTTATAACGAATGTGACTATGAAGATTTTAGAATTACTTATACCAGATACATTTATAATTATTGTACTATTATTATTGTACTATTATTATGTACCTCGTCTTTCTGCCCACAACATATAAACCTTCCATATGGAACTGTGTGTTGACCACTACACACTGCAATACGATGGTAAGAGACATATTTAAATGCCCTCAAATAAATAAAGGAAGACTAGAGATGTACAAACTGCTGGCATTTAAGTTCACAGAAATGTTTATTAATTCAATGGAAAATTGTGAAAAGTGTGCTTGCCGAATTATGAAAAACTACTCTTTCACAACTGACACTGTCAAAATCATTGTTTTGCAAGTCAAAACTTTGTTATGACTGTTTCTCTGGCAGCAGAAGCCCATAACTTTTGCAAGACTTAACAAAAATATCAATATAATATATACTAAATTTTTCAGTGTCATATTTCGGTGTTAATGAAAAATATTGATAATTTCAAGGTGCAACCCATATGCTGCCGAAACAAGAGTAATATATCATTTTGCTTACACAGGTATAGGACCTGTTATCCAGAATGCTTGAGACCTGGGGTTTCTCCAGATAAGGATTTAATGGTGGGCATACACGGCCGATAAAAGCTGCAGACAGACCGAGTTGGCAGCATTTTGGCCCGTGTATGGGGGCCCCTGACGGGCTTCCCCGATCGAGATCTGGCTGAAAGTCGGACAGATCTTGATCGGATGGGACTAAAAATCCCGTTGGATCGCGGCCACATCTGTTCGTTGATGCAGTCCAGCGATCCAACCGGCCGTTCCCGTTCGTTAGGATCCGATTGTTTGGCCCTAGGGCCCACGATCGGATCAGCCCAATATTGCCCACCTCAAGGTGGGCATATCTGAGAGAGATCCGCTCGTTTGGTGACATAATTTAAACATTATTTAAACCTAACAAGATTGATCTGCCTCCATTAAGGATTAATAATAAATGTAAATTATTTGATTAAAAAGAAGTCTATGGGAAATGTCCTTTTAGTAATCCGGAACTTTCTGGATAACGGAATTCTGAATAATGGTCCTATACCTGTATTTTGTGTCAATTTGCAAAATAAGATGTAAATTTTGAGTAATTTCATATACTACTGGCCACTGGGAAGGCTGATACCCCCTTGGCTAGACATTTTATGACATTCCTTACGTGCGATACTTATTGACCATATTCCGCCACTATGGAGAGGTGGTGATAGGTCCAAACTTTTATTACAAAAGGAAGCTAAGTGGATGCGAACTCTGGACACAGTGGCCCCAAGAGGTCTAAATGAAATGTACTCTCTGGCAAGCTTTATTTAATCAATAATCGGTCTAATGGATGGTTAAGCTGTAATGCCCTTTCAGCCCTGTAGGATTGGCATACCTATGATGGGGTGGTAGTAAATGCTATTAATGGGTATATATTGATTACCACAGTTTATATGGAGATTTTCTTAATCCTGCCAGTGTTTAGCTTTGCGGCTTTTTCCCCCCTATTTTCCCTCCTTTTCTACAATGTGTCTAGATATATTAACTTAGATGGTAACATTAAGAGTTGTATTTTGTTACATTCTCTAAGATTTTGCTGGCAATGTTGATTGCTTAATAGATACGTTTTTGATACATTTCTATGAGACATTGTGGATGTCAATGTGTGTGTTTTTAAGAAAAGTTCACTAGATAAAATCTTTTTAAAAAAAATTTTTAAACATCTTTTATATGTATTATTATATGTATTTATAGATTCCCACTTGATGGTCGAACACACAGATTTTGGATAGAGGCCTAGAAATTATTATCATAGTATATATTTGAGATGAGCACTGTCACTTTAAGATGCACTTTTTGATATATGAATGGTTCACACATATGTGAATTCTTAATGAGGGATTGATTTTGGGACTAATACTGTAAATTATATCTGTTAAAAAAAATATATATAAAAAAAAATATATATATATATAATACACAAAAGCCATGAATATCCTGTAAATTATATCCTTATAAACGGTGAGTTCTGATGTCATCAGTTATAAACGGTGAGTAGTGATGTCATTTCTGTCACATGACTCACTGAAACTTGTGTATTATAATAAATAAAGTACCCCCAGTCGTAAAATATGAGGATATTAGAAGTTACCTCGGAGTTCCATGACCTGTATAAAAACACTCGGCCTTCAGCCTCGTGTTTTTATATGGTCATGAAACTCCTCGGTAACTTATAATATCCTTATATTTTACAAGAGGGGGTACTTTATTCACTATATATATATATATATATATATACACACATACACTTTATGATAATCTTATTTCCAGTATTTATTTGACATGTTTAACATATCTACCAGGCCTGGACTGGCAATCTGTGGGTTCTGGCAAATGCCAGAGGGGCTGCTATAAGGTTTATATTTTAATTCTCAGTCCGGACCTGATATCAACATTTCAGTTTATGGTCTAAAACTTTTATCGAGACGCAATGTCATACAAAATCACATCAATAAAGTTACAAAATGTAAAACCAATTATGCTCCGCCCCAAAGGATTGCTGTCTGTTGTTAGTGACTTTACCACCCTCCAAACCCCTGCAAAGCATCAGTCCTGACTGGATTAAAATAGACGAAAGCCACTAGATCACTTCTCACTATTGCAATACACAATATAATGTCTCACAGACTAATATAAAACCTTTAAAGCTTCTCAAGAAAAAAACAATATTCATTGAGTCCTTTTGGTGACAAGATCCCCAATGTTTTATTCCAAAACGTTTGATTTTGTAAAAGAGATGTTAAAGATCCCTCCTCGTAGGCATAGGAATATGGTCTATTGCAATATATATGAAAGTGGGTAACATGTGCCCAGCCTATAAAAAAGGTTTAGCAAAAGGCTTAGTTGTTTTATGATCCCTGAAGGCAGTATTAATGCCAATCTATGGTCATTCATCTGTAATCTCTACATCACATCTGTTTTACCAACATATTATAATCCACAAGGACAAGTAATTAGATAAATTGCATGCAGGTGATATGATGTTGAATTGTATATATATATATATATATATATATATATATATATATATATATATATATATATATATATATATATATATATATATATATATATATATATATATATATAAAATACACAAAAGCCATGAATAGCTTGTAAATTATATCCTTATAAACGGTGAGTTCTGATGTCATCAGTTATAAACGGTGAGTTCTGATGTCATTTCTGTCACATGACTCGCTGAAATTTGTGTATTATAATAAATAAAGTACCCCCACTTGTAAAATATGAGGATATTAGAAGTTACCTCGGAGTTCCATGACCTTCGGCCTCGTGTTTTTATATGGTCATGAAACTCCTCGGTAACTTTTAATATCCTTATATTTTACAAGAGTGGGTACTTTATTCAATATATATATATATATATATATATATATATATATATATATATATATATATATATATATATATATATATATATATATATATGTCCCATTTGGGGATGAATACAACTAGTCTCTGGAGTCATTTACAGTATTGGCAAGACATGTACAAAGAACACTTAAAGCTTCCCAACTTATTAGAGGGTAGCCAAGAGGTCACCATATTGCCTGTCTTACAGCTGTTCACAGGGTCCCCAAGTACAAAAGATCTTGTACGTTTTGTCCTATCATAGGTTGCTCAGGGTTAAGTTTACCCAAATGTTTATCAGCTTGAATAATTTTCCAGTTGGCCTGGATGGCTTGTCCCAATGAAGGTGACAATGACAAATCATTAAAACAGGTAAAAAAAATAAGTGAACATTTCCCCTCCTCTTAAGCCCTAGGTGACTCTGAACTCTGCCTTGTGATTTAAACAGCATTGTAAAAATCTATCCTTCATCCATCCCTATCTGTTTTTCACAAATGATCTTATTGGAATTACTTCTCAACACCCTGAAAATTGTAAGAGGGGGAGAGAATGTCATACTGGTGCATGACAACTGATTTCGTGCAACAATGTATTACACTCAGTTTTTTTACTGAAAAGGGAGTACTCTAGTTGGGTATCTTTCAATGAGAGATAGAGATCTAAAAATTCCAACTCCTGCCCACAGCTGTCAACTTAATGGAATCAAAGCACTTATTCAGGTTTTCCACCATCGATTTAAAAACAACTTCCTCAATTCTCCAGCTTAAATAACACATTGTTGATAAACACTTGTACACAATAATTTTCTGATCATACTTTGACAGAATATGTTCCTTTTCTATTGATAAATTAAGAGAAGTTATGGGTGGCCCCACATAAAGCTTACTATACAACAGTGACTTCTCTACTGCCTGTAGGTCAGCCTTATGCAAAATGCTAGTATGCAGGCTCAGTACATCAGTAGTGGCTAATAATAATGGAACACCTTCAGGTAAAATTAAGCCCCAAATGCATTCCAAAAAATGTGGGGTATCTTTCAAATACGAAGACACAGATTGCAGAACTGGTTGTAACATTTGGTCATTGGTGATGTCACTAACAACGGACAACAATTTGTTGGGGGGGCAGGGTATAATGGGTTTTAAATGTTGTAACTTCATATATGATTTTGTAGGTTGATGTTAAACGTAATATTTATGCCAAATAAATACTGGAAAGAAGATTATGATAAGGTGTGTGTGCTACCTACAATGTTTTGTATAATTCAACCATAGCGTAGCACCCGGTTGAAGTATTAGGGTGTGTGGACTGAGGGGATGGGAGAAAAAATATATATACACTGGACCAAGGACAGCACTCCTAGGGTTTAAAGAATTGGCAAACAATCCTAGGAGTGCTGTCCTTGGTCCAGTGTTTATTTTTTTCTACTAGCACCCAGGTTTTGTTGCTACACATGGTGTGCACCCTTTCTGGATAATGGGTTTCTGGATAATGGATCTAATACACAGATAACACACATTCAATTAAATTTATGAAGACCCTCTGATTAAAACATAATCATGCAAACAAAAACAATAAACACATATATTAATCACTCTATATTAATCATTCACACATATATTATCATATTTAGCGGAACAATTTGAGCTTGGCAAAAAAAATTCACCTTAAAAGGACTTTCTATGAATTAGATCAGTGGAGTTACTACATGTTACTGGGCCCCACGGCAAATTAATTTTAGGGCATCCGCTTTAATGCGGTACCTCCTGGAACCACTGAAGCCGTAGGGTCTGCTTCATCTGTAGTTACAACCCCTGGATAATATACAGTATTATAGATTCATTTTAATTGTTTATGGTTTTTAAATCATTACCCTTTCTATTCTGCCTTTTTCTGGCCCGAACTGCAGTTTGTCAGGGTATTTAATCCTGTCAATCAAAAAATAAACTGACTGTGATGCTTCAGTTTTAGTGTTATTTATTAATTCCTATGTTTCTATTCAGTATTTCTACCATTCATCTTCCATTCCATTCTAATGGTTGTATGGAGTAAAACTACCCAGCAGAACATGTAAATATTTCAAAAGTCCCAAATAATTGGAAAAAATAACCAACAACAGACAGTCTTAGCAAACCACTATATTACAATATAGATAAAGTTAACTTTTACATGAACTACCAAACTATATACCAAACATGACACAAAACTATTTACTGTATTCTGTTTAATTTACTTTATTTTTTCTTTTTTTATGAGCTCAACATCAGGCTTTACTGCTACCCCCTGGGTGATTTCTCAAGTGTTACAACCACTGCCTATATTGCAGAAATGAACATAGAAAGTCATATTCAGTGAGCTTAAGAGCGTTAGTAGGATCTCCATCACATATAAAGACAAAAACATCAGAACTTCACCATGAACTGCCTAGAATAGCTGCATTCCCCTATGTCATACACATTTCACGTTAGGTCTAATGAGAGACGGTAGATTGTCCAAAGGATGATCTCTGTTCTCTTCTCTGCCATAATATTTTCCATTTATGAGACACTGGATGCCAACTGAGACACTTCAGGCTAACTGGCTATGTATGAGACTTGAAACTATGTCCTGCCTACACAATACAGGTGACTTTGGATCAGGCAAGTATCTGTTAGGCAGGTTTCAAATTCCTACTGGATTGATTCAGAGGATAGAATGGAAGCTGACTAGTCTGCTATGTTTAGAAATAGTATGTCACCTGACTAGTTGGCACTCCCTGAATAATTTCAGTGCACTTACACTGTGACAAGACTAGGGATGGGCAAATTTTTTCGCTTTGTTTCGCTGCAAAAACTAGGCCCATAGACTTGTATGGCAGCACGCGTCAAAAAAAAAAAAAAGACGTGCGTCAAAATTTTTTTTTAGGCTTTAATGGGCGAAACGAAACGGTCAAATTTGCCCATCCCTAGACAGGACACGTACAATACACACAGCATATATCCCCAAATGGTTGTGGGAGAACTCCAAGGCTAAGTAAAATAAAAGTACAATGGAAGTGCAAATGATACAGCCAAATTCTATACATACAGTACATGTAAAATCTAAGTTGATGAATTCGCTTTTCCTGGCCCCACGGTCTAATTAGCAACTCATTCTTTTAGTTACAAGTTTATGATCATAACAGTGTCAGAGTTTGCTTAAGCTATTTTGTCGTTTTTAACCTCATTGAACATGCCAATATTAAAGTGGTTGTTCATCTTTAAGTTTACTTTTAGTATGTTACGCTGCTCCCATCCGGCAGATGCTTTCGCAGTATTAAAGCCCGAACAACCAGGCTGCGTGAAAGCTTTTTTACGCAAGCTATTAGACTCCTCAACTCACTGCCTATCCTCCCACTACATTCCAGACACACCTGAACTGTGAACTTAACATTGTGAACTGTTAATTTATTTGCGCAATTCTAAAGGTTTACACATGTATATATCCAATTTCTGCCTATATATTGCACATTTCATGTTTACATATTTATTGTGTATTTTTAAGTGCCTTTTTGTGATATGTACTAGCTGGAGCCACGTCGTCTCGTCTCACTGTGTATTCATATACTGCTGAGATGACAATAAAGTTTACTTTGACTTTATAGAATGACTAATTCTAAGAAACTCTTCAATTGGCCTTTATTTTTTATAATTTTTGAATTATTTGTCTTCTAAATCTTTACAGTTTTCAAATGGACTCCATCTTAAAAACAAATGCTCTGTAAGGCTTTACATGTATTGCTATTTTTTTATTACTCATCTTTCAGGCTCTCTCCTATTCATATTTCAGTCTCTTATTCAAGTGCCTGGTTGCTAGGATAATTTGGACCCTTGCAACCAGATTACTGAAATCGCGAACTGGACAGCTGCTGATTACAAATCTAATAACTCAAAAAACACGTAAAATAATAAAAAATGAAAACCAATTGCAAATTGTCTCAGAATATCACTCCCTACATAATATTAAAAGTTAATTGATGAACAGCCCCTTAAACATGCCAAACAAAAAATGACTAGAACCACATGAATTTACATTTCGTTTTAAGCACCTGTAATACATACCAGACAGTGAGGAAAACTTTCATATATATTTATTTTAGGATGATTCCTTTTTGTTTTGTTAAAAAAATCTATTTCTGTACTCATGATCTATGGTTTAGTACTGGATTTTTTTAAACCACCATAAATGAAACAATCTCTCAGTTCTCAAATCTTTCTAAAGCAAAAAGTTTGTTTAATTCAACACTTAATCCTCACTTAGTTTCACACTCTTAATGATATCTGAAAATAGCAACATGTAGTTTTAGGGAAACATTCTTTAGCAGTTACAGGATTTGAATATGTGGGGGCAGGTAAGAATGATTTTGAAATCATTGGTATTCCAGAATTGCAGAGGGAAGAAGTTTCCCACAATCACATTTAGAATACAGGCTTTACAATTAAGAGGATGGCATGGGTAATTAGGTAATGTAAAAGCATGGAATGTGAGTGTTTGACATTACTGCCAAAACCAACAAAAGAAAGGATGCAGAAAGAAATGCAAATTTGTTCTAGAAATGTTATAGGATAATGTGCAATAGGCTGTGAAAGGCAGGTATTTATGATTTCCACGTGGTTTCTGTCGCACCCTATTGTGTTACTGTATAGAGACATCAGACTCACCCACAAACATGACTGGCTCTACTGGGGTCAGGTGCCTGACAAATGACTCTTGAAGTGACATTCTTAACTCATTAGGTATGAAACATATTGCAGGAACTTAAATGCTTCTAACAAACTCTGGTAGTAAACAACAGCCAGATGCCTCCTAGAGACTATAACATTTCTGTATTACATTATACAGTATTTGCTGTTATGGACGGAAATGTTTTTGTGTGCCTCTGATGTCTTATAAATAAAGTGAACTTGTACATATAATTACAACAGAGTTTACATACACCTATGCTAAAGATATTCAAACTCAGATTTCTTACGACTCCTGTGAGGGTGTTTTTGGAAAATAGACTAGCACAATTGCACATGCACTGCATAACACCCCCATAGCTCAGAGCAATATGTAAATTGCAAATCAAGCACTACATATTACCCCAGCCCCACCATGAAATATTGCATCATCCCTAAGTATTGCACATCTTGTTACCCTCTGCCAAAATGTATCTTTCATAAGGTCCAAAATACTCTGAAATATACGTGATGATGTGACTAAACAAATGAGATGTCCCTGAAAATCTGTACCAAAATTTGTTGTCATCCCCAATGAGCATGGCAATTTTGTAAAGAGCAAATTGACTAATGTTTGTTTTTAAAAAGTTGTCTATGTTCCTTTGTCACAGGTAATACATATAATAAATTGTTTTTCTGTAATAAGTAATTTGCATTGGAAGGAAGTCAGCTTCACCCCTGTCTTTTAATTGCTTTAAGCTTTACATAATTTCATGAATTCTGAAACGGTGGGAATTAGTTGACCTCACTGATCTGCCGAGGCTCAGACTTAGCGAAAGTGATTATAAAAAACACAAAATGGAGCCTGACGCAATATTTTTATACTAAAACAGTGACTCCATAAAATTATATACTTGCTTTTATCAAAAACTGAACTGGTAAACCCAGTCATTTATTATTTTTAGGAATTTGCAAGAATTCTGGCTCTTAGTTACAAAGATACCAAGTTGCATTTGAAATGCTCAAGTAGTCATTTTTTTCCCCTTTCGAGTTACAGTTTGGGTTACAGTTTTCCATTCCAAACTATAAATGAGGAAATGTAAGAAATCTCAAATGGGTTCATCTCTACTGGCTTGCACTGAAAAAATGGCACTTCACATAGTTTCTCAGGGACAAATAGCTTATAGAAATATTTGTATAAATGTTTTATATGCTGAAAATGTTTTTTATCATGTAATTTGTTTCATGTGGAGAACATTCATGACTGCAAACCCCTGTTCATAAATATAATTTCAATAAAAGATATTTGAAAGAAAAAAATGGCACTTGTGTTTTATGTTTTCTTGAATTTCGGCATTTATTGTAGTCTCTGTCCATTTGACAGCTCAGGTAACATCTCGATAAAACTCACACAAGTTTTCAAGAAACAAATAATCAATTACCGGTATCTAAATTCCAAAATTAGAATATCGAATTTCTATTGATTTCAGTGGTATCTCTGTAGATCTGAGCTAACTTCTACCCTGTAGTCTGTACACATGCACATTTATGATAATTGTTGTATCAGAGAATGAAGAACTGATGCAAATAGAAGAAACTCCCGAAGTTTAAGTAAACAGGAATGAGTTTTTACAACAGAAGTCTTGTCTTTCAAGGGGCTGTCCAGTTCAAAATGTTAACTTGGTTCTCAATATTCTGAGGACCCACCAGATACACCTATTGCTGCAACCATCGCCACCACCACCTCTCACAGCTTTAGCCACATCTCCAGCTATGTACTTGCACAAGCAGGGCTCAACAAAATTTGGAGCCTTGCACTTAGCACAGTGCCAATATTTTTAAGCTCTTTGCCACACCCTCCAGACATGCAAGCAAGATCACTGCAGAAATGTACAATACGCATAGGGTTGCCACCTGTTCGGTTTTGACCCGGACAGCCCGGTATTTTGAGGGGCTGCCCCGGGTCTATACTTCCTGCCCGGTTTTCCAAATAAGGAAAACCGGGCGGGATTCCCTTGATTGACACAACGATCGGCTAATCGCTGACCGGGTCCGCCCACTGATGTCACAGACACGCCCACCGACAGCACGGCCACCTGCCCGGTCTCAGCCAGACATAAAGGAGGCAACCCTAAATACGCATTAACCGCAGACATGGTAGTAAGACATTGCCAATAAACATATTAACTCCAAAAATGCCAATAAGAAATGGACAATGAGCATATTAACCTCAGACCTGTCAGTAATGATTGATGTAGTATTAACACATTAACCCCAGACTTGCCAATAACATCACTACAGAAAATTAACCCTAGCCATGTCAGTAACATGACTGAAAAAAAATGGGCAGTGAACAATTAACCCAAAACATGCCAGGAAGATCACTGCAGAAACTGACTCTTGCACAATGTATGTATAGCTTTGTAAAGTGCCGTTAAGGAGCGCTGTACAATGCATAAAAGTACAATATATATATAACTATATACGGGGAAGACAAATCACACAATAAATATACACAGAGTTCAGATCAGGACAAACAGCTTGTGGTTAGAGACACAGTGGGAAAGATTTCCCTGCCGTAGAGATTACAGTCTAAGGGGAAGAAGAATTCCATCAACATTCTTCTTTTCTCAGCGTGCCTCCCATGCTCCTTGCCCCACTCTGTCTCCTGCCAAATAATTAAAGATGCCATGGGTTCCACAGTAGAACGCAATCCCATCTTTGATCCTTCCAAAGGATAGTCAGTAGAGGGCCTAGCAGCCTGATGGGGGGACAATGGGGTGCCCAGCAACCTGGCAGGGAGACTGATGGGGGATCCAGCTGCCTGGCGAGGAGTGCGGCTGGGGGCCCAGCAGGTTGGCAGGGAGAGTCCTGGGGCGGGCCCAGCAGGGTGAAGGAGAGATTGTTAGTGGTTGACGAGGGGCCCCACAGGGTGCCAGATTAGAGGGCCAGGAGGAATAAAGGCAGACTATGCTAAATTGGAGGGAACAGCAGGAAAGGAGACTGCTGCGTAAAGTGCAGGACCAGGGCCCATTGAGATTTTCCCAGTGTCCCAGTGGGCCAGTCCAACCCTGCTGCACAGAAATCAAACCAATTGCATTTGAGTGGTGCAACAACCCCACCCTCTTTGCCTGGTTTTAATGTGGAGCAATGGAGGCAACTCTAATCCAGATTTTTTGAGCTATTTTTGCAAAATATCAAAATATGTCCTGTGGATCTCCTGGGCAGTTATTTATTGATGCCCTGTAATGATTATATACTGTACAGGTTACTGAAAAAAACAGATCAGCAGAAAAAAGAAGCTATGAAGCTTATATACAGCAGTGAAAATAAGTATTGAACATGTCAACGGTTTACTCAGTAAATATATTTCAAATGGGGCTTTTGACATGAAATTTACACAAGATGTCGGTAACAAACCAAGTAATCCCCACATACAAATAAATCAAAACAAATAAGTCCATAAATTAAATATGTGTAATATTGCGGAATAAACAAGGGAAAGTTGTGCTCACCACTAATTTTTAAAACCATTAGGCGGGGTGCAATAAGGCTGTGACCACAAAATACATATAGACAAATACAAGAGGTCCTCTGCACTCAACCCATTATCAATACTGAAAAATGCCTTAAATATATTGATAATGGGTTGAGTGCTGAGGACTCTTGTATTTGTCTATATGTATTTTGTGGTCACAGCCTCATTGCACCCCCGCCTAATGGTTTTAAAAATTTGTGGTGAGCACCGCTTTCCCTTGTTTGTTATAGTTATACAGGAGCAGTGACCAGCTCCATGTTGTAGCTCCTACCCTTCCCAGCTATAGTCAAGTAATCCCACTGGTGTCTAATAAAAGGGCAGCCAAGTTTGGGAGTTTTACTTTGAAAGCAGCAAGTAAGTTGCAGGTAAAACTTAGTCCCTTTGTAAAATGTATAATGAAGCAATAGAATTCTTAATGAATCAGATGAAAATTGAGCATAGGACTGGCCAGATATGGGATGACTTTGACGCAATTGGCCAGCTTAAATATATTGCAATATATGGACAAACAATCCCTGTTTTGTTTAAAGGGTAAGGCATTTTTTAGTAGCAGTATGCACAAAATGTCTCAATGTCTTAAATATATTGATAATGGGTTGAGTGCAGAGGACCTCTTGTATTTGTCTAATATTGCAGAATGACACAGGGTATAAGTATTGCACATGTAAAGAAAAGGAGGTGCAAAAAGACATGGAAACCCAATAAACCTGCTGAAATCTGTCAGTAATCCTGCCCCCCAGTGCAAATTGATATCAGCTGGTTTAGTCCTAATTGATCACTTATAAAAAGGTTTCTCATTACCAAGGTATCACCTAAGAAGCATCTCATGATGGGTAAAAGCAAAGAGCTCTCTCAAGACCTTCACAACCTTATTGTTGACAAACATACTGATGGCATTGGTTACAGACATATTTCTAAGCTTTTGAATGTCCCAGTGAGCACCATTCGGGCCATAATCCGGAAGTGGAAAGGAACCATTTCACCCTAAACCATCCAAAACCAGCTGCTCCTTGCAAGGTTCTGACACAAAAGTCAAAGGAATAATCATAAGAGTTGTCCAAGAGCCAAGGATCACACTTGGATAGCTTTAGAAACACCTTAAATTAGCAAGTACAGTTATTTCAAAGAAAACAATAAGTAATGCACTCAACCGACATGGCCTCTATGCACGCTCACCGAGCAAAACTCCACTGCTGAAGAAAAAGCACGTTGAAGCTTGTTTAAAGTTTTCTGCACACTTGGACAAGCCAATGAAATTCTAGGAGAATATAGCCTGGTCAGATGAGACCAAAATTTAACTCTTTGGATGTCATTGCATATGCCCTTTTTGGAGGAGAAATGGCACTGCACATCACCCCAAAAACACCATACTATCGTTTGGAGGTGGGAACATCATGGTTTGGGGCTATTTTTCAACATATGGTACTGGATGACTTCATATAATTGAAGAAAGAATGAATAGAGAAATGTACTGGGACATTCTTCATAAGAATCAGGGTGGACATTTCAGCAAGACAATGATCCCAAACACACAACCAAGAAAACTCTCAATAGGTTTCAGAGAAAGAAAATATAGCTGCTTCAATAGCCCAGTCAATCACCTGACTTGAATCCAATTGAAACTCTGTGGAAAGAAATGAAGATCACAGTTCATAGAAGATACCCCTGGAACCTTCAAGATTTGTCGACAGTTTATGTGGGGAAAATTGGACAAAATCACACCTGAGCAATGCACGGGACTAGTTTCTCCATAAAGGAGGTGTCTTGAAGCTGTCATTACCAACAAAGGCTTTTCTACTAAGTATTACATTTTGATCTCTTTGGATGCATGGATAACTTGGGTTGTTACTGACATCTGGTGTCAATTTCATGTCAATAGCCCCATTAGAAATATATTTACTGAGAAAAACATTGCACTTGCCACTGGACAGGTTACAAGCAGGCCAGGAAGGCACATGGATCAAGGACAAACCAGTGATATTAGCCACAGTACCACTGTGCCTATCTGATCCAGATGATGAAGACTCCATACATGAGGTAATGTGCTTAGGGGGAAAAAGATCTCAAGGACCAAAACCCTAGGATGCTTTCCTAGGATGCTTTCAAGCAAGCCCTAATGCTTCCCCAAGGCTAAAAACACTTGCTTCCAACAGTAGCAAAAAATAAACTGAAGCAGAAGGATATAAAGACACGGGATTGGGGGTGGGGTTGGGCTTTTAAAGTTTTGGGGAGGGTCCTTCTGATGGGAGCACTGGGGCAGGGCCTATCCCGGTAAGTATGACATAGGGTTGGCCAGGGAAACTTATTTTCCCTGCTGTATGCTTATATATCTACAAATCTCCACAAATTTGAACATTGAATTGAATATTCACAGGAACATTGAATTTAATATAGAAATAATTAGTTTGATCCACTCACCAAACTGTACTAAATATCTTTGAGTAACAGTAAAATATTCCACAAAGATTTTTGTTTTGCCATAGAGTAAGTTACATTTAGCGAGTTGAACTAACGCATTGAACAAAGCAGGTTGTTTCCATAGTCAACATCTGTATTGCCCAGGGCTTGAAATAATAGTACAGTTAGGGAAAATGTTTAATGCTTCTTCGTGCACAATTAAATATATTTTAAGTATTTTCACATGCATGAAAATGTAAGATTTCTTGTTTGTGTTCTCTGCCAATGCATATGTTGTTGATTTGCTTCTTGGGAAGAAGAACCTGCATTGCTCATGTGTGTATTTTTATCTCTAATACTACCTTCAATTTATTTATTGATTTAGTAAAGGTCTATAAAATGATGTTTAGGGTCCCTTATGCAAAAAATGCTACAGAGCTCACAATTTATCACCCCCAATGACTTGAAGTTTCTTAACACAAAGCCTTCTATTAAGCCATATATATATTCAGGGTTGGACTGGGGGACCAGGGCCCACCAGGGTTGCAGTCTTTGGGCCCCCCTCTGAACGATGTGTGCATTTGCAGAACTGCGATGTGCGCACTGTGTTTTTGCCAGTCGTGGCAGTTAGAAGAGCAGGGTGTGGATCTGGGCTGGCGGGGTCCGAACCAGTATATATTATTACAAGCATATGGAAAATTAGACTCTTAATTCTTATCATTTTGAAAACTGTTCAAATGTGTACAGTTGGAAAGAAACTACTTATGTTCCAGAGCCCAGCTGTGGTCACGTTGTCTATATTTATGATGAGGCATGTCAGGGCACTCTGAGTGGTGCTTTTTCTACAAGAGCTATGAATCCTGTAAATTATGTAAATTATTGCGATAGTGATGTCATTAGTTGTAATCACTTCCAAGCAATGTTAATTCGGTGACATGAGTAGCATAAACTGGTGTATTATAACAAATAATGTACCCCCTGTTATATTAAAGCAGTAATCCTTCAGTTTGTGCTTTTATATGGTCATGGAACTCCTTGGTGATGTATCATATCCTTATGTTATACAATAGGGGGTACATTATCCCCTATAAACAGCAGAAGTGATAGAACTTACTGCAATTGTGCTCTCTGCTCCAGAATTTCTGGTTTATTATCCAGAAATTTGGCTCTTAAAGTGATTCTGTCATGATTTTGATGGTGTCGTTTTTATTTCCAAATTACCTTGTTGACACTGCAAATAACTCACTCTACCATATAAAACGTTATTCCTGAACCACCAAGTGCATTTTTTTAGCTGTAATATTGCTGTGTAGGCAGACATCTCCGGTCATTTTGCCTGGTCATGTGCTTTCAGAAAGAGCCAGCACTTTAGGATAGAAGTGCTTTCAGTTATTTGCTATTGTTTCTCCAACTCGATGTAACTGGAGTCACAGTGGGACTTCAGTTTTTATTGTTGAGTCTGTCTCATATCTTTTAGGGAGCTATTATCTAGTGTCAGGGAGCTGTTATCGTGGTACATTCCCATTGTTCTGCTGATAGGCTGCTGGGGGGATGCCCGGCAGGAGGGAGTGGGTGATATAACTCCAACTTGCAGTGCAGCAGTAAAGAGTGACTGAAGTTTATTAGAGTATGTCACCAAGTCACATGACTGAGGGCACCTTGGGCACTAACAACATGACTAGCCCCATGTCAGATTTCAAAATTAAATATATAAAAATATGTTTGCTCTTTTGAACAATGGATTTCAGTATAGAAGTCTGCTGGAGAATCACTATGAACTCATTCATTTTGAAAAAAACATGGCACAGAATCCCTTTAAAGTACTTGCTGGGCTGTGCAAAGTATGTCAAGGTTTTCACCTTGCCTCGTGGCACATGCACCCCTGTTTTCTACATAAGCCCAAGTGAATGAGCTCATGTCAAATAGGGGGATATATTTTTGGATTGTTTGTGGAAAAATAGGAAAGATTACCATGAGGGATTTCAGAAATGTTCTCTCAAGTTGCTTAGGTTATATTATAACTGGGTTAATATGCAGTAGAGCTGAAGTCTAGGTAACATTGTCTGACCACCAGTCGTCATTCAGAGGACACAACCTAGATCCAAGCACGATAGCATATATGACTTAATGTAAAACCAGGATGTGGTTTAACCTTGTTAAATTCTATCCACTGATTTTTCCAGACAGCTGTGTAATGCTTCTCAGTAATGTATGTGAAACATATAGATTTCACAAGAAATAAATGGGCACAACACTTATCACGAATGTAAATAGAAACAAAGGAAATCCCCTATGCAGCTGGCAAACTTTTCATAAGTTGCTTTTAGTATTTGAATGAAATCACACCTTTATATCTTGTTTCACAACATCTTAAATCTTGTTATTACAAAGCATTGATATTACTTACACACACACACACTCTACCAGTATCATAAATAAGTATTAATTTCATGCTTGAAATGTTACAATATAATAAAAATACCATTTTCGTATATATTTCAATGCATGTTTCATAGACTCTGTTACTCTGAGCTCTTAAAGGGGCACAACACAAAAATATAAAATCTTTTGTTACAAAACAATTTGTACTGTTATATTTTCTTTAAAAAAAAAACTGATTTACTTATTTATGCTTAATTGGTTAATATATTTCCTTTTTCTCTAACAAAGAAACAGCTCTGTTATGCTTTTTCCTGCTATTCTCTCTTATAATAGAGCATTCAGACCACACTGTCCTCATATACTGTCTAAAACCCACTCTGTACTGCAGAATTTTTAGTCCTTAAAGGAAAACTATACCCCAGAACAATACAGATTTCTATGTAAATGTATAATGTAAAACAAGCCATATTTAAAGCACTAAGCATTAAGTCTGATATAAATAAATACTATTTATGAAAAATATATGTTTCTAATGTGCCATTTTATAATTCCATAAAGAAAGACTGCTATTTTAAGTAACTAAAGAGGTAGTTCACTTTAAACTCAACTAGTAGTATGATGTAGATCAGAGCTGTGCAGCTTCTGTGGTACCAAGGGATGGAATTTTCCTGGCCTATGTGGTGGAGGGCCAATAACGGGTTGACCATTCCCAGCAGCAAAAGGTGAGCAGGCAGACTTTTCAATGTGGGCCACACAAGACAGACGGACCACCAGTTATATTGATGTAGATACATTCAGTCATTTCGTAATTTTTTCAGTGTTTTTTTTTTTTTATTCAGAAGCTCAATTTAGCACTTCAGCAGCTATATGGTTGGTAGGGTCCAGTTTACAATAGCAACCAGGCAGTGGTTTCAATAAAAGACCGGAATATAATTAGTTGGGGACTGAGTAGAAAGATAAGTTATAAAAAATAATAATAACAATGAAATTGTAGCCTCACAGAGCAGAATTCTTTTGGCTGCCAGAGTAAGTAACCCCCATTTGAGAGCAGGAAGAGGAAGGCAAACAATTCATAAGCTATTAAAAAAATATTTTAATTTTAGACCATTTGCAAAGTTGTTAGAATAAGCTGTTCTATAACATACTAAAAGTTAATTCGAAGTTGAAGTACCCCTTTGAAGGAGAACTAAACCCTGAAAACAAATATGGGTAGAAATACCATATTTGATATACTAAGCTCAATCCATCAGCCTAAACGTTCTAAATCTCGATAGCATCAATGATCCAGGCCTTCAAAGTTGTGCATAGGTGGTCACTATCTTGGAAAACTGTCGTCCCTAAGCTCAGTAATTGACAACATCACAGAGCGTGTGCAGTGAATCAGTAGAAAAGAAGATGGGGAGCTACTGGGGCATCTTTGGAAACACAGATCTTCCCGGCTTAAGTGCCGTGGTTGCCTTGTGCTGGTACAGAACCTCAGAACATAATGTGTAGCATGTGAAGTCTACTTATTTTTGAAAGGGGAACTATCACAAAACTGAAAATTTAATATAAATTCATCATACTGAAAAAAGAAACTAAATATAATCAATTAAATATTCTGTATTAAAATAATCAAGTTACTCTCACCTCTCTCTTCATACAGAAATAGAGCTTGCCATAGTCTGCAAAAGGTGAAATTCTACCATTGTTTTTTGCATGCTCAGGGTCGCCGATCAGATAGAAGAGACTGAAGCAGTGTGAGATGGCGATTGCCAACAATTCAGCAACTCATGCATTTTTATAGTATGTATAAAGATAGGGACACTTTTGACAAAGTAAGAAGGAGTCAATGGATAGTATCTGAGGTTGGGTGGGGGATTTGCTCTCATTTAATAGATATTTAAACAATGTATAGTTTACAGTATAACAGAATGATGAGGCGTTTTAAAGGTTTCCAACAATGAAAGTAGCCGATACCTTTTTATGCATCAAACGGGGTGATCCCAAACTTTATTCCATGGTGCTCTCCACACTGTTCACTTTCATTGTTGGATTCATTGCTGGCGTGTGGCTAGGCCAGTGCCAATACCTGCATCCCCTTCTGCCTTTTGTTTTAAAGGTTTCACCTTTTTTTCAAGTTTTTCTTTTTTAATTTTAAATAGAAGAGATAGCATTAATAAAGAGAGTTTGAAAAGAAGTAGCGAGAGGTAGAGAGAAAGGGGTACAGAGAAAAGAAGAAGTGATTTTCCAAGTCAGCAGAAATGGGCTTAGCCTTTAGTGGTTTGGTTGGTTTGGTTATTTTGAGAAAGTCCTGTTCTTAGTAACTTGGTCTTCATTTTTTAGTTTTTTTAAATTTAAATTTTTTTTGAGGTTTTGAATTATTTCTCTTTGTAGCTTGCAATTTAAAATGTTTATGGTTGTTGGGGGTACGTACAATTGTATTATTTTTCCTACTTAATTAATTTTATTCAGGCAAGCTGCATTTTATCTTCCAGTGGTTCCTGGTTGGAAGAGTAAACTGGACCCAGGCAACCAGTTAGCAGTTAAAATTCTCTTAAAGCGGACCTGTCATCCAGACATAAAAAGCTGTATAATAAAAGTCCTTTTCAAATTAAACATGAAATACAAATTCTTTTGTATTTCATTCTAGGTATAATTATTTATACCTAGCTATACCTAGCTATTTTTAACTTAAAAAAAGTATATATAAATAAATGTTGGTGTCTGTCATTTCCAAAGCCTGCTATAGGCACAGAAGTCTCTAATATTTTGAATAGGAACTGATGACAGCTGCAGTTCTCCTTCAGAGCACCGAGTGGTTAAATAACATTGTGTGCCATAGCCCAAAGAGTTAAGTGAAATGTTTTGCTGAAAGAAGACTGCTATCTGACCCTTACAGTGTACCTGGCTTTAAAACGTTTCAGGTACTTCCAGGTGTCATAGAGGCAACCTTAGAGTAATGGAACATGGGGGTTTTTTGAAAATGCCTTAAAATACCTTTGTACGGAATACAATTAGATTCAATGCTTGCCTATGATTATGGGGCACATTTACAAAGCTCGAGTGAAGGATTCGAATTAAAAAAACTTTGAATTTCGAAGTGTTTTTTGGGCTACTTCGACCATCGAATGGGCTAGTTCGACCTTCGACTACTACTTCGACTTCGAATCGAACGATTCGAACTAAAAATCATTCGACTATTCGACCATTCGATAATCGAAGTACTGTCTCTTTAAGAAAAACTTCGACCCCCTAGTTCGGCAGCTAAAAGCTAACGAACTCAATGTTAGCCTATGGGGAAGGTCCCCATAGGCTTGCCTGCGTTTTTTTGATCGAATGATATTCCTTCGATCGTTGGATTAAAATCCTTCGAATCGTTCGATTCGAAGGATTTAATCGTTCGATCGAACGAATAATCCTTCGATCGTTCGATCGCAGGATTTGCGCTAAATCGTTCGACTTCGATATTCGAAGTCGAACGATTTTAGTTCCTGGTCGAATATCGAGGGTTAATTAACCCTCGATATTCGACCCTTAGTAAATCTGCCCCTAAGTGTCGCTGCGTGACACGAAACGCATTAGGCATTATTCTTTTAGATGTAGTGTAAAACAAAGTATCACATTTTTATATTAATTTTTGGCTCTTGGATTCTATTTCTGTTAGATGTTCCAGATTGGTGCCTGCCTAACTGCTATTTTTGTCGTGAATAACTCCAGCATATACCTATATATATATATATATATATATATATATATATATATATATATATATATATATATATATATATATATATATATATATATATATATATTACCCATTAACTCTGCCATTTTATATTTAAGGTTATGGTGCCTTTATATAATGGCAGAATGAGCCCAGAATATATAATGACAACTAGAAATGTAAATAATGGCAGTTATCTCCACACACAGTGAATCCCATAAAAAGTACAGAACCCTTACCATGTGTTGCCTTGTAGTTGAAGTGGTATTGCCAGCTGTAAATTTGGCTGATCTCATTTGCTTGCAACACCGTGGCCTTGAAGGGGAACTCTGGCTTCCAAACCAAAATTTGATAAAAAGGCCCGCATAACACAGAAACCCCTAAAATATCCATCACAATTATCTGTTTCTTCAAAAAGTATGAATAAATGCCATTTTCTATGCTGCAATCCAGCTGCTTAACAGTTCTCTTTCTGCATCATTTGAAATCCTAGCAGGGAAGGAGGGACTAAAAAACTGATGTTACAAATTGTAACAACTTCTCCACAGCTTACAGACAGCATGCAGGAACTACATAACCCACAATGCATTGCACTGTGATGTTCCATTCCTTATTTAAATCACAGCTGCAGGGAACTGTGGGGTTTGGAGGATGCAGGCTGAGGACAGCTGGCTGCTGATACAAAGTAACAGTAGTCAGCCAGCTCAGCAAAGTAGTCAGAAAGATCAGCAGAAGAGAAGGGGGGCTAGGCTTAAGAAACTGTCAGAAACTATAAAAAATCATGAAAAGTCTGCATATTTTTTAATTGATGTATATTGCAAAGTTGCTTGAAATTATGTTTACTTTTCAAAAAGCTGGTTATGTTTTTGTAGATTTCCCCTTTATAATAATTTCATTCCCTAGGGCCATCCATGCAAAGGAACAGTGATTGGACAGGGTTGAGTGCAACTTTAAACTGTCTATCAAATGCTCCACTCTATCCATTCATAGTGCAACTAAATTAAGTCAAAAATAAAATGAAGTCAAAGAAAGGTGCTTAGGAAGGCCTGGGAGCAGAATGCAAATTAGATCTGAATATGTAGCCTTTCTTGTAAGTCTTGGGCAGTTGGCATATGAAGACATTATGGGAGTCTGAGCTGAAATTATGTAAATTGGCAGGTCTGATTTAAAGCTGTGTAGGAAAGAAAGTTGTTCTTTTTCAGCTATGTAGCAACAGAAGGCAAAGTAAGGTGCCCATCAGGGCTGGGCCAAGGCACTTTGGTACCCTAGGTAAGGGCTTCAATCAGTGCCCCCCCATCCGGTCCTGCATTACCATTTCCCACCATACCATTCATATTGCCCCCTGTACCTGTGCCAGCAGCCATTGTGTTGCCTCATGTACCTGTGCCAAGACCTATCATATTGCCCCCATTTGTACCTGTGCCGACGGCATTCAATCCCTCAGATCGCTCCCAAGCTCCCAATCTGTACCTGTGCCAGCATAAACCAAATTATCCATCATATTGTTACCCCCAATCTGTACCTGTGCCAGCATAAGCCAAAACATCCATCATATTTTACCCCCAATCTGCACCTTTGCCAGCGGCAGCCAAAAAAATCCATCATGTTGCCCCTAACTTGTACCTGTGCCAGCAGGAGCCAAAAATCCATCATATTGCCACAAACATCTGTGTTCCTGTGCCAGCAGCCACCATATTGTCCCATATACCTAGGCCAGCAGCAGCCAATCCCACATATTGCCCCCAATTTGTACCTGTGCCAGCAGCAGACAAAATATCCACAAAATTGCCCCCAAATATGTATCTGTGCCAGCAGCAGCCAATCCATCATATTGCCCCCAAATGTGTACTTGTGCCAGCAGCAGCCAAAAATCCATCATATTGCCCCCAAATGTGTACTTGTGCCAGCAGCAGCCAAATATCCATCATATTGCCCCCAAATGTGTACTTGTGCCAGCAGCAGCCAAGAATCCATCATATTGCCCCCAAATGTGTACTTGTGCCAGCAGCAGCCAAATATCCATCATATTGCCCCCAAATGTGTACTTGTGCAAGCAGCAGCAGCCAAAAATCCATCATATTGCCCCCAAATATGTATCTGTTCCAGCAGCAGCCAAAATCCATCATATTGTTTACCTGTGCAAGTAGCAACCAAGATATTGGCCACAAATATGTACCTGTGCCAGCAGCTGCCAAGAGGGAGGTGGGAAGTGCTTCTGCCTGCAGTACGACTCACAGGCAAGAACAGGCAGTTTATAAAATGAAAAAAAAACTATTAAATTATTGCTATTACTATTAAATTACTATTAAAAGAGCGCCCCCACCCATGATGGCGCCCTAGGCGGCTGCCTACTCTGCCTACCCCTAGTTCCGGCCCTGGTGCCCATACACAGGCAGGCAGCATCTCATGATTTGGCTTCTGAATGTGCCCCACTAACATATCCACCCCCAACCACATCTGAGGCAACACTGCTCCCACCCATACTATCCATGTGTATCTGGTCTGTCTGTTATAACAAACATTGATAAAGAATTTTGAGTTCTTTATTTATCTAGATCGATAAGACAGAGGATTTCATAAGAGCAGATTACTGTTATGCAGCTTTTTACAGAGTATCTTCACCATTCACAGTCTGCCCCGTTGGAATTTACGATCTAATATATTTATGTTCTACACATGCAAATTAGGGCAAGATCATTAGGAGACTCTTTCCCTGCCTGTATAATTTTTTATGGCATACCTCCCAACTGTCCCGTTTTCAGCTGGACAGTCCCGCTTTTGACAACTCAAACTGCAGTCAAAGGGGTATATTTATCAAAGAGTGAAGTTAATAGTGAAGTTCCGCCACTAGAGTGAAATTCCGCCACTCTCCATTTATTTCTATGGGATTTTTATAGGCGTATTTATCAAAGGGTGAACTTTCACTTTCACCCATTGATAAATACACCTTTCAAAATCCCATAGAAATGAATTGAGAGCTGCGGAATTTCACTATAGTGGCGGAACTTCACTCTTTGATAAATTTACCCCAAAGTGTCTAACTTATTTGGCTTTTGGCAGAGAGCTAACAGATGCAAATAAGATACTTTGTATCTTTTTTGAGATAAGAAAATAAGTAATTGTAACAATTTAGATAAAGAGAACCCTGGTGAAATGTTAGACTCACAGGTTAAAGGGCAATTCATCTTCATTAGCAAAACTGTAATAACTGGAAAAAAACACAGAAATATGTTCAAACTTTTATAACCTGCCAAATTTTGTAAAATGAACATGGTAATTAGGGATGTGGCCACAAAAATGGACGCAGCCAAAAATAGACGCGGCAATTTTTTTTGTCCCTCTTTTTATTTCCAAAATGTTGGGCGGTATGGTATGAGAGTTACCCAGAATCCCTAGCAAATGTACTACTTACTGGTTACAGAATTTATTCCAACCTGGATAAGTTTTTGCAAAGGTAGGGTAATTTAAGATTAATACCTTGAACATCAATCGTTTCAGTGGGTAAAATCACTGAAACCAATGCAACTTAATTTTTTATAACTGAAAAAAAAAAACAATTACAGAAGCATAAAACTTTCAATTATTGTTTATTGGCTCAGCTTTGTGACACAACTGGATATACTGTATTGGGAGCAGAGCCAGCAAACTCTGCTCTCCAGGCTGAAACAAGTTCTTTGTTTATTCTTCCCTCATTCTTTTGTAAATGAGTACAGAATGCTTGGGAGGAACCTGAGCTGAGCTGGAAGAAACTCCTGCTGGGGGATTCCCTGTTTCTCATTTCATCACACCACTTCAGCTGACAAACCAAAAGCTGTATCCTAATTGCGTGATCTTATAGGCTGACAAATACCCATTTTCTGTCTAAATCGCATCTCAATAAGGGCAGCTCTTTTCCCCCAAGCAACTTAAGCTGGCCATAGATGTTGAGATTTTTAAAAGGTCCGATCATCATCGCGAGACCACGATTATCTTGGAACGATTGTACGAATTGTCCATCAACTAAAAAGACCAATTTGCCAGGAAAACAAAGGGGAGCTGCCTGCTTGTCCCTGCAAACATAGATAGATTTTTTAACCTGGCTGATCAATTTCCTGACAGATGTCGGATGTTCGATCATTCGAATCCCACTAACCGCACGATAATTTCGAAGGATTGGTCGGACTTCACTAAAATCGGTCGTTCAGCAAGAGAAATCTTTGCGTCTATGGGGACCTTTAGACTTTCCAGTATTCAGCAAGTTTAGCATCAAAAAGCCTAACTGAATTATCCATAAACTCTCTAGATTTTTAGTGCAGATTAGATTCAAACTTCCTTTGACATAGCAGATACTGTATACAAAATAGAGTAAGTAATATTTTACATACTGTAGCTTTATATACTATATATAACAAATCTTTGTCACTATATCCCTGTGAATGCAAAACACATTTAACACCTTTAGCTCTAGAATTGTAGACATTAGAAGCATACCTAGACCACTGGATTCTGACTTTTAAAGGAGATCTGAACCAAAATTTTAATACTTATCGCTCTAAAGGAGTGCTATGTTGGGAAATCACCTTGCCTAAATCATGTAAAAAGTGATATATTATTAAGACTAAGTGAGTAGGATGCAAATAGTAAACAGTATATAATATATAATAAAATCTTTCTCTGTTGCAAGAAAGGGTCTAAGGAGTCTCAACCAATACACTCCTGGAGAACCTCTGGGCATCTAGATGTTGCTGGTACAGGTTGTAAGACATGTGATTAGGTCTATTTCCTGTGTAACCCTCTCAATCCATTTACAGAGTTAGGTCCAGTACCTGTGTAACCCTCTCAATCTATTTGCAGAGTTCTATGTCAACAGTATCTTCTCAGGACATAAGTGGAACTAAGGTACTAATATGGTCCCAACTGAGACTAAACATCAGGAAAGAAAGTTTGAGCAGTTGAGATGTTTTAGCTACTGATGGGGAATTTATTCCACATGCATGGACTTGTGGTGAATTTTCTTGTTTCGCCACCCTTGAATGTTTTTGCAAAACTGTGGCCAAAATTCACCATCAAAAAATTCACTGTGACAAAATTGTTGCTGGCAAGATCTTGGTACTGATGATGTCAAGGTCATTACCTCTCAGCCTTACACATCAATTCTAAGGGAGGAACTCCACGATACGGCTGGAGCCATCACGTCGGCATGCGACGAAACACATGCGACGTGATATAGTTCTTACCTGTGATTTCTCCTTCATTTCCTGTTATCTTCAGAACATCCGAACTTCGCATGCGTTTCGTTGCATGGCGACGTGTCGGCTCCAGCCGAATTGTGGAGTTCCACCCTAAAAGTTTACTTGTAAATATTGATAGCGCATCAGTTTGATGCTGCTTGTATATATGATCATGTTTATAGATGCCAGAAGACTTAACCTTATAGGTTGGAAATTGACAGGACAGCATTAACAACTCTGGACCTTTTCTCAGAACATTTTAATCAAATTGATCAAAAAGATGTATGAAATAATCTGGCAAAAGGTATCTTCAAAAAGATGTTCACATTAATAGCCTCCATTGAATATGGTCTTCAAATTCCTGCTGCATGGCAGGCCCGGAACTAAGGGTAGCCAGAAGAGGCACATGTCAAGGGTGCAATGCTGTGTGTGTGTGTGGGGGGGGATGCTAGGCTCTCTTGCCTACGTACCCTTAGTCTAGGCCCTCGAGTCCCTCCAGTACTGCCCGCTCCTCACTGTTCACCCAATGCTCCATAATATCTCTGCCCCCCACCCCAGTCATTATCATGCATGGTCTGGTTAGTTAAGTAAGCAATTCTAAAGCCAGCTTCCAAGATCTATCCAAAGGTTATGTACCAATTATATACCATTATGAAACTTAATTTTTAAACATTGATAGTTTTTGTACTGCAACTCTACTCTACTTATACTGCTACTTGGTTGCAGAATAGATGAATAATAGACATCCTGAAAATAAAGATAAGCAATTAAAAAATACACACAGCGTTAAAATTTAAGGAACAACAAAAATGATAATCACTAGAGAGAGCCAAAATATTAGGCACCCCCCCCCCCAGTGATTATAATCACTTACCCAATACCCCTGGCTGGTGCTCCTGTACCCCAAACACTACATCAGCTCAAGGTATTTCTCTAGAAGATCACTGTGACCATATTTTGCAGCTTCTTCAATTTTCTTTATATTCTGGCCTGGGCTGGTGCACGTGCAATAGAGTTAAAACCAATTTTTTTTTACATTACTGTGCATGTGTCCGCCCAGGCCTGGAGAAAAGAAGACAGAAGAAGAAGAAGGAAGATTGTGCCAAATGATTTTCTAAGGAAATACGCTGGGCCAGTGCAGGATAAGTAAACCTTTAAAATAAATGAATGTAAAATTGAAGATGGTGTTATTTTATGCTCTTTTGCAATGTACATTTTTTCTTTTTATTCTATGATATTAAAAGATACTGTTACATATACTGAAACTTCATTGACTATTTGATGTTCAGACTGGTGGGAAACTGTCCAGCAGGTGGCTTTGTTGTAACAAAATGTATTCATATTAACAGTACATGTATCCTTTAATATCTTCGATTTTGACAGCTTATCTTGCAGTCCTGGGTTGTTACTGAAATTTTCCACGTTTCTGTTTGATCTCCTGCACTGAACAGCAGAAAAGGATACAACGTTTTTAAAACAAAAGTCTTTTTGTCAGAGAGCCCAGAATACTTTGCCCCTGCACTTAGATACATCTGTAACAAGATAAGCAAAGATACAGTTGTAATTATTTAAGATAATAAGCAGGTCTCTGTGGATAACTGAGACTTACAGTTTAAATGGCAATTCACTGTAATAATACATAAAACATGGCCCTAAAACCCACAGAAATATGTTCAAACTTTCCATAACCTGCCAAACTTTGTAAAATGTACATGGTATTTAGGGGATGTGGACACAAAATTGCTGCGGTACCCATGCCAGAACTTTTTGTCCCTCTTTCTAATTTTCAAATGGTGGGAGGCATGCACTGGCAGTGGCATAACTAGTGTGCACCAGGCACTCCTGCAAAAATATTCAGATGGGCCTGGCACATGGCAATCCCTACCCTGCCTTGTCCCAAAAAGTTTTGACAAGAAGTACATAACCATCCCTAGGATACTTTCTGGATTTGAGGGTATGCTGCTATAAAAAAAAGTTTCAGAACCCCCACACAGCTATTTAATGCTGGTAAAACCATAATGATGAGATGGAAAATTGACATAATCCCTATTATGATATACCCGTATTCACTCATCAATTGTGCCCTCCCTCTGTACAAATTGACCTATCGAGCTTGATGATGACCTCAGAAATTCTACAAATTATGGAATCCCTGGCTAAATATGGGTGATAAATCTGTAAGATTAATTTTTGTCTTCCATTATACTCTGTATATACTACTCCAGGTGTAGCCTACATCAGACATAGCCAGTGGCAGAAACTATAGTTATGTTTAATTGTGGTTTTGGTTAAATTTGTAACCAAAAACTGGTTACAGGTTATTATATACAGTATAGATTTATACACAAGTTATAGTGTCGCCAGTAATAAACCCAATAACAGAGATGGGGTAGTCGATACAGGTTTCTTCCTCTAAAGTAGTGCAAAAAGTACCAGAATCTTTGTTGGCACATAGGACACCATATATGGTGCTGTAAGTACAAATTGATAATGCATTGATATTCAACTGCAATTTTAAACATTGTGTAATTGATTTAGTAGATTGTTTATGTTTGCTTAAAAAAATCTGACACCCAAAGTATTCTATTGCCTGAGAGATAAATAACTCACCTCATGGAGGTACTACACCATCCTCTGGCGAGAGAGTAAATTACAAGACCTCTGTTATCAATATAACTAAGAATTTAAAGCTCAACACTATATTCCAATATATGGCCAGCTTAAAAATGTCAGGTAAAATATACTGAATAAATATTCTTTGCTATGATTATACAGGTCTAGGTTCTATTATACAGAATAGAAAGAAATACCAAACCTTACTTTAGTATAAAAATACCCTTCAAAGCTGCAAAACAATTGACAGCTGTCAACTTGTACTATCCCAGTAATGTAAATATTGTGCTTTCATGCTTTGAATCACTGTCCAAGGGATAAAGGTGATGAAAAATTTGCAACTGTAGGCCACAAAGGAGGCAAGGTTATGGGCATGTTTTGGACATAATGGGGTGTGACTGGGTGCAACCAGGTGTGCAATTTAATTTGTTCTCCTTTTTATTCTTGGGGCTCCATTTAAAATATTTGAATGGTCCAACTCCAAGGAGGTACAGGCAACTAGAGAGCTAATAACTTGATTCCTCTGGGAGGGGTGGTGGCCATCCTCAGGGATAGCTGCTAATTTAATCATAAGCCAGTGTCTTCCCTCAGCATGTTGGGATGTCTAGCAATGTTGGACATTAATATTTGCATAAAAGTCATACATTAGTCATCCAAATCATTCTATATTAAATATTTTATTCACCCCCTCCCAAACACACACAAACTTTTTTGGTGGCCCAGTTATTAAGAATGGCTTTTAGTAATTCTCCAGTTGATTTGTAAAATTTCTAGTTTCATGTTTTTTTGTAGTTGAGGCACTGACAGAGCATACTTTACTGAAACATCTTTGGCTGATAATCCAAAAGGATCTAACAACTTTATAGTCTTGTTTCCTAGAGACGGAAAGCACAAACAATATAGTAACAAAAGAAAATAAGTGCTTCAAGCATATTCAGAAACATCTGTTCTGTTTCTAGTTCAAATACTTCGCTGCCCAGTGGGTGTGGTGGGATTGTTGTCATATCCATTTGAAGTGATGCAATACAATGAAATCTGCACAGAATACATTTTGGCTGAACAGTTACAGCAAGAAACAGCAGTGGCAAGAATATTCAAAAATATTTTCTCTAGACCAATACTATTTTCTTGAAGGCAAAAATGGAAGCATTTTAGTTTAATCTTTTTTTTTTTTTTTTTACTTTTAGGAAGTAATCAAGTTATAGATATTTGGAGGCTGACTCCAAGCAAGTGCAATTAATTATATGGTTTTGGGTGGTGTGCTGAATAGATTTTTGAAACTACTTTTAATTTAAAATCTATATCTTTTGGGGGAGTCAATGAAATGTAACGGCAGAGACACACGCGACAATTCGGGAAGATTAGTCACGTGGCGACAAATCTACTCTTCTTCGGGGCAACTAATCTCCTCAAACTGCCTCCCCTGCTGGTAGGGTTGCCACCTGGCCGGTATTTTACTGGCCTGGCTTGATCCCAATGTTATCAATAGGGAAAAAAGATAAATATATAGGAAGGCCGGTATTTTTTTTTGGAAAAGGTGGCAACCCTACCTGCTGGCTAGAATGAAACTAGCCGTCGGGAATGGGTTTTCTCGTCGCGGCAAAACATAACGCGTATTCGCACATGCACTGCACGACGGTGGTGGTGCAGCATGGGGGCCGGGCCCTGGACAGCAGCCCCGGGGGCCCCCCTGTCCAACGATGTATACTTCAACCCCCGTTCTCGTAAAGTGCTATGGTCCACCATCCCCCACCTGCAGGGTCGCACTGGGACCGCAGGCCCAGACCCTACTCTGTGTTCCCCTCTTGCTGCATTAGAAACAATTACACATGCTGCAAACAGTGGCGGATTAATGACGCATGGTTCCAAGGCTACTGCTGGGTTGGGATGTGTGCACATTCAGGCACCTGTGTCCCGAGCTCTCTATGCCAGTTTGGGTTTGGCATTCGCTAGTAATGTCACTAGATCTGCCCACATCTAGGGCATACACGTGTCTTGCCTGCCTTCTTCTCCCATCAGGTGTGTCTGACACATAAAAAAAAAATATTAAAAGAATATAGAAATAATAATTTGAAATAAGCTAGATGTGCCCCTGATCACACTGGGCCACTAGGCTATAGCCTAGAGTAGCCTGTGCATTAATATGCCCCGCCTGCCTAATGATGATCTGATCTCTGGAGGTCCAACATGACCTTGCTGGTAACAGAAAAGCTTTCTAGCTTTTCTAGCTTTTCTAGCAGGTGTGTGTGTGTTTTTTTTTTTTTGCGGGCATACACACACACAAATACACATACACACACAAGAACAGGAGAACACAGTAGCGTAAAGTTTCTTGTGCCTCACATGCTTCTTCCAGCCAATGAAAGGCAGTCTGACAGCTCAGTGCAACAATATCATTCCAAATCCCTCCCTCTTGTGAATACTTAGCTGGGCACTTCCGTGTTCCTGAGAGTGAGACTTCCAATGTCGCAAGCAAGAGGGTAAAGAGGATAAACATGGGGAGGGTTAGAAGGGATTTATACTTTGTGTCCCCAGTAAGGGGCAAGAGTAGCACAGCAGGTTCCGTGTCTCTCCCCTTATAACACTGCAGTGCTCTCTCTGGTAACTGCTGCAGCCTGAAACGTCTTTCTTTGTATCTTTTTCTGAGTCCCAGCCAGGTCACATGATGGGGGAGGGGTGTTGGACAGAAGCAATGTTACAATATGGTTGTGCAAGTGAAATCTGCTTGTGTTTGGGAGAGAGAGAGACTTGTTGCATGTACGTGTATGTATATAGTTGTACAGTAAGTTGGGGGTGCATGGCTGTTGTACTAAGGAACCCCACCAAATCCCACTCTGACTTTTCTGTAGTTATTCTGTTAAAGCGATACTGACACGGTCCTATAAAAATCATAAGGATGTATCAAGTAAATGCTGCACCTGGAATATTTCCCCTCAAAGTCCCCCGCAAACCTGCCCTCACCCGACCCTCTGACACGTCTTAATGATCTTCTCAACCGTTTCAGTGAAGCTGGGCTGGGGGCGGCGTGATCCTTCCATAGGCTGATTGTGAATCAAAACAGGACTTCAGCCTATGGAAGGATCGCTCAGCCCTTCGTCACTGAAGCAATCCAGAAGATCAGTTAGTAGTGTCAGCCAGTCTGCTGCGCACAGGTGAGTTTTTACAGCATTTACTTCATACTGACACGTTCCTATGATTTTTATAGTAATGTGTCAGTATCACTTTAAGAGAAAGTAAGTTTTATTGTCTGAATATCACTCCCCATAAATTCGCCTATAATATAATACCTCCAAAAGAATCCACGCTCTAAGGATTTATAGATGAATAAAAGTGGTCTTTATTTACAGAACCTCAGTCTGATGTTTCAGCCCTTTCCAAGGCCTTTCTCAAAGTGAGAAAGGCCTTGGATAGGGCCAAAACGTCAGACTGAAGTTCTGTAAATAAAGACTAATTTTATTCGTCTATAAGTCCTGAAAGTGCGGATTCTTTTGGAGGTATTGTGGAAATGTTGTCGTTTCTGCACCCAGGCATACTTACTAACTTTGTCGTGAGTGCTGGTAGCCCCGTGGAATATATATATATATATATATATATATATATATATATATATATATATATATATATATATATATATATATAGTGGCTGGTCTGGCCATGTCATAGCTATGTAAACTCATATCACTTATAGTGATATAGTATAGTGGGCTTTATATTCAGTCTTAACCACATAAGGGACTGTTTGCATTCTCTAAAATACATTTATATGAGGTACTGAAATTGTACAGAAGGAAACTTACCCACTACTTACAGGTATGGGATCTGTTATTGGAAGTTTTGGCCTCCAATGCGACAAGCCTGTCTGATGGGAAATGCTGCGTCTTCATCAATATAAAAATACATTGAGGGGCAGATTTATCAAGGGTCGAATTTCGAAGTGAAAAAAACGTCGAAATACGACCATCGAATAAGGTAGTCGGCCATTTGAAGTCGAAGGAATTTTAAGATCATCCGATCGTATGATTGTACTTCAATCGTACTTCGAACCGAACGATTTTACTTCGACTTCTAAAAACTTATCCAAATGTTGGCTATATGTTCTAGGAGGTCTCCATAGGCTAACATAGCAATTCGGCAGGTTTAAGGTGGCGAAGTGTCGAAGTTTGTTAAAGAGACAGTACTTCGATTTTCGAATGGTCGAATTTGTGAAGTATTTTCACTTAGATTCGAAGTCGAATTTGGCCTATTCGATAGTCGAAGTACCCGAAAATTACTTCTAAATTCAACGTTTTTTTAATTCAAAAATTCACTTCGACCCTTAGTAAATGGGCCTCTGAATGTTGGATGCAGATGCATGAACAAACGACACCATCTGACTTAAAAATCTCCCTTGTAGTTTAATCATAATTCTGAGCTTTCCAGATAACTGATCCTATACCTGTGTTATTTTAAAATGCCCTCTATGCTAAGATAATTTGTAGAGTGTTGTAGTGAACAGCAGCCTGAGGGACACAGGTAGACGCTGGAAACATGTGGGACTAAACGCTGATTTGCAGCAAATCCTGCTCCTTGGCTTTCTCTAAAAAAAAAGTTGCGAGTACAGCTGAGACAATGTAATGTGATTAATTTTATTGTCTGTGAATTATATATACAATGTATATATTACTAACTAAACACTTAAAATGATGTACTGTATCCTTAAATTGGACATGTGGCGCATGAGCTTTGATTTTCAAAGCAGTGCAGGACCTCGCACACCCTGTAGAACGACCAAGACGCCTGGTGCACAAGGGTAGAGGCTCGGCCACCTCACGACAGGGTACAACTCAACAAAATCTGATGGCACACAGGACTAAAGGAATTCTTCCAAATTATTATTATTATTTCAAAGCGGAATGCAAATGCAACGTTTCGGGGAATAAAACCCCCTTTGTCAAGCATGAGCTTTGATGTCACTACCCCAGCAGCCCATGGATAGTCACTACGTGGCCAGTATATTACATAATGTGGTACTGGTATATAGCAGAGACTGAGATATATTTATGTATTTAGGTATATTTTTCCAAAGGGGCCATAATTGCATTTGAGACCACTGCTTTCCGCTGAAATAGAACTATTTTGCTTTTTCTCATGCATCTAAAATTAAGTAGACTCCATAGAGTACATTTTATCCAAATTTTCTTAAAATTTTTCTTTTCTTAAAAATGATTTCCTTTTTCTCTGTAATAATAAAACAGTACCATGTACTTGAGCCAAACTAAGATATAATTAATCCTTAATGGAAGCAAAACCAGCCTATTTGGTTTATTTAATATTAACATGATTTCCTAGTAGACTTATGAAGATCCAAATTACAAAAGGATTCGTTATCCAGAAAACCCCAGGTCCCGGGCATTCTGGATAACAGGTCCTGTACCTGTATTGTATAGTGTGAGCAAAATCAGAATAAAGTATAACACATCCTGTTGATGATTTGTTTCCTTGTACTGTAGGGTGAAATTAGGAAGCCTTCTATTGGCAAGACACCATGGCAGAATTGTAAATTCCTGGGCGCTGTGCCACCCTTCATGCCACATGGGAAGCAAGAGTGCTATGTCACCAGCCCTCAGCCATCCAGCTGATACTCAGCAACAGGGGATTTTGGATGAGTTGAAGATGCCTTTCTCCCATGCAGCAATAGGGAATTTTTTCCAAGAAAGACCTTCTTTAGGAAACCAATTCCTAGAGGATGCTCTGCTCCAAAGTTACATAAAGAGGCACCTCCCTCCTCAGGTAGGTTGTAGACCTGCAAAAAAATATTTTATTTATTTATTTATGCATGACATACAGCTAAATCATACTTAATAAGTAGAATAAATAAGGCCATAAAATATTTAATATGTGTGTGTGAGTTCTGAGTTCACTTAAAAGCAATGCACCATTCATTCACTGAATATCATTTAAAATTCATCCTTTATTTTGTATCATTGAAATACACCCAGGCATTTTGAGTGTGATATGTTTTATGGTTCCTAACCACTTCCTCAAGCTCAGCGCTACATCCAGTACATTTCTATTTATAAGTTTCCACACAATGAGACAAAGTTATGCGAAGAGTTATGGGTTTATTAATATTAGTCTATTAAACAATCCGTATCTTGTTTTACTCGTCTCATATTTCTAAAAGACTTTGCATATAAAATGTGAATTTCATGTCACACACCCCTAGTCCAGGAAACCTGTCCGTTATACTATATATCAGGAAAAGATGTAATCAACTGACAAATGTTTATCTGCTTGTCGTTCAACTTCTAAGCGCTTTTTTTCAGATTGTTCTCCAGAAATAAAGACTTTTTTCAATTCAATTCCTTTCCATTTTTTATTTTCCCAACATTTTTAAAGTTTAAGGTTTCTGTCTCTGGTGTTTCAGTCTGGCAGCTCAGTAATTCAGGTGCAGATTCTGAACTGTTACAATTTTGCAAAATTTAGTTGATACATTTTTCAGCAGCGTCTCTGGAGTATTAACAACTATTGTATCAATTCTAACAGCTGCCTTTAATAAAAACTCAGGGATTCTGCTCAGCAGGGACAAAGAAATGTATCAACTAAATGTATCCATTTAGAACAGTTACAGAGTTGACGACCCCCCCCTCCCAGAGCTGCTTTAGAAAGACATAAGAAGGTGAAAAAACTTTACATTTCAATATTAGAAAAATGGTCACTCATATAAAGTAATTGGTTAAATGGCTGTCCTTTCAATTGCAGATGGTCAGTGAGGTGAGTCAGGACTATATTCGCTTTGCTCAGCGCTTAGTGGAGGAAATTGATTCACTAGGAAGGGACTGTGAGCTGAATCTACCACGGTTACAACAATACGATGCCTGGGGCCGCAGGGTGGATCAGATTATTACCTGCTCGGCTTGGAAGAAAATGAAAGAAGTTTCAGCAGAGGAAGGCCTGGTTGCAGAAGCATATGAGAGAAGATATTCCAGCTGGAGGTATATACAATAGGAGATTATTATCCAGATAGCTCCAAATTACAGGAAAGTCATCTCTCATAGATTCAATTTTAAGCAAATAATTGAATTTTCTTTACCTTTTCTCTGTAATAATAAAACTAGGGATGCACCGAATCTAGGATTCGGTTTGGGATTCGGCCAGGATTCGGCCTTTTTCAGCAGGATTCGGATTCGGCCGAGTCCTTCTGCCCGGCCGAACCGAATCCGAATCCTAATTTGCATATGCAAATTAGGGACGGGGAGGGAAATCGTGACTTTTTGTCACAAAACAAGGAAGTAAAAAATATTTTCCCCTTCCCACCCCTAATTTACATATGCAAATTAGGATTCGGTTCGGTATTCGGCCAAATCTTTCGAGAAGGATTCTGGGGTTTGGCCAAATCCAAAATAGTGGATTTGGTGCATCCCTAAATAAAACGCTACCTTGAGAGATTTAAACCTTTTTTTACATCTATCATAACATTGTGTTTGCATGCTATTTATAATTTTGCCACAAAAGTGTTTGCCAATACTTTTAAATTACCTTTCCCCCATGTTACTCTATGAAAGTGCTGCCATATTGTGCAGCATTAAAAACTCTAACTGACAGGCTGAGAATGGACAGTTAGGTTGGCAAAATAGTCAGGTTTAGGAACAAGTAAGTAAAAATTACTAACAAAAGCAGCCCTATCAGTGAAAAATTATCAAAATGACCTATAGGTAGCTTTTAATGTACTTTAATATGTACATTAATATTTTTTAGTGTCAGTATCACTTTAATGGTAACTAATCATGATCTAAGCATGAACTGTCCAATGTCTGTATACCCAGAGAGCATGCAGACTCCACCCAGACTGTTATGAAACAGATCAGGATAATCTGGATGCAAATCTGTTTAGCATACAAATTATTTTCTATGTAGTTATTATGTGCAGTTATATATGCTATGTTCTTAATGGACAATAATAAGATAAATGCACAAAGGTGTGCCTACCTTATGTTATCAGCAGAGATTGGGGAAAACTAATATCACAAGAGTGCATTATCGACTCTTAGAATTACGTGTATGTGGATTATTTCAGTAATTGCACAAAACAACTGGAAAAACTCTGTTTGACGTAAGCCTAGCATTCCAGAAATACATTGTATCGAAAAGCACAAATGCAGGAAAAATGTAACATCATTGCTCTCACCCTCAGTCTTTCCTCTAATTCTCATTTGACCAAAGTTTCTAAATCACTGGCCAAACATCCATAGGAAAAAGAAGCTACTCCCCAGCAGCCAAAGTAAATAAACACAGAGACAGTCCTGCAGAGGAGATAATTTCATTGAAGACATTTATTAATTCACACCCAGAGGATACTGGCAGAGCAAAGTGACTTCCGAAACACAAACTTATTGTGAAACAAAAGCATACAAATTGTTATGCACAAAATATCCATGTCAGATAGTTGCCCTCTGATTTTGTAATATATTTGATCAATGTATCATTGCCTGCATCCAAGAAAACCATATTGGAAGTAAAGGGTATGAAAAAGAGAGGGACGACGTAGGAGAAACCAAGGGCTGCAAATTCCTAAGGGTAAGGGCACACCTGGAGATTCAGGGAGATTTAGTAGCCGGTGACTAATCGCCTCTTCTTTGGGGTGACTGCATGGGGAAGCAGTTTGGGGGGACATTATTCGCCCCAAAGAAGAGGTGATTCGTCGCCAGGTGACTAAATCTTCCCGAATCTGCCTGTGTACCCCTGGCCTAAGAGTGTAAATTTTGTTTGTTTTTAAGGTTGTTTGCTTGTTTTGTAGGGGTTTAGGTCTCCACCCCTGGAAGATACCTGTGTATTAGGTAGAGCTGGACAGGCTTGGGATTTTAATTTCTGTTTTCTTCTTTGGCATAGCCTGGCTCAAGTTGTACTGCACTGAACTGTCTATATACACAAATACAAGTATGGGACTTGTTAACCAGAATGCTCGGGGCCTGGGGTCTTCCGTATAAGGGATCTTTCCTTAAGTCCACTAAGAATTATGTGAACATTAAACACAATGGTATTGTTTTCCCACTAATAAGTATTCTTTATACCTTAGTTGGTATCAAGTACAAGGTACTGCTTTGTTATTACAGAGAAAAAAGTTTTGTATTGTTTTATTAAAATGGAGTCTCGGGATACAACCTTACTGTAATTCAGAGCTTTCTGTATATTTGGTTTCCGGATAACCGATCCTATATCTGTATAGCAAAGAAAAATAGATTATATAAATATTCTTCATAATTCTTCATATTCCTCATGAGATCAGGGATAAAGAAGAGTGAACAGAACCTTCAATGCCTAATAAGTAACACACACGTGTGCCAAGTAAAACAGCTGCTTAATTTTATAATAGTAATTTCCATTATTCTAGTTGCTACATGGGCTTGTATAGTCATCCTAGCACTGTAGTGTTTTACTTTACTTTTACTACATATGGTAGGGCCAATGAGGGAAAAACAGTATGTTGGAGTATTCATTCATGGGAAATGAAATAAGGCACTCATTTTTGATAAAATGCTGAATCTTTATTTTCATGCCACACTTTTCACGCCATTTCACAGTTTTAATCTTGATGGCTGTCCTTTTCAGTATGCAGTTTTCAGCAAAAAATGTTTCTCTTCATAGTCGTCTTATCCAGGTTATCAAGATCTATCTGTATTCTCCCTCTGCTGGACTCTTCACCTGCCCCCTAGCTATGACTGATGGCGCTGCCAAGGTTATTGAGGTAAGTTACAGCACTGGTTCTATAGACTTGGGGTTCAAGCCCTGCTTATGAGAACAAAATTTAGCCAGACTAACCATACATTATAGCAAAGTTACAGATATACCTTATACAGGTCATTATTATCTGTTTTCTGTGATGCAGAGGAAATTCTGCAGTTATCCTCACACTCAGGGAGCAGCCACACAGACTGGATACAGGATATGCTGCTGACCAGATGTGCGTGGCTAGCTATTAAACTTCTGCCGTCAGAATGACTAATTGGAAGCAAATGTCAGTGTTGATGCTTTGGTTTTCTGTGCTTCCCCTTTTTTTGTTGCAGTTTCTGCATATCTATTACAGATATCAGATACAAAGTTTTTATGATCTGATCCCTGTTGAGAGAAATGTTAGGTCTATGTTACATAAACAATTGCATGCTTTTAGGTGATAATAACAGTGCTTTCAATGGCAAACAAGTAGTGCTGACCAACATGTCTGGATATGTTATAACTGTAAAACTTGTGTAGCTCTATTTGATGAATTGTACAAAACGTTTGTTTTCTTGTTATCACTGTTCCCTTGCAACTCCCACAGTCTCTGGGTGTCCCAGAACCATTGCAGAATGCCTACAATCATTTGACTTCACGAAATCCCAGCAGTTTCTGGACCTCTGGACAGTGGATGACAGAACGTAGAGGAGGTTCAGATGTAGGTAGGTACTTTAACGTGAGTTTGCCAATCATTAAGGATCAGGGCACACAGGCAGATTCAGGGAGATTTTTCGCCCGGCAACAAATCTCTTCTTCTTAGGGGCGACTAATCCCCCCGAACTGCCTCCCCTGCCTTCCCGTTTTCCAAAGTCGTCCAAAGTTTCCTTGTGAGGCAACTTTGGACGACTTCGGAAAACAAAACGTGCCCTGAATCTGCCTGTGTGTCCTCACCCTAAAGGGGTTTTGAGTGTTTAACTTGATGCCCTTTTCTTTCTAGCGGTTGGTACAGAAACCATTGCACACAGACAGGAGGATGGCACATACAGGTTACATGGATACAAATGGTTTACATCTGCCACAGACTCAGACATGAGCTTGACCTTGGGCAGAGTAGTGGACAACCATGGAAACACAGTGGTGGTAAGTTCAAAGGCAAAGCTCTATTAATGCCCTGGTATGAGCTCATGTAGAACAAGGGGATATACCATCTCTGTATTTCATATTTTTGAAATGGTGACCTCAGAAAGGCAATGAAAGTGGTGATCGGTTTCTGTTCTGTATTTAGGGAACTAAAGGACTCTCTCTGTTTTATTTGGAAGTACGAGATGCTGAAGGAAATCTAAACGGCATTGAAGTTCAGAGGCTTAAGGAAAAGCTAGGAACTCGGCAGGTACCAACTGCTGAGCTGCTGCTGGATGGAGTTAAAGCCCTGCAGGTAGGTGTAATAGTCGGCAGTTTAACCACATAAAATGTGTGCCTGTGGGAAGAGATTTAGTTTAGATATACAGCTTGACAGCACAGATAAAAGTAGATGTGCTTATAAACTATAAAAAATGTTGTTAATATGGCAACATCTGAAATAATCTGTTTTCCATCAGATTTCCCCTGAAGGTCGTGGTGTGGCTTCTATCTCCAACATGCTGACTATAACCCGCATCCATAATACCATCTCTGCAGTAGCAGGAATGAGGAGGTAAGACTGAAATCATTGGTTCCCTAATGAAATAATGGCAACGTGTACTCAAACCTCATTATTTGCTTCCCAGAATCATTAATTTGGCAAGGGATTATGCAGCCAAAAGATTTGTCTTTGGGAAGTTGATAAAAGAACATCCCCTTCATATTCAGACCATGGCACGAATGGAGGTGAGTTCTTTACAGATATATGATGTATGATACACCTACAGTAGATGAACATGAAACTCTAGTTCAGGGATCCCCAACCTTTTGAACCTGTGAGCAACATTCAGAAGTAAAAGGAGTGGGGGAGCAACACTAGCATGAAAAATGTTCCCAGGGTGCCAAATAAGGGCTGTGATTGGCCATTTAGTAGCCCCATGTGGATTGTCAACCTACATTGAGGCTCTGTTTGGCATTGCACCTGGTTTTTATACAACCAAAACTTGCCTCCAAGACTGGAATTCAAAAATAAGCCTCTGCTTTGAGGCCACTGGGAGCAACATCCAAGGGGTTGGAGAGCAACATGTTGCTCACGAGCTACTGGTTGGGGATCACTGGTCTAGTTCTATACAGTTCAAACTGCATTTGCAGTGACAATGTAATGGTGTTTGTCATAGATATGCACTGGAAATGCCCCCTCTAATCTTGTCAAAAAGTCTAAAATTTTAAAAATGTTTAAGGGATACTGTCATGGGAAAAAACATTTTTTTTCAAAATGAATCGGTTAATATTGCTGCTCCAGCAGAATTCTGCACTGAAATCCATTTCTCAAAAGAACATTTTTTTTATATTCAATTTTGAAATCTGACATGGGGCTAGACATTTTGTCAATTTCCCAGCTGCCCCTGGTCATGTGACTTGTGCTCTGATAAACTTCAATCACTCTTTACTGCTGTACTGCAAGTTGGAGTGATATCACCCCCCTCCCTTTCCCCCCCAGCAGCCAAATAAAAGAACAATGGGAAGGTAACCAGATAACAGCTCCCTAACACAAGATAACAGCTGCCTGGTAGATCTAAGAACAGCACTCAATAGTAAAAACCCATGTCTCACTGAGACACATTCAGTTACATTGAGAAGGAAAAACAGCAACCTGCCAGAAAGCATTTTTCTACTAAAGTGCAGGCACAAGTCACATGACTGGGGGCAGCTGGGAAATTGACAAAATGTCTAGCCCCATGTCAGATTTCAAAATTGAATATAAAAAAATCTGTTTGCTCTTTTGAGAAATGGATTTCAGTGCAGAATTCTGCTGGAGTAGCACTATTAACTGATGCGTTTTGAGAAAAAACATGTTTTCCAATGACAGGATCCCTTTAGTTTGTTTGTCTGTCTGTATGTATCCCTTGTGGGTGCACACTACTGCTGAGTTGTTTTTTTTTTTTGTAATTTCATTTAGTGGTTTATTTATCACTCCCATCCCCCAAATCTCCACCCACCCCTTTTTTAGATTGTTTAGATAGGAGTGTGGTGCTGGTGTGGGCATGCTACCCCACAGTAGCCATCAATGCATGAGAATGCCATGTGGCAGGAGGTTACAGCCATATTCCTGACTATGAGGGGAAACCCTACTCCTGCTATTTAAAAACTGTATATATTTTATATGGTTAAACTACAACATAGTTGGTGTCGTAGTAGTTATTAATACTAGTCCACCAGAGGTAAGGTAAAAAATCAGACATGTTTTAAGAAATCCGCAAATTTGGAGTATTCCTACTAAAAAATCAGTTGTAGCATAGTGGATAGGAGGTCCCCTTACAATGTAGGGCATGTGTGTAGTACAGGTATGGGAACTGTTATCCAGACAGCTCAGGACCTGTTTTTTTTACCAAATAATGAATCATTTTTTGTCATTTGGATCTTCATACCTTAAATCTACTAGAAAATCGTGTAAACATTAAATAATCCCAACAGACTTGTTTTGCTTCCAATAAGGATTAATTATATCTTAATTGGGATCAAGTACAAAGTACTGTTTTATTATAATACAGCAAAAGGAATTTTTTTTAAGATTTGGATTATTTGGATAAAATGGAGTCTATGGGAGATGGTCTTTCTGTAATTCAGAACTTTCTGCATAAAGGGTTTCCAGATAACAGATCCCATACCTGTACTGTATGCCTGTTTTACATTATGTATCCTAACTAGTATATATCATTTTTAAAATTGTGTTAATAATAAAACAATACTGTTATTGTGCCATAGATGAGTGTATTCAAGTTGTGTATTCTTGGTAAGTTACCGGGTACACAACTTTTTTTAAAAACAATTTGGATTATTTGGATGAAATGGAGTCTATAGGAAACGGCCTTTCCATAATTCGGAGCTTTCTGGATAACGGGTTTCCAGATAACGGATCCCATACCTGTAGTATAAAGTGCAAAAAAACACATTTAATTTTACCTTCCCATTAACTTTAATGCAAATCAGTGGATTTTGATGCTGGTTTGCAAATTCTGACACAAAACAAAATGCTGCATAACTACAGTCAACAAGACTTGAAAATAATAAAAAAAAAAGTTTTATTGGTAGCTCCAAAGCAGAAAAAGGTGCCACAAAAAACACCCATACATTTCAATGTATTTTGCTAAAAACAAATTCTCATAGCCTTCAATGTGTTGGCAGTTTGCAAATAGCAATTATGCTGTGGTCTCAAGAACATATCGTTTTAGCTCATCAGTTCTGACAATTTTGAGATACTATATGTGCTAGAATAATCTGAAGGAAAATTATGTTAACATGAAGTTTTTAAAACTACTTAGGTTGAAGCCCGTGGGGCTTTTCTTTTTTTGATGGAGATTTCTCGACTTCTGGGACTAGAAGAAACAAACATGGCGACACAACAGGATCAGCATCTCCTTCGCTTACTAACTCCTGTCGCTAAACTTTATACAGGCAAACAGGTACACTGAAACAAAGGGTCTCTGTATAGAGGTTATTTGAATTCTTAAATTTTTGGTTCCATTGGGTATATGTAAACAGGGCCCCTATCAGAAATCACAGTGCCCCATATGACAAAATTTCCCCACAGCAAGCCCCACCCACAGGTCTACCCCCACCTAGGGTTGCCACCTTTACTGAAAAAGATTACTGGCCAGTGGGGGCGGGCACAAAAAGGGGGTGGTCCATGATGTAAACGGGGGTGGAGCTACGTGGTGTGCCGCAAAAGGGGCGGAGCAACACCGCAGCGATGTCCACAGCGCTGGAAAAAAGGTAAGTTCTGCGCGAATTGGGGGCAGGCCAAGGGCTTTTTTTAAAGGGTATTACAAATTACCGGCAACTGCATTGCCGGTAGATTTGTAATACCGGCCCCGGCAGGTGTTTTACCGGCTGGGCCGGTAAAATACTGGCCGGGTGGCAACTCTACCCCCACCCCACAGTAAAAACAAAAAACATTGGTGGCTAGGGTCCCCCACATGTTGTAAAAACATTGGTGGCCATGGCCCCCCTAACATGTCCATGTAAAAAAAATTGTGTCCTCCAGAAGTTTAGGTGGCTGCATCTTCTTCTAGCAAGAGCATTCTCTTCCCTTATTGGTCACAAAGTTTTATGACCCCGTTAAGTCTCATGTTGATTGTATGAGTTGGAGGGGAAGTTCAAACCTCAGCTATACAATCCCTGAGTAGCTCAACCGGGACTTAAACTCTGTGACCAATAAGGGAAGGGAATGGACTGAACATGCCTCCACTTGTGCTCCCACCCTCTTGTCCGAAGTCGGCAGCTCTCTGAAGGCAGCCCCATACAACATTCCCTCCTGATATATATACAGATTTATCAAGTGTCGAATTTCGAATTTACGGGAGTTTCTAAAAAAAAAACTCGGGTGAATACGATCGAAAAATGTTTTTTCAAAAGTCCACCACACGACTCCAAATTGATTATAGGAGGTCCCCCATAGGTGAAAACACCAATTTGGCAGGTTTTAGATGGCGAATAGTCGAATTCGACAGTACAATACATGATATATTTCAATTCGACCCTTGATAAATCTGCCCCCATGTGTAGCAACAAAACCTGGGTGCTAGTACAAAAACATGCCCAGATGAAAATCTCTGTGTGAGACTGAAAATTAAGTAATAAACCTTTGTTTGTATTTATTAATTAATTTGTAATTCTTCAAATCCTAGGAGTGCTGTGTATATACATATTTGCGTATCACTGAGATATAATCCAGTTTTATTTTTCAGGCTCTTGCAGTTATATCAGAGGGTCTGGAATGCTTTGGTGGACAGGGATACATGGAGGACACAGGACTGCCTGCTATGCTCAGAGATGCTCAGGTAAAAGATATTCCTGTGTTTGTGTGGGATTCCTTTAAGAATCCTGTTTACTCCCACACAACTCAAATATACTGGTTACTTGGCTCCTGTCAGAACTGACCCTACTGAATGTGACCAAACACAACTTGGGGTAACATGAGAAAGGTAGCAATGTTTGCACCTGATCAAGTAACCCAATCAGATGTTTGTTTTCTAATCGATGACCAATAAATGAAACCTGCTGGATGCTTTGGTTACTTCAGTGAATAAACCTACTCCATAAAATAGACACAATAGAAGAGCACTCATTTACAGGTGTTGGTTATATGGTTGACAATTTTTTTTATATTATATTTCTCTGACAGGTTCTGACTATCTGGGAAGGGACAACAAACATCTTGTCTTTAGATGTACTGCGGTCGGTCATCAAGAGCAATGGGAAAGTGCTCAGTGCTTTCTTTTCAACTGCCCAGGTACATCACACTGAGGGCTTGGAGTAGTACAATATTGATCTTGGCAGGTGGAAGTTTGTCCCTTTATTCTTTTTTTCTCAGAGCACCTAAAAATTGATCTAGGAATTGGTTACTGTCAATTAACGTTTCATAGTGTTTTTTAGTTTAAAGGGGATCATGGAGACCCCACGGAATCTATGATTAAGGGTGCCACGCCCGAAATGCATCAGGCCTTACTGTCCATCCTGGTGCAATAAAACCACAGTTTTTTTAGCTTGGAGTGCTGACTGATATGTGATTTAAACAAGTGTGGAGACGGCAGAGGCATCGGTGGCAGAGCACCCATAGAGGCTGTGGAGCAGGGATGTTGGGCGGATCTGGAGTAGCGTTATCTGTTAGCTGATCATGGAGACCCTATCAGTATTGATACTAGTGACAGACAAAACAGGTGTTTCCTTTACTGTACAAAATATTTAGAGTGATTTAACCCATGTGCAGTATCTCTATACTAGTGCCCATTTTGTGTTCTTTATGCTTAAATGACCAGCACTGTCTATGATCTCATGATTTTGGGCGTAGCCTTTGTCCTCATAGCAATGTTTTAACATCTGGATCTAGTATTACAATAATATATTGATGTACCAGTGATAATGGTATTAATTACTCTAACAGAGTTATTTATCAAAGGTTGAGTTTGTGAGTTTTTTTCGAATAAACTTACAACGCAAATGTTTTCTTATTTATGAAAAAACTTGAATGTAAAAAAACTTGAATCAGTGTGGTTAGGGTGAAAAACCCAAATCAGGGTTGTAACTACAGTGGAAGCAGATCCTGGAGGCCCCAAAAATTTCAATTTATATTCGTAAAACAGGACAACCTCTGGATATGTTGGGGCCCTAAAATGAATTTGCTGTGGGGCCCTGTAACTTCTAGTTACGCCACTGACTCAAATTGAACGAGTTTTCAGCAAAAAAAACCCTCATTGTTCTAATTAATCGGGTTTTCAAGCACCAACCACTGAAAAAAAACCCCAAACATCATGAAGGCTACAAACATCTTCACATGATTCAAGGGACCTCTGCCATTATATTATACATGACAGGTTTTAGCTCGAGTATTTTTGGATACATTTTTGGATAAATCTCGAAAAAAAATGTAACCTGAAAATTCAAGTCTTTACTGGAAACTACCCACAAAAACTCGAATGTTTTGGGAAAAAACAACTCGACATTTGATAAATAATCCCCTTAATTTTTGTGGTATTTTTACAGTATATTAAATTGAAAAAACAAAATTCATGTATTTTCTGACCTGCAGGAAAAACTGGATCGTGCATCGTGTGTCCCCAGCTTGTCGCAGGCAGCAAAGCACACTATGAAAGCTTTAAACAAACTTATGGCCTTCACGCAAGAAGCTGGACAGCTCGGGGGCAACTATATGGAACTTGCTGCACGAGACTTCGCTTACAGCCTGGCTAAAATCTATATTGGTAATACTAAGTGGTGGTTGACTGATTCATATGGAGGGAGATACTCTCAGTTTATGTAAGCAGCCAGGGGCATGATTAGTAGCACTGCCCTTACAGTGTGAGTTCATGTAATGCTGCAACATGACCTGAGGACCTGATAAGCATTACATAAACAGATTAATATCTTGCAAAAGTCTACATTTTGTAATAGAATTTTACTGTAAATATGATTGTATTGATAAGAAATATTGATTGGAATAGTCATGTCTGAATGTGAACTTCGCCCTTTAAAGGAGAAGGAAAGGCTAAAATTAAGTTAGCTTTATCAGAAAGGTCTATATAAATACACCAGTAAACCATCAAAGTAATGCTACTTGGAGTCCTCTGTCAAAAGAAACCCAGCATTTCTTAACTTCTATTGTGTACACATGGGCTTCTGTATCAGACTTCCTTCTTTCAGCTTCAACCTCCAGGGCTAGGGCTTGAGCATGCTCAGTTTGCTCCTCTTCCCCCCACCCCATACCTTCTCTGTTGTAATCTGAGCCCAGAGCTATAAGTGAGCAAGGAGAGACTCAGGCAGGAAGTGATGTCACACCAATATAATATGGCAGCTGCTATCCTAAAGAAATAGAGAGCGTCTAGAGCGGTTTACTCAGGTATAGTAAAGCATTCTGCAGAATAAATATAGTGTTATAGCTTGCACTAGTGTAGCTAATCTATTGGAAATTAACTGCCTCGGTAGCTTTCCTTCTCCTTTAAGAACCCGTTTTATAACTGCTCTAATCTTATGCCAATTTTGTTCTTTCTTTATAAAGGCACCCTTTTATTGGACCATGCAGCCTGGGAAGGAGCATCTGCCACAGACATCTACTCTGCTCAGAGGTAACAGTTGCTGCGACTGCAATGTTTACAGAAGCAAGTTAAACGCTAGTTTTTGTAGACTTCTAACTTTTTCTCTTACTAGGTGGAGTGACCAGGATCTCTGCCCCGTGGATAAAGCCAAGGCATCAGGCTGTTATGACTCTGAGTCAATGTCCCTAGACAGACAGTTAGTGTATGACAATAGCCCTCTTTTAAAAGGAAAATTATAAACATCCACAGCAAAAGTAACATTGATAATCTTCAGTCGTGCACAATATTTGTATCAGAAAATAATAGTATATAAAGAGAGGATAATGTATCACCTACCATAATTTATAAGGCTAAGTCTCCAAGGAGTTTCATGGCCATAGAAAAAACCAGGGGAATGGAACGCTGCGGTAACTTCTAGTTTTTTTTATTATAGAATTTGAGTATGATATAATTTATAATGTACAAAAAAACTATTTTGAACTATAATTCTGCCCCATCTCCTTCTTCCCCCCCCCAATAGTTTCTTATCAGCAGTTTATGAAGTAAATGAAAAACAATATATGGTGTTACCCAATTAATATGCAAACGGCTGCTAAATATCCAAAATAGGATCAAAAATTAAACTTAAAATCACCAAGGATATGATATAAGAACTTTCAGTTGAAAACTCCTATTCAAAACTTGATTAACTAAAAATGTGAAAAAAAGAAAATGCAACAAATTTGCATTCTATTATCTAGACAAACGAATTAAAAAAAAAATGTATTACATTTTGGCTATGACAACTCCCATGGACTTCTACATAACTGACAGATTTTAGATGCTAAATTTTGCATTCAAGTTTTTTGTGCTTAATAAATCTACTAAATTTTGGTGGTAAGAAATTGAATACAATCGTTTGATAAATTGGCCCTATTGTGTGTTTACTGTACAAGAAATCTTTTTTTTTTCATAAGGTTTTATTTATTGCATTTTTCAAATTAAAATAAAGACAGAAGTAGAAAAAGAGAGAGAATGTCCGTGCTTCAGGAGAATACCGAAGGGAGACGTAAAGGATAAGGGCCCCATTTGGGTTTTGCCAGGAATGGCCTGGGGTGACTTAATCAGAGTGTACAGTCATTAGTGAGATGAGAAATCAGGTATGTTTCTCTAGCATTAAGACATAATTAGTCTCAGTTCAAAGGGCTCTGGCACTGGGGAGAGTGAAAGATGCCTGAATATCCTGGTCTTCCCCCAGTCATCTGCTCTATATTTTCCTGAAATTTTAAGGGTAGCCTTTAGCAATGAACTGCTTTTGGCTGGGGAGAATGTCATCAATTTGTTTTTTTCCAGAAACTCAGCGTTGGGGGTACTGTTGCCTTCCAGGTCATCAGGATAGCTAGATTTTTTTTTTTTAGCAAAATGGAGTTGTAGGCGGTAAGACAGAGTTCAGAGATAGTCGTTCAGTGATCCCCAGGAGACAAAGCTCAGAGCAGCGTATATTGGAGAGCCCCAGTGCCACTTGCCATAGGCCAAACTTCTACCCAAAATGCGTGCATAGAGTTGCCTTGGTCTAGGTAACCTACATCAGGATAACCAGGGTATATCTGGGCCAATGTGTGGTGTCAAATAGACACAATTGAGAAACTTTGTGTGTTTGTACCATAAAATAAATCTTAAAGGACCAGTAACATCAAAAAAAATTCGTTAGTAAAAAAAAAAAAAAAATCACCAAGACTAAACTTTAAAATCGCACAGCCTTTATTAAGAAATAACTTACCGAAGCTCCTCTTCAGAAAAGGCAATCCATCGTGCGGCGCTCTATTTCTCCTCCCTGCCTTCCTTATAGGAGATAGCCAGGGAGTAGCGCCGCACGATGGATTGTTGCCGTGTCGCCTTTTCTGAAGAGGAGCAAAAGCGGAGTTTCGGTAAGTTATTTCTTCATAAAGGTTGCGCAATTTTAACGTTTAATTAGTCTTGGTGTTTTTTTTTTCGTGGTATTCTAACAAATTTTTTTTTAAAAAATGTTGACGTTACTGGTCTTTTTAAGTGTATTTTTCCAGTTCTTTAGTAATATGCATCACTCTCCGACCTGCACCAAGTTAGAGCAGCCTTGCTGGAATCTACATTTTACAGTGAAGCAAAGAAACATGTAGAGTTTGCAAAGCACCAGCCACAGCACTACTTTACCAGTGTCTTCAACAAAAAGGATAGCTAATGTATCCTGCAGGAACACAAGAGCATAGCGTAGATAATAACAACACGTGCTCGGAACACTTCTTTTTGTGCACATAAACAAGTTCTTGTTAAAGCTCTATGGACAGTGATTTAACAGGCTGCGCTTGTGAGTGCTGATTATGGCATGTGCTGTAAGAGCTAAGTCAGTAGGGCAGCAGTTATAAATAAGATGGTGCCTTGAAAATGTCTACTATATATACTATATTTATATAATACAGTTAATAAAAGCAGAAAATTCACATAATTTTGCAGTGTTAAAATTATTGGCTCTGATTTTGTCTAGAAACTCAACAAGGGTTCTCTTAGTTTCTTCCAATAAAATCTTCTCCCTCTCGAAAATGTTTGTAAGAATTTAGCAAGAAAAGGATTAAAAGTACCGCCATTAATGGGGTCTAACTTGCCCTTCATATACATTCCCACTTCAGTCTCTGTAGGAAGCCGTTACTCATCCCAACATTAATTTTAATGCAGCCTTTTCACACAATTGAGTAGCGAAATCAAGGTTTTTAAGGTATAGCCGTTTTATCCAAAGGGTAGTCACTGCTTGGCTGTATACACTGGATGTATGCAGAAAAAATATGGAAGTGAATGAATCTTCATGCTCAGATTAAAGACTTGTCTAAAAACCTACCCCCCCCCATTAGATCAATACATAACCACACTTTTTATTACAGATCTCTAAAAATAAATTATAAATGTCACTGCAAACAAGTACCATGCCAACTGTGAATTTTATGTCACCTTTATTTTTTGTATAGTTAACAATACTAAATTCTTTACCTCTTGCTTTGACACAAAAGAAAAAAAATATATAGAGAAGTTCTTTACCTGCCTCATTAGACGTGAGAGAAAGCTATATATATATATATATATATATATATATATATATATATATATATATATATATATATATATATATATATATATATATATATATATATATATATATATATATATATATATATATAATCTATGAAGTAAGTAAACAAATATCAATGCAGAGGGATAAAGTGCATTACTGACCAGAGTCAGCTATAGTCTTTATTTACAAACTTTCTGTCAGGGAATTGTATTCTGACAAATAAATTGGTAAATTTACATGCTTTCCCAATCTCAGTAGGGGTGGGGGGAATAGTCCTTTGTTTCCCTGTTCTCTTCTCAAAATAGAAATGGTGCACTCTCTAGTGATACACCAAATATATTACCAGCCTCGTTCCATTTAAATTTGAAATAAACCAAGCAATAGCCTGAAATCCAGATTCCAAACATGCAGAGCAAACCGTTTCCTTTTTGGAACATTTTATCAATGTTAAAGACACATATTACATTATCAGGAGTTTCAAGTCATACTTGGTACTAAATCATTTATTTCCAAGGCATTGATCTTTAAAGCTCCCTAAAGGTGCCTAGTCCCTAGTTTAACTATCATTACCCCTGACTAGTGTTCGCTAAAATCATCTAGTCTTTCTCATGTCTTCCGGCTCAAATCCCAAACGTAGAAAATTTATGACTAGGATTCTGCAGCACTGCAGTAAAGCAAACATCCTCTTGCAACCCACTTACTAACCCTGCACCCCTATTTCCCACCCAGCAGTCTTTTACGACATAGCCAAATGTGGGTTAAGTGCACTAAAGCAGGGGGGGGAAAATAAATATTTGTACAAAAATAATTGAAAAGAAAGTGCAAAAAAACAACATTTTCCCCAGTAATACCCTAGATTGTTTCACGGTGCAGTCTTGGCAATGACTTCATTGTCCACCCTTTTTTTTTTTTAAATGCAGCTAGTGTACCCAGATTTGGTGCTCAAATTTTTCATACCCTGAAGGATACACCAAGCCAATGCATAAGATTAACCTTAAGACAAATTGATGACCCCTTTTATATTCCAGTGGAAGCAGAACGGCCCTTAGCACCCACACTTGACTAGAGCCTTTGCTTCCCAATAAGCCAGCGGTGATTAGAAATGAACTAGAGCAGAGTATTGAAGCATTTTATCTGCTTGCATTAAGATTTACTCTACTAATGAGACAGCAAGTGAAATGTGGAGTTTTGAAAACAAATCAGCCTATGAGTAAGTGCCCCAACAGGCACGAAACGCGTTAGGTCTTATGTCCTAATACATTTTTCTACTTTTTACATTTGTTTCTTTATTATTGGAGATCCTCACATCCTCTTTGGATACAGTGGCTTTGGACTTTGCACCTTGGGACTGAGGTGAACTGTGAGTGTATTCTCCTTCATTATTTCTATCATCATTTTGTATTTTTGATTTAATATTCATTTGTTGAGTGGTACCACAGACACTTGTAATGTGGCAGTAGCACAAACCTTGCTTCTATAGTTTTGAAAACAAGTCAAGAACCAACGTTACCTTATCTTATATCCATACCCTAAAAGGAGCAGATGTGGGGAGGATAAAGCAGAATGTAAGGTGCATAAAAAAAAGTGTTTAAAAAAATAAATCCCAATACGTTTCTTGGTTTTTAACACTTTCTTCTCACTGTTTCAAATGCAACCTCCTTAGCATAGATTTTCTTGTAAAGAGCTTATAGTCAGTCCTTTGGCCACTGTTATCTAGCTGATTGTGGGTTCATTTTCAGAATTGAGCTTCATTCTGAATAGGTTACTCTTTTGTCCTGAATATTTTCTGCTTTATAGATCCCTGGAGCTGATTGTGCAGTGAGACCCTATCTATTCTACATGCCAGTGCAAAAACTAGTGGGAAAAGAATGCAGATGGAGTGGATACTGGTCACTTGTCACATTGAGGCTGTAAAATTGCAAAAGCCCTTATGAAAGGGAAGATGCTAGTCTGATAATCAGGCACATGACAAACTGGAATGAATAAGTCTTGTTTGAGGGAAGAATTGCATTAAAATTGCAGAGGATTATTCTTGAAGTTACTATACCTTTAAATAAATAGTAACACCAAGAAAATGAAAGTCTCAAAGTAATTATTATGTACTGTTGCCCCACACAAGTAAAAGTTATGAGGTGCTTCAGAGACTCTACTACAGTTCATATAAAGACTGTTGTGTAGCCATGGAGGCTAAATGGCTACCTAGCAGATAACAGATATGCTCTTTAAAACACCATTGTATTATACAGAGCTCACCCATTATGTAGCCTGTGACTTTTCTCCTTTTTCTCAGCTTGAATGGCTGTCCCCATGGCTACACAGCAGCTTATTTATATAAAGTTGTGTTTCTGAAGCAAACACACAACTTTAACCAGTCTAGGACAACATCACTTGCTTTAAAAGACAATCATTTCTTTAGTGCTAGCTCTTTTAAAGCGGCATCACCCAGCAACAATTGCATTGAAAACACTATCTGCTTTTCTAGAACTTACTTAGTATTTCAGCATTGCTTATCCAGCCTGGCGTTAATCCTCATGTGACTTCACTGGCATTTTATATCCCACATTTCCAATACTTTTCACTGGATCAGGAATTCACAAAAGGTTTACATTGGGCACACCAATAGGTTCATAACATCCTGTGCACAACAGCATCCTTTTAAATGTTGTAGGGCCTAACTCCCACTAAGAGAAGTTGTCACATCTGATTCAGTAAGGGATGTGGGAGTGTGTGACAATATATTCAGATGTGCAGAATTATGGAGCTTAAATCCCATCAACCAACCAAAGGCTCACTAGTGACAGGAGGAGAACAGAGCAATGCACTCACCTCAGAGCCACTATTTAGTCCTTCAAGGAGTTATAAAACCTGAATTACTGCTGCTAAACAACTAGTATGGAAAACACATATGTAAAGGTCCCCTTTCAAACACAGTCCAAATAAACAGCAGGATCTTGAAAATGAAGTGTGTAGAGTGGCGAAAGGTACATAGCAGTGAAAGCAGTATGATTTTAGTCTCCAACATCTCATTCCTCTGGACAATCCACTGGGTATCAAGGTTTGGCTCCCTGTCTTAATGGAAGATTGTCTAGTTTGACGTTGCTGCAATAGGATTTTCCAGTTCCCGGGAGGGGTGCAGGTTGGTGTAACATAACTTGCAAACGCGGCTAGGCTCAAACAGCTGCTGACTTGGAACCGCTGCCTTCTGGTTACAACAGCTGGAGCAGAAAACATTCCCACAGTTCCTTTGGTCAAAGAGAAAAAAAAGGAGAAAAAGAAAATGAGCTCAGGTACAATTGTATACCAATGATTGTGTCACCAGCTACACAACATTGAAGCTGAAGCCCTTGTTAAAGGGATACTGTCATGGGAAAAAAAAGTTTTTTCAAAATGAATCAGTTAATAGAGCTGCTCCAGCAGAATTCTGCACTGAAATCCATTTCTCAAAAGAGCAGACAGATTTTTTTATATTCAATTTTGAAATCTGACATGGGGCTAGACATATTGTCAATTACCCAGCTGCCCCAAGTCATGTGACTTGTGCTCTGATAAACTTCAATCACTCTTTACTGCTGTACTGCAAGTTAGAGTGATATCACCCCCTCCCTTTTTCCCCCCAGCAGCTGAACAAAAGAACAATGGGAAGGTAACCAGATAGCAGCTCCCTAACACAAGATAACAGCTGCCTGGTAGATCTAAGAACAGCAACTCAATAGTAAAAACCCATGTCCCACTGAGACACATTCAGTTACATTGAGAAGGAAAAACAGCAGCCTGCCAGAAAGCATTTCTCTCCTAAAGTGCAGGCACAAGTCACATGACTGGGGACAGCTGGGAAATTGACAAAATGTCTAGCCCCATGACAGATTTTAAATTTGAATATAAAAAAATCTGTTTGCTCTTTTGAGAAATGGATTTCAGTGCAGAATTCTGCTGGAGCAGCACTATTAACTGATGCGTTTGAAAAAAACATGTTTTCCGAAGACAGGATCCCTTTAAGGAGCCACCCATGAAAACAAACATTATACAAGAACTTCTATAGGACTGATAGGAAACTGCATGACTGCACACACTGAATAGAACAGCCTTCAGGAAAGAAACGGAAGCAGGATCTCCATCCCCATTAGGGTTGTCAAATACGGGTTGGTGTGTGTTTGTAACACAATATAGTTGCAAGCATAGATATTCTGTGACAGAATAGTATGTTTGTTTTTATAAGGTAATCCATTCCATTCTTGAAGCCAAGTTGGTGCATTGCCTTGTTTTGCAACATACACCAGCCACTTAGTATGTAGGCTAAAAAGGGTTACAGAACCACAATTCTGTGCATGCTGGAAGGGGTATGATAGACTGTAACGCAGGGATCCCCAACCTTTTTCACCCGTGAGCCACATTGAAATGTAAGAAGGGTTGGGGAGCAACATAAGCATGAAAATAGTTCCTGAGGATGCTAACAAAGGGATTTGATTGGCTATCTGGTAGCCCCTATGTGGACTGGCAGCCTACAGAAAGCTCTATTTGGCAGTACAACTGTTTTTTATGCAACCAAAAGTTGTATCCAAGCCTGTAATTCAAAAATAAGCACCTGCTTTGAAGCTATTGCGAGCAACATCCAAGGGGTTGGTGAGCAACATGTTGCTCATGAGCTATTGGTTGGGGATCACTGCTGTAACTGCTGCAGACAGCTTGCATGCACAAAGGAGGCAGTGCACATGCACCAAAGTATGTGAAAATGGTCAGTATGATGGTACAAGGTTAGTGCTTTTCACAGTTCTACACCAATAATCTAGATCCGAAATCCTGAGGGGACACTGATGCTAAAATACAACTTGACTTCAATGTAGCATTCAGCGAGTGCGCACACACTCCCAAATTCAGCGTGACCCTAAGAGGAAGTTTCAATTCAATTCTGTTGCGTGATAAAGCACAAAGAAACACGCAGTATTACACCGCTCTGGCTGCATGGTAGCACCCATGCAGCCAAGTAGTTTCCCCTCACCCATGTCAACCTGCAAAGGAATCACAGCCCTCAAATGTACAATGAGTTTCTAAGCTGGCATTAGGTTTTACATATTTCAATGGAATAATGCAAAGCCTTCCTATTTCTTCCAACGTCAGAAAATGAAGGTTCAGTGATCTTCAACAGATACATCTGTTCTCGTTTCATGCCACCAACTGTCCTGCAGGACATTTTTACTGAGCCACACTTCTTATATCTCTGGACAGCCTGTATTTGGGGAACACTGAGATTTGTGGCATTAAAGTCAATATTATTGGGAATACAAACGTAATCCTCAAAAATAGAAGAAAATAAGGCTTCTTTTAACAGATTTAAAAGTACAGCAACTCTTAGCAGTCACATATTTGCTTTTATTATTCTTATTTTCAATGCAAAATCTGCGTGGATGCTACTGGATGGCAGACTGTTACATTTTGCAGTGATGTTATGGAAAAGAGTGGATAGGACTAAAAGCCAGGAGAATCGGGCTCTTTAAACAACCTTGTAAAATACCAATTTAGCAGTTCATGCCCATATAAAAATAGTTAATACGAGAACAGTTTGCTTTTCTATGCCCTGCAATGTGTATAATCAGCACTGAAAGGATTTGTGTTGGCATATAGTGTTATCTTGTGTGCATTGCTGGGGTGCAATATGTGGGGGTAGGTAGACACGGTTAGTTTTGGTGCAAACGGACAAGCTGACCGACCGGAACAAAAGCTCACCAGTTTTCAGATATGGCTTCTGTATTCCTGCAACAAGCGAAACATGGCTAAGAGGGGGAAAGCTAATAACCCTGTAGCATACTAGGGTGCAGCAGTAGCAGAAGAAAAAAAAGCAAGGATAAGAAGAACCATCCATGAAGAACTGCCCTTACCTACAATGATGTTTCCTGCTTGCCAGCCAGAATGTGCTGTCACAGTTATAACAGTTGAGTGCTACATGATCTGGCACCCACCTCGTCAACTGTAACAAAGAGTCATAAGTTAACAGAACAATGGTTGGTAGGATACAGAATATGTATGGATTTGTAGTAGATTCTGGGATCAAGGGAAGAAAGAGGGAGAGTGTTAATAATTAGATGATAGAGCAGACCCCCTGCATAATGGACTCCTGCAAACAAACAGTCACAACAAAGGTTTAAGGGAAGGGGTTGTATACTGGCAATTACCCATCTCGCAAGGACCAAGCATGGAGTAGCTTCAGTTTCCCTGTCTGCCATATTCAGCTCATAAAATAACAAACATGGATGTTTTGTGATTCAAACAATATGCAAATAGTATGCTCAGTACAAGTCCTATTCATTACACTTATACTGCACCCTTACTATAAAAGAAATGCCTTCTCTTTGTGGACCTCACCACCAAATACATTTTCTGCAATAGGCATATACAACCCTTTGCTGTGTAATTCTAAACAAGAACTACCTTTTCTCTTAAAATGTTGATTTTTGCAAGCAGGTTTTTAATTTTTTTATCCCAATTCAGCCATTAGCTTTCATGTCTGTCCCACTTCTTGGTACATTTTCATTTGCAACTGTTGCACTGTAAATGGACAGATTAATACACGATTTAACCTCTATATCACCATACAGATTTCTGCCCAAATCTTAATGGCGTAGCTGTGTGAGTTAGACAATTCAGCAGCCCTACCTCTGTATTCCGTTTGTCCACTTGCTCCCAGCTAGCCTCAGAGAAGTGTTCTGTGCTGCAGCCCGACAAACAACCGGGGGCTCTGTTGCTTTCAGTATCTTGGATCGAGTTCTAAGGGTTTCAAATTATAAAGGGTGAGTTAAAATAAATCATTTTTAAATAGTTTGTCCTAAGACTTTCTGACCTTTGAAGTATGGACAGTGTAATGTGTAATTAAGATATAGACACATCATGGGGGAAATTCACCTTGCCATTAACTTCGTTATACTGTACACAGTAACATTAGTATGCTAAAACATTCCACTAAACAGAAGTGGAACTTTAATAAACCTGCTTCACATACAGCCTTTACTGCAGCTGTTTATATTCATTTAACTCAGTGGGGTGGGTTTAGGGCTTGTTTTTTTAATCTATATTTGTCCAAGGATAAGTTGTCTATTTTTGTTAGGCTTTAGAATGAGTAACTTTTTATCCAAAGCCCTCCAAGTTTGTAATTTCAACAGTTATCTAACTAACTAAAAAAAATTTAGCTCAAATATTAAACTTATTTTGGAAAAAATACAAGGTGAATAGTTAAAAAACAAAACAAGACAACAAAACCCACAAAAGAAGACCAACTGTAAATTTCAAGATCATAATAATATCAGTAAAGAAGGTGTGGCTACTCTTCACTTCATCTCCTTACGACCCACTGGCTCTGAAGGTGTATCAGCAGATTACATTTTCAAATCAGCAGACCCATACATAGTACATTAGTTTGGATCATAAACCTCAATATGCTCAAACACTGTAATAATTAGGAACTATAAAAATAATAATTTACATTACAAAAATATTCCACATTAGTTTCTGCTTTGCTTTCTAAAGATTCTACTACCATCATCAGTGCATATAGAAAGGCTACTGATTCCAGAGCAGCTGTCACAGTGGTGAAAATATTTATCAAGGCTTGAGACTCTTAGTTGGGTGGAAACAGAAGCAACTAGCTGTGCCAGAATAAAATAATAAATAATCATTAGGTTGAGAAGCATGCGTCACTTGGAATTCACATTAAACAAGCAATATTATTACATTATATCTCACATAGTCAACATTTTTGCCATACAACAAGATACCAACAGTTCAATTACAATATAAAGACATATTTAGACTTACCACTTCATCTGCAAATTCACCATTAAAGCGCAAGGGACTGTTGGGAAAGAAGTTTTCTAACTGGCACCGAAGCTCCCGAACCTGTTTCTTTAAGGTTTCCACCTCCTGCTGATGGCCACACTCCATCTGTCTGAGCCTCTGTTGTATGGTGTCCACATAGAGAGGCATTCCATCATCATCGAGATGGTTGCGAGCTTGCTGTTCTGGAGGACTACCAATTCTATTCCTTCCTCCACTATGCAGTGGGCACTTGTGTGGGGTGTTACGTAGGTGAGGCTGAGGGGTGTTTGTGCTAGAGTTCTGTCGAGAGAGTCCTGGCTTGCCCCTTCGGCTATCCCCATTAAGGCAAGACCCATCAAGAGAGGGAAAAGAAAGGAGGTCCCTGTTACAATGAATCTGTACTTTGCATTCAGAGTTGTGGAAGGCACCATGAGAAAGCATGGGAGGCATACATGTCCTTTCACTTTGCAGCTGCAACCCCCGTAGACCCATCATAATGAGGCCCTCAGTGGATGAATTTTCTGGTCTTTGTGACAGTTCATTTGCTGCAGTCACATGGTCCAGTTTGCAGGGCCAGGAGACTACAGGGTCTTCGGTTAAGGTATCGGTTGAATCTTCCAAAACTACATGTGAAGAAGGAAGGGCTGATGGAAGAGGACTAGGACTGTTCTGGATATCTTTGTCAATTTTTACACCATTGTGATTCTTGGGCACTTGACTTGCACCTTCTTCAAATTCTACTCCATTTTGTTCTGTATCTCCTTCCGATTTAAAATAAGGCTTCTCGGGCACTTGGCTTGCACCTTCTTCAGATTCGATTCCATTTTGTTCTGTGTCCCCTTCAGATTTAAAGGAAGGCTTCTCGGGCATTTGGCTTGCATCCACTTCAGATTCGAATCCATTTTGTTTTGTATTCACCTCTGATTTAAAGGTAAGATTCTCGGGCACTGGGTTTGCACATTCCTCATCACAAAATTCCCGAGGTGAACTTTCATCCAGTTCTGTATCCTCAGTATTGCAGATTTTACCATTTGAAAAATTATCACATTCTCCTCCTGGCTTTGGGTTGGCACACTCCTGATCTCTGTCTGGTAGCCCCTCATTACTTTGAACATTGGGTGCGTTTCTGGTCAAATCTAAAACTTCTTCCCCTTTTACAGAAACTTCTAAAGAATTTGCTTGTTCAATTTTCAAACACTCTTCCTGGCCCTTTCCAGGCTTCCCACCTGGCTCCTCAATAACTCCCTCTTCCTTGCTGGCCTCTTGCAGTATGTTCTCCATTTGCCCTTCACCCACACCAGCTGCCATGGACAGCTGAGCCCCCAGTGGTTGTCTATCGCCTTCATACCCTTCGTTCCCCAAACTCAGCTCTAGTGAACGTCGATGGTCCTGCCACTTATCATTTAGGCTGGGATCACTGCTCCTCCTGTTCATGCAGGGCACCATCATGTCACATGCAGAAGGGAGATCATCATATGACCTGGTCTTTGACAGCCTTCAGAGACAAACAAGAAAACTAGTATCATGCAGATTACAATATACACACTGAAATGGCTGCTGTTACGGTTTTCTACAAATAAAAATCACAAAAAATGTGCACTTACCACATAAATGGAAATAAATACTATATAAACGGCACAGGTCTGGGATACAAACGAAATATGCCAAATTGGTTGCCATTAGCAAAGTAACCTTGCACTTGGGGCTGGTATGCCTCTTCTGGCTTGTGGTACTTTGTGGGAGAGATTGGTGGCACCAACTTTTCAGTGACCTGTGCAACAGCTTGAGGTGGGTGCATGTGCAGTATCAAGCACTGCTGTGCCCTGCAGTACTAGCTCGGGGCTACAGGTTTGTGACTTTAGATTTTTCTTTAATGTTTGTTAAACAGTAATCAAATAATAAACTAAACTATGAAGAGCTACATATCCCATTATGAATTTGGCAGTTTATTTTCCCTCTCCCATTAATAGCAGTGTTAAAGGAATAGTTACAACAAAAAAAATTAAAGTGTTTTAAAGTAATTTGAAAATATATGTACTGTTGTGTTGCATTGGTAAAACTAGTGTGTTTGCTTTAGAAACTCTACTATAGTTTATATAAACAAGCTGTGGTGTAGCCATGGGGGCAGCCATTTAGGGTGGTGGCACACCCTAAAAGCTAAAAAAGAGAAAAGGCACAGGATACACAGTATATAACAGATAAGCTCTGTAGTATACACTGGGATCCTTCAGAACTTATCTGTTATCTGCTGTGTATCATGGCTGCACAGCATCTTGTTTATATAAACTATAGTATTGTTTCTGAAGAAAACACACCAGTGCAGGATAACAGTACATTATATTGTCATTCATTTAAAACCCTCATTTTTGGTGTTACTGTTCCTTTAATGCTTTATGATGGAGATTCAAATGCTGCTTGACTAAAAATACAGGTATGTTATCCATAATCAGAGAGTGCATGGAATATAGGGGTTTTCTGTAACTAGATCACCATACCTTATATCTAATTAAAACATTAAACCCAATAAGATCGTTTTGACACCAGTATGGATTTATGCTAGCCTAGTTACCATTAGGTACAAAATAAAGTTATATTATTACAGGGAAAAAGGCAGGAAAGAAATGACAAAATAAATATTTGCTTAAAAGAGAAGATGGCCTTTCAAAAAATTGGAGATTTCCAGATAACAGATCCCATACCCTTATTTGCATACTTGATTTGGGCCTTAAATCTCTGCACTAAGCACACTCAAATTAGCTAATTTCCACATAATAACTACATTATAGAGGGTATAAAAGGCAACAGACTATTATGCTCTTACCTGCATACTGGTGGTTCCTCTGTTGCAGACCCAGAAGCAGGGTAGGGTGTGCAAGATTCCTCACTAGGAGTGGATGGGGAGGAGCCTGGTAGATAAACAGCACTCCATAGCATTAAATTCCGCACATGGCATACAGGATACAGTACCTGAAATTTAAATCATACACAAAGAATACAAGGTTTCAGAGCATTTGTCATGGCTTTAGAATCCATGAGGAAGAAAAGTTAGTGGAAAGTAGCACTGTGCAGTATGGATACATGGATAGTGGAGACCACACATGTTTTGGAAAGGTAAGTATTAGCAAAGAATAATGAAGGCAACCATACTGTCAGGGTAAAAAATGACACTCACAGTTTCAGACTGAGACGAGTATAGCAAGTTCTTGAAAGCACGGTTCCCTGCACGCAGTAAGGACCAGACTGAGCATGTACGCTCCTGGATGTGCTTCTCACTTCGCTCCTTGGCATTGTTACATAGGAAAGTCCCAAACAAACAGGAATATGTATGCTGCACCAGCTTAACCTACAGATACAATCAATACAATCAATTCCTCTCTTTGTTGTTAATGCATTGCCATAAACAAACACATGCCTAGTAATTGTATACATAAATGAATGGCGATGGTTTTGTGGATATCCATGGGGAATACCTTAGAATATAATACGCAGTTGCCGTGCCTCAACTATTAGCAGTTTCTAATTAGAAGTTTCTAATAGTTGTTGGAGTCATCTATATGTATGCACTGTTCATACAGAAATGCTGCACTTCTCAACATCAGCTTTAAACTCGTTTGAACTTACCAGAAAAGCTTCGTTAAATTCAAAGGAACATGGAAACTGCCTATGCAGTTGGTGCACGCAGTCTAACCACTGCAGAAAGACAGGACAGCGCTCATTCAGGTCTTCAGAGTTCTCTCCATGTCCACAGCGGTCTGCAAATTTGTGCCCAAAATCCAACCACTCCATCTCCACCAGGACTTGGAAACCCTGTAAAGTAGGGAGAGGAATGAGTAAATGTCACACCTTTACAAGCTTAGATGACATATTTAAAGACACTTGCATTTACTAGAGGGTAAAATGAAATACTATATATAAGTATACACAAGGTGGCCATACAGAGAGAGAATCGCTCCTTTGGTGATGTAGCCAAACAAGCAGATCTCTCCCCAATATGCCTACCTTGAGGTGGGCGATATCGGCTGATCTGATAGTGGGCCCTAGGGCTCAACGATCGAATCTTAATGAAAGGTATACAGTCGGGCAGATCTGCATCAACGAACAGATGCGGTCTGTGATCCAACGGAATTTTTACCCCTGCCCCATCGACATCTGGCCTGCTCTTGGCCAGATATCGGGTAAGCCTGTCGGAGGGCCCCATACACGGGCCATTAAGCTGTCGACTAGGTCTGTCTGGCAGCTTTTATTGGCCCGTGTAAGGCCACCTTTATGCAATGTAATTTACAAACATTTACATTAATGGAGTATTGCCCTATTAATGTAGTTGGTGCAACAACAGAACCTGTGTACCTCTATAGTTCTATAATAAGGGTCCAGCAGCAGTTTGGAGAGTGCCACAATTTGTGGGGTACGATCCCAGCCATCAGAGCAGTGAACAAGAACAGGCCTTTGATCTTTGTCTAGCGTATGCACTACCAAAAGGGATGATTTAAGCAGCATAGAGAGGTGCTGCAACCATTTGGTACCTTCCAATGCAGAAAGCCAGCTGAAAAAAAAAAAAGAGAACAAACATGATCTTAAAGAAATTCTGGTGTACCCATTCTGCAGTTTTCTGTTTAAAACTTAATTTACAACTCATCCCTCTGTACTTTTAGTTATCATTTGTATTAGGCAGGGATCTTTTCATCAGACAATCATTTTTTTGTGTTGCACTTTTTTGTGGTAGTTATCAGGATCCCGGTAGATGCTAACAATGAAACAGGTGACCTCATTTATTTTTTTCATCCAGTTATCTGAACTTAGAGACAGACACACAGACAGATACAATATCTGTAAAACTGAAGTCTGATGAATACAACATTCAGATTCATCCTACATAGAACACTGTGTATTTAGAATTGATCAGTTTCTGTGACCGATGCAATTTTGTTTTGATAGCTCCCAATGATCCCTAAGCTTAGTATCTCAACAGCAGCCCAGAGCATGCTGGAAGCTGCTATGGACAACATTGAGGCAGCGGCAAACGTGGGGGAGGAAAGGAGGCTCGCAGAGCAACCAGTGGCAGGGGCTAGTGGAATGGGGGGAAGGAGAAGGGGCAGTGGAGGCTAATAAGGGAAGCGGAGGTGTTACAGTGAGGAGGGGAAGTAGTGGACAGAAGGATGGGGGGGCTGGTCCACAACTTGTCCAAAACAACAGATTCACCATTTTGGCTGAAGATGCTGAGGAGGAAAGCTCTGAACTGGCGTGTATGGAGCAGACTGACTCTCAGAGCACCCTGGGAGGCAGTGCTTCTAATACGGGTGGTGGGGGGAGTGCAAGGAAGGAAAGGCAGGTTTTAGTTATAGGGGATTCAATAATTAGAAAGGTGGATAGGGTAATCTGTCGTAAGGACCCTTCATGCCAAACAGTCTGCTGCTTGCCTGGTGCTAGGGTTCGGCATGTGGCGGAACGAGTGGACAATTTATTGGGAGGGGCTGGGGAAGACCCAGCAGTCTTGCTACAAATAGGTACCAATGACAAAGTTAGAGGAGGTGGTGAAATCCTCAAGAAAAATTTTAAAAAACTAGGTGTAAAGTTGAGGGCGAGGACTTCCAAGGTCATTTTCTCAGGGATATTACCTGTGCCATGAGCAACGCTAAGAAGACAGCGGGACCTTAGGGAGATTAATGTGTGGCAGGAGGAGGGTTTTGGGAGAGCTGGGCTGATTTTTCAGTCGGCTACAGGCTCTTTGCTAGGGATGGGCTGCAACTCAATGATGACGGTGCAGCTGTTTTGGAGGGGAAGATGGCTAGAAGGTTGGAGGAGATTTTAAACTAGGTGTGGGAGGGTTCAGTAAAAGATTCAGGGGAAGACAGGTTAGATGAGATAGTGGGCAAAGGAAGGGAAAATGTAGAAGAGATTTGGTTGGGGTACTGTTAAGGATAGGGATGACCACATGTCATATGTTCAATATGGTACCAGTTTTAAATGTTTGTTTGTAAATGCAAGGAGTCTGACTGGTAAAATGGGAGAGCTGGAGGTGCTGGTGCTGAAGGGAAAATATGATGTGATTGGTGTGGCAGAAACATGGCTGAATGAGTCGCATGACTGGGCACTTAATATCAGCGGCTAAATTTTGTTTCTGAGGGACAGAGGCAATAGAAAAGGAGGAGGGGTATGTCTGTTTGTTAGGCAGGATTTAAAAACTTATATAAAGGAGTAGGTTATGTTAGAAAATGAGGGGGTAGAAGTCTTATGGGTGGAGTTCTTCACCAATTGTAAAGAGTTCAGCAAATTAATTGTAGGCGTATGCTATAGACCCCCTAATGTAAATGAGGAGGAGGAGGCTAAGCTTCTGATGCAAATAGAAAAGGCTGCTAGTTTGGGTAAAGTAATGATAATGTGGGGATTTTAATTATCCAGATATTGACTGGAGCAACAGTACTGCCAGATCAGTTAATGGGAACAAGTTTATAAACTTGTTGCATGACAATTTTATGGCACAGGTTGTTGAGGAGCTAACCAGAAAAAATACTATTCTGGATCTAGTGATCTCTAATGACCCAGAACTTATAGCAAATGTGCAAGTCATTGAACCCCTGGATAATAGTGACCATAATGTCTGGTGCAAAAAACAAATATATACTTGGGGAACAAAAACCATGAATTTCAGAAAAGTTGATTTTAGTGCCTTGAGAGCTGCCCTACAGAGTATTGATTGGGGCATTAAGTTTTCAGCTAAAAACACAGAACAGAAATGGTTGTCATTTAAAATAATATTAAATCATTACTGTTCTCAATTTATTCCCTTAAGGAGTAGCTCTAAGCATCATCCATTTAAAAACTACAAGTCTGTTTGGACAGAAGCTGCATAACACTATAATAAATGTTGTAAATCAGCAATCCGGAAAGGCAAAGAAAGGAAATGAAGAGTGCATTGCGGCAGAGGCTAAGACTAACCCCCAAAAGTTTTTTTTAAATACATTAATAATAAAGAGATGCAGGTTGAGAGTGTTGCTCCATTAAATAATGGTACCAGTGTGGTGGTAACACTGTTTTCTTCAATGTATACAATAGAGGAATCAGAGTTCCCAGGCTCACTTCATAGCTGCAGTGATGGCTCAGAATATGATTCATAAAGCTTTAATAAAAACTAATGTAAACAAGGCTCCAGGGCCTGATGGCATACACCCTCGGGTTCTAAGAGAGCTTAGAACAGTTTCAGGCCAGCCCATATTTCTGATTTTCTCAGATTCACTTTCATCTGGTATGGCACCTATGGATTGGAGAAAAGCTGATGTTATTCCAATATTTGATTTCGATCTCAGCCTGGCAATTATAGGCCAGTGAGTTGACATCTGTGGTGGGAAAATTATTTGAAGGCTTGTTAAGGGATCACATTCAACATTTTGTCCTAGTGGCATTATGAGCAGCAATCAGCATGGCTTTATGAAGGATAGGTCATGTCAGACAAATTTGATTGCTTTTTATGATGAGGTAAGTAATATGCTGGACAGTGGGGGAGCAGTAGATGTGATCTATTTGGATTTTGCCAAAGCGTTTGATACTGTGCCCCACAAATAACTAACTAAACTAAGGTCTGTTGGGCTTATTGAAGTCATTTGCACATGAATAGGAAACTGGCTACAGGATCGGGTACAGAGGGTGGTTGTTAATGGTCCCTCAGGGCTCAGTATTGGGTTCACTTTTATTTAACTTATTCATTAATGATTAAGGAAGGGTATTGTAAGTAAAGTATAAGTGTTTACAAAACTATCCAGCCCAATAAATTCCATCCAGGATGTGGCATCCTTGCAACAGGATCTTGACAAACTGGCAATCTGGGCAGCTAAGTGACAAATGAGATTCAATGTAGATAAATGTTAAATCATTCACCTGTGAAAATATCCAAGCCACTTATACCCTTAATAGGACTGCACTAGGCAAATCCATTATGGAAAAGGACCTTGGAATCCTTGTAAATGATAAACCTGGCTGTAACAAGCAATGCCAGTCAACAGCATCTAGGGCAAAAGGTCTTAATTAAAAGGGGCATAGATTCAAGGGAGGAGAGGGTCATTTTTTCACTTTATAGAGCACTGGTAAGGCCCCATCTAGAATATGCCGTACAGTTTTGGTCTCCATCACTCAAACAGGACATTATTGTATTAGAGAAGGTCCAGAGAAGGGCAACTAAACTGGTAAAAGGTATGGAAAAATCTTAGCAATGAGGTAAAACTGGGGATGTTCACGCTGGAGAAGAGGCGCTTAAGAGGTGATATGATAACTATGTATAAATATATAAGGGGATCATATTATAATCTCTATAATGCTTTATTTACCAGTAGGTTTTTCCAGCTGACTAAAGGTCACCTGATTAGAGAAAAGAGGTTCCGCCAAAATATTTGGAAGGGGTTTTTTACAGTGAGAGCTGTGAAGATGTAGAATTCTCTCCCTGAATCAGTTGTACAGGCTGATACATTAGATAGCTTTAAGAAGGGGTTGGATGGCTTTTTAGCAAGTGAGGGAATACAGGGTTATGGGAGATAGCTCATAGTACAAGTTGATCCAGGGACTAGCCATTTTGGAGTCAGGAAGGTATTTTTTCCCCCCTCTGAGGCAAATTGGAGAGGCTTCAGATGGGGGTATTCGCCTTCCTCTGGATCAACTAGTAGTTAGGCAAAAAAAGTTAAAAGGTTGATCTTGAGGGACGTGTGTCTTTTTTCAACCCAACTTACTATGTTACTATGAAAACTTGGACCATTACTGTTACGGTAGCAGCAGAGACATTTAGCTGTCCTATACATTCAATACATAAAATACAGTATCTTTAGCCATATTCTCCTAATTCTAGAAAAGCAAGCTAAGCTTAATTGGCACCCTTATAGTGCTGGTACTCTTGTACGGAAGTGCACTTTACAATATGTGGCCCGTAAAGGGTTAATTCAACTCTGATGCATTTGTGTATTTGAGCTTACTGCACAAACACTTCTCTTCTTGACTTGCAGTGTGCTCTTTGCACCACACTGAATTATATATGCCATCAAGATGTTGCCAGAACCAAGCATCATCATCATAATTTGTTTTAGCCACAATATGCAGTAAAAAACACACTGCTAAACCAGTTATATATTTTTATACCAATAAATAATGTCTTGATACACGCTGGATGGCGTTCGCTGTGAGTGCTTTCATGGATTGTGTATATATATATATATATATATATATATATATATATATATATATATATATATATATATATATATATATATATATATAATGAAATCAAACTTTTTCCAGTGCTGCCTTTTCGAGGTAAAATTTTTGAGTCTGTGGATCTTTCTATATTAAGATATCTTGGAAAATTGTTACTTTACTGCTCATGCACAAGCCTAGCTAGATACAAGGGACCACTAAGTAATACAATTAAGGTGGCAACAAGGTGCTTAGATAGAAATAATCCCGGAACAGTGCATTTTTTTCCTCCCTAACAGTAGTACATAGAAAAAAAATAATTTAATTCACTTAGGGGTACCTAAAATATTGGCACTCCTAAATGAAGAAGCCTTTCCTTGTTTTTAACTGAAGAGTAACACTAAAAAAATTTAAAGGGGAAGTATGGTCAAAAATTATAATCCCCCTTTGCTACCAATGAAAAACGAGTAGGCAGCAGTGGTAGTGACCAGCACTTGATAGTGAGGTGCACAAGGCGTCTGTAAACAAGACTGCCTACCAGTTTTTCATTGGTAGGTGGGCGGGACTAGCAGAGGAAGCAGGCAGGCCAAGCAGCAGAGAAGACGGCCATGGACCATGACGGTTTTGAGCGCTGCTGAAATGAGCAGATATGTGAGGGAATTGATTGCGCTGCAAGCAACACAAAACTGGCTCATATAAAAATAATGATTTGCAATTTGAAAAATGTTTATATTCATTCCCAAAGGCAAAGGGGATTATCATTAATGACCATTCATCCCCTTTAATTTTAATGCAATTAGGATATAAAGTACAGTTGTCCTGCACAGGTAAAACTGGTGTGTTTGCTTCAGAAACACTACTGTAGTTTATATAAATAAGAAAGAAACAAGAAAGCAGCATTGATAGTGTTTCACAATCTGTGTATACCACAAGCTGTATGGTGGCTTGAAATTCATAGACAATACACAGTGATACTCACTTGGCTGGGTCAGGCGTCTGTGTGCAGAGCAGGCGCAGAGACTGGAAGCTTTTACGAATGTAGTGAATATTGGCCATTCCCATGAACACAACCTCACAGTTAGGATAATACTCTGTTAAAACAAAATACACAGTATTAAACATTAGCTGTAACAATATTAAGCAAAACAGAATATATTTGTCAATGAGAAATTGAATTCTCTTTATCCATAACAAATGCAAAGCATAGCATTCTCAACTAGCTAGTTAAAACATTTCCTCATCACACAAGGGTTCAAAAAAACCATAATTTATTTATTTCCAACCTTAAACACAATCCAAAACATCCTTACCAGGGCACTCACAGCCTCCACCCTTGGCACGGTTGGCCACTGCAGCAGCATAGGATCTAGCATCAAGGATCAGCAGTTTTTGTGGCTGAACTGAGGGGCTTTCAGGAGGTGGGATGTTTGACAAGGAGGATTCTATTGGAAGACACAGAAAAGATCTTTCAAATTATGGACTCTGAACCATGAATAGATTTTAATTATAATTAGTTGCACTATAGTCTCAAACAGTGTTTAGATTCCTACCAAAATCTACATCGGCCAGAACTCCACCATTAATGTGGTTGCGGTGACAGCTGCCATTGGCCATTTTGCCTGGGCTGGCTCGACTACTGTCTGTGGCACAGGCCTTAGCAACAGACTGAACAAGATGCTCATCATCTGCGTTTCTCCAGCCCCACCAACTGACTTCAGGTTGCCCGCATCGTGCAATCACAGCCCCGTTACTCTGGTGCCTGGGAAAAATCAGTCAGTATGTTTATAATAGGTGAAAATCATTTGAAAAGAAATTCAGCAATAAGCAATCATCTTGCCATTGGATTCAAGAGTTAAACATTCTCTATGCACTACAACTCACAGCATCCAACCAACAGACTAAGGCAGTCTGAGAGTTGCAGTGCAGCATTTGTAGGGTAGCAGAATACACAGTTTCTAGCTCCAATACTTTTTATGTAATGTAGCAGTTTGTAATTTTTAGAAAGCCTTGAAAATTAAGAAATAGCCTTGACATCAAATACCTTCATTCTTATAGGGGAACTTTTGCAAAAATGTAATATAAGCGTAATCAATCAAAAGAGTAACTTTTAAAATAGTGCAGTTTCTGAAATAATCTAATGTAGATCATTTCTTATTTCATAATGCAATATATAATACACCCTTCTCAGAGAGATTTAATTGTTAAAGTAGTGGTTTGCCTGTATGTTAATTGCCTTCCTTTTCCACCTGTTTCCAACATGCAAACGATGGTTACTGCAGGCCAAAAAAACTATTGATCTGTAAAAAATCATAGCAAAAAAAAGAAAGTTGTGCTCATGACTAAATGTTACACCATTAGCATCATACTAAAAGTTCATGTAAAAGTGAATTACCTCTTTTATACTGTACCCATCCTTTTGGTTAAGGCGATGGGTGAATATTAAGTTCCACCACTAGGGGGCTGATTCACTAAGGGTCGAATATAGAGGGTTAATTAACCCTCGATATTCGACTAGGAATTAAAATCCTTCGACTTCGAATATCGAAGTCGAAGGATTTAGCGCAAATACTGCGATCGTAAGATCGAAGGATTATTCCTTCGATCTAACGATTAAATCCTTCGAATCGAACGATTTGAAGGATTTTAATCCAACGATTGAAGGAATATCCTTCGATCAAAAAAAACTTAGGAAAGCCTATGGGGACCTTCCCCATAGGCTAACATTGACTTCGGTAGCTTTTAGCTGCCGAAGTAGGGGGTCGAAGTTTTTTTTAAAGAGACAGTACTTCGACTATCGAATGGTCGAATAGTCGAACGATTTTAAGTTCGAATCCTTCGATTCGAAGTCGTAGTCGAAGGTCGAAGTAGCCCATTCGATGGTCGAAGTAGCCCAAAAAATACTTCGAAATTCAAAGTTTTTTTACTTCGAATCCTTCACTCGAATTTAGTGAATCGGCCCCTAGGTGTCAGTTATCCTCTTTCACAGGAAAAGCAATTGCAGTTTTGAAAGAACAAACATTTCTATACTTTTGGTTTCGTTTAAAAGTACAGGTAAAGTACAGGTAAACCACAGTCGGGAGGTATTTCCCAGTGACACTACTTACTACCGCAACCCCTGGGCTGGTGCTCCTCTTCTTTAAAATTTGCACTGTCCCATGGTAATTTCCTGCAAACACCAGTCTTGCCCCCCATCTAAGCTAAGCGAAGACTAAGCAAGGTACATCAAAAAAACTCATGTATTCAGCATTTTTTACAGTTAAAATATAAAGCATAGCAAACCAGTGTTTGCTATTAACCAAATTGACTTGGGGTTTCAGAATAATTTAGCAGAACAAATAGGTAACCTCTCATGATGCTACCATAGCCAGACTTCATGTTTGTCCCTCTAAGGCCACCACAGTTTGGGAATTACTGCTATGAATTGTAACAATTCCTATATCTGAAATGCTGTGAAATACAAAGATTTAAATAACGCTCACCTAAATAATTACCAACATGAAAACCAAAAAGGCTTGCAATGAAACATATATTTAAAAAAGTATGTTTGGCAGAAATCATGGTTTTATAGGAATCCAGACTCACCTGTACACCACTGCCGGAATACGCTTCCATGAACGAAAGCTGGCAACACTTTCCAACTCTTTGTCTGTTATCCAAGCAGGGATGATCAGTTCCTGTGGGTAACTAGGACACAGCCTATGCAAGAAGAAAAGTAAGCTACTATAATGCACTGTTCATAATGGTATATTAAACAAAAAGTATTTTTAATAGAATAGAAAACATGGCCTTAATTACCTAAACTTCTCATTGATATTCGAAATTCTCCAAGCATTGTCCATGTCAAAACCCATTCGTTCCACCTCATTCTTAAATCGTGATATTACGTGGTCACCTGCACAAAGAAGATTAGGTTTCACTAAAATCTAGAATTTTCTGGTAGGCCAAGGAGTAAGGGAATATGCAACACACCTGGACGACACAAGTCTCCATGCTGTTCTTTTTCACTTGCGTACACCTCCATGCACCATGCATGGTATGCAAAGGAAAAGAAGTCCTCAATTCGACTGGGTGGGCGCAGAGCAGCATTCATGCGCTTCTGCCATTCCTGCACTTGCTCAAAGTTGGAAAACTGGCACCTAGGACCGTACAGAGGTACAGTTCAGTCACCAACAAATACTTCTAAAAACAACATTACCTTAACAATTAAAAGAATAAATCCTTATAAAAAGTTTCTTTAATAAATTGACTTGCTCCCTATTTCCAGTAATATGGCATCACATAGTTCTGGTACTGCTCAGATGCAACAATGTTTTCAGAGTGATATATAGATCATGCACTGAAGAGTTAACGGACTGAAGTGTAGCTTTTATTACAAGAAAACGCATAATATGCAATTTCATACATTCCAGAAGTTATTTTATATAATCTAGCCTCTTTCATTATGATCCATTTTATGACTCTTGTGAAAGAAAGACTAACTCAAAACTGTTCAAAGTACAATACTTATTTATTTATAGATAAATTCTTCATCAAATCACATGTATGCCATTTTGACAGGCTTCTTTTAAAAATGTTGTTACACAGACAGTCCCCCCAAATAACAGTCTACTATACCAAACTGGAGTTCTGCTCCATATTCTACCTGATCACTTTACAGTCTTTGCAGGTTAGATGGAGCTGGAAAGGATCACGGCACTCCACAGATTCAATCATCTGCAGTGGAACCTACAACCAAGACCACAAATTTATTAATAAAATAAAAACAGAAAAGAGTTTGAAACAGACCAGAGAACAGAATATTCCAGCACATAAGAACGGCTTAGCTCACCTTTTTGGTCCATTCCATAAATACAGTATTTAATTGAAATTTCACTATATCTATTAAGGGTGGCATCAGAGCCGCCATCAGAAATCACAGGGCTCCATACAAAACATTTTCTGTGCCCCCTGCCCACCCCAGATCCCGCCCCCACGCCATGAGTGGTCAGGGCCCCCTTATAATTTAAAAACAAAATGGCAGCCAGGGTCCCACATAAGAGATTTTAAAAAAACATTGGTGGTCAGGGCCCCCCTACAAGTTAAAAAAAAAACATTGGCGCCAAGGCCCCCCTTACAAGTTTAAAAAAATTGGGTCCCCAGAGAATATTTAAAAAAAAAAACATTGCAAGAGGCGGCACGTCTTCAGAGGCTCGGCGCTGCCAAGGGGGGCCCGGCTATTTCAAAAACTGCAGCACAGCCGGGCCCCCCTTTAGGCCCGGTACAGTTGTACCTCCTGTGCCCCCCTGATGGCGGCCCTGGTGGCATTGACATGTTTTAGCTGTCATTATACTGTCTGGGTGGGTATAGAAGGGGGTGGATCTGTGATAAAAGAGCAGTGAGCACAAATGGGGGTGGAGTCACATGTCATCTGCTTAATGCAAAGGAATCGAGTGAGTTGAGTAGGGTAGGTGTATGTGGAAGACGGGGGCTGCTAGGAAAGGAGGAATCAGAGATGGGGCAGATTGGAGGCCTGCCAGAGGCAGAGGACTAGTTATTACTAATTTAACACAAGTACATTGCCACCACCCAGGTGGAAACGCTAATTAAGGAGATAAGATCTATTGGGAAGAGTTTTCTTTTGAAAACCAGTCAAAGAAGAATACATGAGAATTTAGATTACAGTTGTGTCACAGGCATGCAGCATGAGATGGGTCACTCACATTGATAGAAGATTCTTTATATTTGATGTTTAAACGATAGCTGGATAAAGAGATGACTGCATCCTCTGCCCGGCCCACAAACTCTGTGCTCTCCCCGTGCAGCTCCTGGAAAGGAACCTGAACAAATAATAGAAATGATAAAAACAAGAAGCAACCATAATCTTTCAGCCATCACCAATTTACAAGTAGGCCTGTAACTCACAGCATAACAGTGTCTCGTTAATCAAAAGGGGTTGCAAGATATTTGGATAGTTTTGCTACTCAGATTTATTAAAAACTCAAAATAAGTTCCTTATTTATAATGAAGGTGAATAAAGCTTCCAGCCACCTTTCTTAAAGTATATCTGAAACAGGTCCTTGTTTTTATAGGGTTTGTTACATTCATAAATGCGCCACTCGCCTGAAGGGTTTCATCTTCCCTGATCAGCTGTTTGCGTGGAAAAATCTGGTTGGCTTGGATACACTCTAGGCTGCTCTGACTTTCTTCATCCTAAGAGACATGGAATGCTATTAGGTGGGCACATTAAACAAGGGGGTAGAGATGATAGTGAAGAAAATCAAGTCTTACCATGGCAAATGAAACCTGTACGACTATACAACGTCTTTACCAAGGCCTTTGACCTTCACAGAATCCAACTGACCTAGAAAATCAATAACAATTACCGTACATTGCAAAAAGAACCCTGAAAAGCTTATAGCTGTTGTATGAATGACAACACAAATGCTTGCTTAGAACTCATGGGTAGACGCAGTAGAGTGAAACGCTTTGCATTTAAGTTTGGCTTTCAATATACTGCGAACAAACATAAGACAGTGATGATGGACTTTTAAAGCAATACCCCGGCCAGAGCATTTGTAAACGAACAGGAGCACCAGGGTATCAGGTTAGCATGTGTAATTGCCTAACACTTTGGTTGTGACAAGACAAAGACTACGTACATTACACAAGTCATGTAGTAGTGTGCTCATGCTACACACAGGAGGGGGAATGCTTACCAAATAAAATATCCCACTGGCTCCTGTTCAGTTCATGGCAAAAAAAGGAGGAAGAGAGAGAGAATGGTCAGACTGATCTAAAAATTTCAGTACAGCCCCCCCCCACCAAAAAAAAAAAAAAAATCTTACACATACATAAAAAGGAATTCCTTCCTTCTTCTACTCACACTTTGGAGTTTCCCTTCCTTGGCGGCTGCAGGTTTAACACATTTTCCTACAGGGAATGAAGGAAAAAAGGAAACAATTTTTTTAGAAACATAATTTTCTTCTCCTATGCTTCTTGCACAAGAATTTAGAATCATGTACCTTAATCACTATTCTCTGCTGCAGCAGGACATTTCACTTTATTACATGGGGTTCTAGATACAGACCCATCCTTAACCTCTTGGAGATGCAGTTTTGGATCCTGCAGGTTAAGAATCACTGATTCGGTATTACGTAGAGTCAAATATTGCAGCAATACCAGCTTTAAAGGGATGGTTCACCTTTACATTAACTTTTTATTAACCTTCATGTTTTCTTTTTTATTGGTTTTCCAATTATTTGACTTCTTCTGACTCTATCCAGCTTTCAAATGGGGGTCACTGACCCCATATAAAAAACAAATGCTCTGTAAGGCTACACATTTCTTGTTATTGCTACTTTTTATTACTCATCTTTCTAGTCACGCTCTCTCCTATTCATATCCCAGTCTCTTATTCAAATCAATGCATGCTTGCTAGGGTAATTTGGACCCTAGCAACCAGATTGCCGAAATTGCAAACTGGAGAGCTGCTGAATAAAAAGCTAAATAACTAAAAAACCACAAATAATAAAAAAATGGAATTGTCTCACAATATCGTTCTCTACATCATACTACAAATTAATCTAAAGGTGAATAACCCCTCTAAACACCCAGCTTGCAACTGATGTTTAATTGGACTAAGATCATTGGACTGGATTTGGCCGAAGGACTTTTATATTAAGTTCTTGTGTGTGGAAGTGTTAAGGATCTTTAACTTGTTATAAAACAGCTTTTATTCAATCATTAGAAGACTGAATAGTACTAGCTTTTGTTTACACCACCAATTCTTCTATCCATTTTAACAAGATGCCCATGCCCAGTCCCAGCTGATGAATTCCCTCTACTTTCCAGAAAATCTGTTCACCACCCATACACATATAACCATGTATTGCAGGGCATGCACGCAACATAACTTAAGAAATTAATGTAAAGGCAACGTTTTAACTGTTTCACCAGTCATTCTCACATTAAAATTACAAGTCGGATATAATCTTACTGAATTTACATAAAGGTAAGCAGAATAGTTGAAGGATGATCTGTAGTTGAAAACCCTAAAGGTGCAACCCACATAAATATAATATACAGGTATGGGACCTGTTATCCAGACTGCTTGGAACCTGGGGTTTTACAGATAAAGGATCTTTCTGTAATTTGGGTCTTCATACCTTAAGTCTACTAGAGAATCCTGTAAACATTAAATAAACTGAATAGGCTGTTTTTGCTTCTAATAAGGATTAATATTTTATCTTATTAATATCTTAGTTTGGATCAAGTATCTGGTACTGTTTTATTACTATAGAAAAAAGGAAGTAATTTTTGAATTTGGATTATTTGAATAAAATGGAGTCTATGGGAGGAGGTCTTTCCATAATTCAGAGCTTTCTGGATAACGGATCTCGTATCTGTATAGGCAGAGAATAGAAGTTCTGCTTATTCTAAAATAAAAGGAATGACAATGAATGCAACTGGTATGACTTTATAGGGTACAATACAAAAGTACTAAAATGACTAAGAAAAATTAGACATATCTCGCAAGGAAAGCATATGACTAGACAAAATAAGTACAGGTGTGACAAAGGGAACTATTAGCTGTGAGCATTGATTTTACGGCAAGCACATACAGCAGGTACTAGTGCTGTAGGATACCATGAAAACGTGACTAACAAAAGGCAAGCTCTGAGACTCAGGGATACAAAAAATATTTCTGTTAAAGGAAAAGTAACAACAATTAAAATACAATGTACTGTTGTCCTGCAGTGGTAAAACTGAGTGGTAAAACGGATGTACTATTATGTGTACAAACAAGCCGCTGTGTAGCAATGGAGGCAATTGAAATAGGACTAAATGGCACAGGTTAAATTGTAGATAACAGATAAGCACTTTAGAACACCATTATATTCTACAGAACCTACCTGCTATGTAACCTAAGCCTTTTCTTCTATGAATGGCTTTTACCATGGCTACACTGCAGCTTATTTATATATTACTATATTACTGAAGTAACACATCCGTTTTACCAGTTCAGGACAACAGTACATTATTTTTTAATAACTGTAAAATAAATTCATCCCTTTCCTACTTGGTGTTACTATTCCTTTAATGCTGGGTGCTTCTTGGATAATGTAAGGATTTCTAAGCAATAAAAACATTTACAGTACAGTATGAGATCAGCGCAAGGCACGCACATGCTATCTGACAACTAACATGTGCCTGAGGAAATGTTCTAGCCACAAGAGAGGAGGCCATGCATGTGTCAGCTGGCTCATAACATGTGGCTCTAGTCAGGCAGCAGATGTAATAGTTCCAAGCTGCATTTTGAGAATATTTTCAGTGCATCTCAACCTCCTATTAGTTGGGCCTTAGCCCGGGCTGGTGCATTTTCTTCTAATAGGAACATCAGCCCGTGGTTTCAGGTAAGTACATGCGATCACTTGGGGGTGCCTAACTTTTGGCACACCCAAGTTAGAAGACCAGTCCTTCTCCTTTAAGACAATGAAAATACTGGGTCACAGCCAACAGAGATGAATTCTGGAATGTGCTGCTAAAAAGCTCAATGACCAAGCATAGGTCATCAGATTTTATTGGTCCCTGATTAATGGATTGTCTGCAGCTATTCAGTTTATGCAGATGACTGCATGAGGATGTGGTTACGTTTATTAATGTTATATGAAGTGGAGCCTTCTTTGGCTTAGCCAGGAAAAGTCATGCTCAGCCTAAGCCAGTACTGAAACTCAGAGATCCTGATCATGTGGATGCTAAGTGGCTCATAGCAATTTTTATGCACTAAACCGTTGACAGTATAGTCTTCTCACAAGCTCAAATATCTGCTTTGGTTATTGCTAAAATGATTTAATTCTTGAATTCTTTGATATAAGCATCAAATGTTTTCTCTTTTTAAATTAAATCCATGTGATCATTTCCAGCAAGCACAAAGGTTGCACTAGCTTAGGATAGAATACACACTCCGACTACTTTGTATAATCAGAATTTAATTGCCTCTATTATTGTATGTCCTCATTTGACCACACGAGATGCAAAATAAATCAGATGTGTACTTGTTTACTCTTGTGAGAGCCTATAACCTATATTTTGATATATGCTATACCGATCCAAATGCAGAACATTTGTAAAGCCAGTCTTCAGAACAGTATGTTCTAGGCCCCAGACGACCTTAGACGACATCTTCAGCCTCCAACTATTCCCTCCCTCTGGGCCTAGTTTGTTTCTACATCACAACGCATATGTTTTACATTTATTGTTGAGTCTCTAGATAACACATTATTGCAGGCTATAAACCAAAAACATGAATCTGTTGAGTTTGAAAGTTATTTGACACAAAAAGAGACCCAAAAGCCCATATGACTGTCAAAACTACTGAGAAATTGGATCTTAAAGTACATTTGCCGCCCAGACTTAACTTGTAGATTTAGGAGCTTGTATTAAATAACAGAGATGCTGTACCACATCAAACACCCAGCAGTTCTATCCCTGCTGAATTACAGCCTCCCAAGAAAGAGGATCATACAATTGTGAGCAGAAAAAGAAGCCTGTCTATTACAGGGATCACTAAGCAAAGGGCTGCAAACCACAGGATGTATTACAGGTATTGGATCTGTTATCCAAATCCTTGGGACCTGGGGTTTTCCGGATAACGGATCTCTCTATAAATTGGATCTTCATACCTTAAGTCTACTAGAAAATCATGTAAACATTAAACAAAAAGGATTAATATCTTCGTTTGGATCAAGTACAAGGTACTGTTTTATTATTACATAGAAAATGTTTAAAAATTTGGATTATTTGGATAAAATAGAGTCTATGGGAGATAACCATTCCATAATTCCGGAGCTCCGTTCTGGATAATGGATCCCATACCTATAGTATGCTATATGCTATATGCTATAATCTGGTTCAAAGCTATATGCTATAATCTGGTTCAAATTGCCCTTAAAAAAAAAACTATAGAATACAACTTCAAAAACACAGGTAAACAATACATTTTGCTCAGACTCTCATTTCTGTGATAAAGCCAGATAATTGGACGAAACAGTTGCCAGTCTTTAGCGCTTAGCCTGGGAACTCTATGCAAGTCAGTTTGTCCACCTCATGTCCATGTAAGTATCTCATGGGTACTCTCTACTCAGGGTTGCTCCTACACTCAAAAGCACACAGGTAGTTTAACTGGCAAAATGTTGTAAGCACCAAGGAAGTGATAGATAATCTCTGTAAAGGCATTCCGATCACAATAATACTGGATTAAGTATTGCTGAACACTTTCTGCTTATTAGTCCATTTACGGTACCTTATAAACCACTCTCTCTTACAATTAAGCATTGGTAAAACTTGGACAAGAGCTGGGAGTCAAAAATCCAAACTGCTGTCACATACAGCTCTAGGTCACCAGTCTGACGGCTTAGGAAGATTATTTCAGCAACCAGTATTCCTCGGAAGTCTCACACAACTCACATGTCACAGTCTTCCCTCTAATTCCATCAAGCGTACTTATTTTCCAGCTTTAGGTAGCATGTTAACTTCCCTCATGCATATCACTTCAATGCCCATTGAAGCATTTGTGACTGAGGAATACATTTTTAGGCAGGTCAGATAGCTTAGCCAGCTCCAGTAATATTGCTATGGGGAGAAGAGGTTCCCAATAGAAGTGAGGCCTTCATTGAACTTAGGAGAGATTTCAAATACGGTGTGCTGTTCTGGAGACTGCTGGAAATGTATTGCCAATTGTACAGGCTAACTATGAGCAATCACTCCTTACAAGTAAAATGATGTGCAGCTCTAAATAGCATAGGAGAGGTGATTGGCCTAGAGTATAAATCTTACTGCCATGAACTAGTACAACAGACTATAGAATTTAAAATAGGTAGAAGCCGACACACCTTTTCTCTGCATCACAATATACAGGCATGTCACTTCTTTATTGCTTTTGTTATAGTCCATGTTCATCTGCAGTAGCCATTGCACAATTTAATATGTGGCGCCTGTGAATCAGGACGTCACTAGTCCTTACATTTGAGGTATTTTTGCAATCTATGTGCAGCAATGTAACTAAATAATGTTCCACATCCTGTGATAAAATAATAAAAGCCCCAGCACAAACCTCAAAACACCAACATGTATATCTACTGTTCAGAAAGGCTATTTGGATAGATTTCATATTACAATACTGCACATGTGATGGTTGGCAGATCTAAATGAACACACTAAAATAAGAATTCCCAGACTTCAGTAATATGGAGTCTATTGTCAGTCAAGATATACCTTCAAGATTTACCAGATCAACAGGGTAATCAAGGTTCTGTAACTGTGTCGCTGAATATGTATTCAGGTATGGGAAATTTAATATTGGTCACATTGTTCCTACACAAATGTAATTTACCAAGCTTAAAAGGATAAGGAAATAGGATAAGCAATCCACTAGTGAATTCAATCATGATTTCTCTGTGGCTGGTGATTCTTTTAAGAAAAAAATAAAGGCATGAGGGGAAAAAAACAAAGCACAGCACCACTATCTTAGCAAGCATCCCTCAGCAGACATAAAGGTAAGGGCACACCTGGCGATTCGCGGAGATTAAGTCGCATGGTGACTAATTGCCTCCTCTGTGAGGCGACTAATCTCCCTGAACGCCTTCCCCCTGTCTTGCGCCAGTTATAATGAAAAGTAGCCTGCGGCATGGCACACTCGGTGCTTCATATTCCGAAGTTGCCTCACGAGGAAACTTCGGGCGACTTGGGAATACCAAGCGCCGCGTGTGCCATGCCGCAGGCGACTTTTCATTATAGCCAGCGCAAGACAGGGGGAAGGCTTTCAGGGACATTAGTCGCCCCAAAGAAGAGGCGATTAGTTGCCAGGCGACTAAATCTCCCCAAATCGCCAGGAGTGCCCTTACCTTAAAGGGGTTGCTGAACCTTGAGTTAACTTTTAGTATGATGTAGAGAATGATATTCTGAGACAATTTGCCATTGGTTTTTATTTATTATTATTTGTGTTTTTTGTGTTATTTGGCTTTTTATTCAGCAGCTCTCCTGCTTGCAATTTCGGCAACCTGTTGCTATGCTATGGTCCAAATAACCCTAGCAACATTAATTGATTTACAAAAGAGACTGAGATATGAATATGAGAGGGCCTGAATACAAAGAGGAGTAATAAAAAGTGTCAATACCAAAAAAACGTGTAGCTTTACAGAGCATCTGACATGGGGCTAGACATATTGTCAATTTCCCAGCTGCCCAAAGTCATGTGACTTGTGCTCTGATAAACTTCAATCACTCTTTACTGCTGTACTGCAAGTTGGAGTGATATCACCCCCCTCCCTTTTCCCCCCCAGTAGCCAAACAAAAGAACAATGGGAAGGTAACCAGATAACAGCTCCCTAACACAAGATAACAGCTGCCTGGTAGATCTGAGAAGAACACTCAATAGTAAAAACCCATGTCCCACTGAGACACATTCAGTTACACTGAGAAGCAAAAACAGTAGCCTGCCAGAAAGCATTTCTCTCCTAAAGTGCAGGCACAAGTCACATGACATGTGACGTGTCAGATTTCAAAATTGAATATAAAAAAATCGGTTTGCTCTTTTGAGAAATGGATTTCAGTGCAGAATTCTGCTGGAGCAGCGCTATTAACTGATTCATTTTGAAAAAAAAATTTTTTCCATGACAGTATCCCTTTAAAGGTGAACCACCTTTTTAAGGGCATACAAAGGCATTTTTGAGAGATTCAGTGATGAGTATTTTAGCAAAGACAATTTTGGCAGGGTATTTTCTGGGGGTGACATAGTAGTGTGCGTCATTGCCCTAAGACTTACATTTTTCCAAATGTTTAATTTTTGCTTTACCCTGGGCTTGTACATTTGTTTTCCCTAAACTAAGCACCAGTCTGGAAAAAAAAAAACTATAACAAACCAGGTAACCTGCGATATCACTAAATAAGCATGTTGACATGTAAAAATGATTTATAACTTCTTTATTTTGCAGATAACGTGGCCAAAACACAATGGAGTTCATGGTGTTTGGGAAAAATTGGAATATGCAAATTTTCTGTTGAGCATACTCCAATTCCTCAATTGCTATTAGGACAACGACAAATGAGGAGATTAGTCATCCCACCAATAACCTGCTCTAGCGTGGACAACTAATCTCAATTATTCAATCTAGTGATGTGCGGACCGGCCCGATACCCGCGGATTGGGTGAGGGTCAGGAAAAACCCGGAAAAGCCTGGAAATTCTGTGTGAGGAAATTTCAGGCATCTTTGCGACATGTATGTTTCCCCAGCAGTGATTTGCATGTTAGCCGCTGGGGAAGAATCTGGAGATCAGTCGCCCGCACTAGTGTAGTTTAATTGTGGGGCAACTGATCTCGTCATTTGTCATTGCCCTAATAGCAATTGGAGTATGCGCAGCAGAAAATTTGCATATTCCAAAGAAGATTTAGACACTTCTGGGTTATCTGTCTGTTTTTTTTCTAGCTTTGCTAGATTCACTTTTGTGTGATCATGCCAAATGTTTATCAGTCTAATGACTTGGCAGGGAGGCCACATATGCACCAAAGATCACATGGTTTGGTCATTAAGCAGTCAAACTGTATTTCATATTATAGGAGGTTTTCTACCACATTTTCTGCCACAAGCATTATTGGATTTTAATAGACACGGTGAAGACAAAGAGTGGAGTATGCCCTTAATTATTTTTCCACCCATACAGTTGTTTATCAGTACCTGAAACTCAGAGATAAATTCTCCAACACAAATGTCAGCACTAGATAAAACCCGTGTGGGTTTTTTTTTTTTTGTAAGTGAAAAGCGTCTTAACACTTTCGCCATCTCCCTGTAAATATTTTCTTGTCCCATTTCAATGCATCTCATATAAACACACAGATATATTATAAACTACAGGTATCAGATCCATCATCTGGAAACTCATTATCCAGAAAGCTCTGAATTACGGAAAGGCCATCTACCATAGACTCCATTTTAATCAAAATTTTTAAAATGATTTCCTTTTTCTCTCTATACAAATCAAACAGTACCTTGTACTTGACCCAAACTAAGATATAATTAATCCGTATTGGATTACGGAAAGAACATCTCCTATAGACTCCATATAAAATATTCCAACTTTTTTTAAAATTATTCCCTTTTTCTCTATAATAATAATAAAACAGTATCTTGTAATTGATCCAAACTAAGATGTAATTAATCCGTATTGGAAGCAGAACTAGTCTGTTGTGTTTATTTAATGTTTACATATTTTCTACTAGATTTAAAGGTATGAAGATCCAAATTATGGAAAGATCCGTTATCAGAAAACCCCAGGTCCCAAGCATTCTGGATAACAGGTTCCATACCTGTATTCGGGATAACAGATCCAAACCTGTATTACATAAAAACAAAACATTACTGGGGGAAAAATATGAGACTGAATTAACGTGAGGAAAATCAGCAGGCTACTGCTAGAACATTGACAACTGTTACCCAAATAACTAGTGTACAAGTGTGTTGGCTTGTAAGTTCCAGAAAGTATACCAAATAACAGCATACCCACCCAACTGTCCTGTTTTTTGCGGGACACTACCGATTTTGACAGCTCAACCCGCAGTCCCAGCTTGTTACTGAAATGTCCCGACTTTCACTCTGATTTCTCTTTGATCTCCTGCACTGAACAGCCAGAAATAGATACAAAGTTTCTAATTTGATTGGCTTTTGGTAGATTAATGATTTTTATGCAGACCAACGGAGTGGATCTGCTTCTCTCAAACCTGCAAAAAAAAAAAATAAAAGCTGAGAGCAGCAGAGCCAATGTCTGTGTGCCCTGGCCCCAAGGGTTTCATGTAGTCAACAAAAAATATTTTATTTTTGCTTCCTGGTTGCTAGTGTAACTGACATATAGCAACAAAATGATAATTTGAACTCCAAATCCGAGAGCTGCAGAACAAGCTGTGTTTTCTGCTAGAATAAGGAACTTGAACATGTAACAACCAAAAAAAAAAAAAAAGTCAGCTGCTATGCAAACAGAGCAGAGGAATGGAGGAAGTTACACATCGAGGGCTGTTCCATTCGGACATTCCGCTACTTGTAGCTGGCTAGAACAACACAGGCATGGAACCTACAGTCAAAAATACATAGAAACGGGATCTTGTCACATTATAAGTCTTTTAATTGGAGCACAGTACCAATCTAATCGCATAATTATTTAGGCTGTTGGCACGAGATGGAGTGAGGTAAACTTGCTTGAGACAAACACCAGTGGGGATTTGCTGCCAGTACGATAAACAGTAAGATAAGCTAACCAATTGGACACCGATTCTTTCCCAAATGTTACTAGTTTCTGTAGTTCACAGAATCTAGTAGTTTTTTCCTATAGTTTTAGATATGTTATTTATTGGCATGTGTCCTCGTCCTAACATTTTTCAGGTACACCGTCAATTGTCATAATCAGCCAGTTAGAGCAGGTACAATTTGTCTGTAACTCACAGCATCGCTGAGTTTGGTGCAACCAGAAACAAACATTGAACTGAGAAACTTAAATAATTCATTTAACATTCAATTTAATGAATTTTGATATTAGTATCGTTCCCCTTTAATGTGAAGGAAAAAAACTGTATATTGTGTATTAAACGGGCTATTCATCTATGATATAACTTTTAGTATGATGGAGAGAGTGATATTCTGAGATAATTTGCAATTGATTTTCATTTTTTTATTATTTGTGCATTTTGAGCTATTTAGATTTTGATTCAGCAGCTCTCCGTTTTGCAGTGTCAGCCCTTTTGTTGCTAGGGTTCAAATTAACCTAGCAACCATGCATTCATTTGACACTGGAATATGAATAGGAGAGGGCCAGAGGAATAAAAAGTAGCAATAACAATACATGTGTAGCATAACAGAGCAATTGTTTTTTAGATGGGGTCAGTGACCCCCATTTGAAAGCTGGAAAGTGTCAGAAGAAGAAGGCAAATAATTAAAAAACTATAAAAAAAAAAAAAATAATTAAACCAACTAAAACATTGCTTAGAATTGGTCATTTATAACATACTAAAAATTAACTTAAAGGTGACACGCTCCTTTAAGAACAAAGACCCTACAACAGCTTGTGAGTGTATCAAGAAGAAATACCCTACAACACTGTGTGAGTGTATTAAAGGGATTATGTCATGATTTCTATGATGTAGTTATTTATAGTTTACACTGCAAATAAATTCACTCTACAATAAAAAAAATTAATTCCTGAACCAGCAAGTGTATTTTTCTTAGTTGTAATATTGGTGTGTAGGCAGCCATATCAGCTCATTTTGCCAGGTTATGTTCTTTCAGGAAGAGCCTGCACTTTTTTTCCTACTTAATGTAACTGAATGTGTCGGAGTGGGATCTGGATTTTACTATTGAGTGCCATTCTTATATGTACCAATGAGTTATCTTGTGTCGGGGAGCTACTATTTGGTTACATTCCCATTGTCCTGTTGTTAGGCTGCTGGGGGGGGGGAAGGAAGGGTCTGATATAACTTAAATGACTGGGGGCAGTTGGGAAACTGACAATATGTCTAGCCCCATGTCAGATTTCAAAATTCAATATAAAAAATTCTGTTTGCTCTTTTGAGAAATGGAAAAAAAAAATCCCATGGCAGTATCCCTTTAAGAAGAAAACAGACTCCTCACCTGGAGAGGTTACTGTTGACACCAAAGCAAGTATTTGCCCACATTACAATAGGACTGATAAAGGGTCCTCTACAAAAACTGTCTATTTGCATAAAGAAACAAAACTAAGAAACTTTCCAATACACATTAAAAACTTTGAAAAATGTTTAAAGTGATTTGAAAAAGCAACTGTTGTTAAAAGCAGTATCTGTCTAGCCATTTTATTCACTTTACGGTTGGCCCAGACTCCAGAAACAATGTAGCAGAAGTCCGTTCCGTTTACCAGCTGATTCTGCTACAGTGGTTCAAGAGCCAAAGTTAGCAGTAAATAGAATATAAACAGACAGGTAATGATTTTAAAATCAATCTTATTTACAAATACTTTAAAAATACTGAATAGGTTTACGGTGTATAGAAAATGGGACTTGTTCAGTGAGTTTGCAATTGATCCTTAGCATGTAGCTCAGATTCAAAAGCAACAGTTACAACCCATGTGCCCCCCCCCCTCAAGTCCCTCATTGGTTACTGCCTTGAAAAATGCTTTTTATTGTGCACATCCTATTTACCCAGTTTTTATTTTTATACTGAATAATTCCTTTAAACTCTCTCCAGCACTGAAGAATTGGTCTTGAACTCAATTTTTAGTCCTAACCCATAGGCCAATACCTGTGTTAGAAGAAATACATTGATAACATGCAATACCAATCACTTCATCTGACAACCAACTTTTTTTGTGTAGCTAGTGGATGTGATACTTGTATAATTCAAGTGTTCCAATATTTTTGGTTCAGTGAGAAAAACCTATGGATGATCTCTCTTTCCTTGTCAAGCCCAGGAATTGGGACATCTCACTGCCTGAGTACAAAAGGAATAATTGATTTCAAGCTAACCAGTGAGGCATACTGGAGTACAGGGTTTATTGTACATTCCAGAATACAGAAGAACATTCACAGCAAGAGAATGGCAAACCCCAAAGGAACAGTAACACCAAAAAACAAGTGTTTTAAAGTAATGAAAATATCATGTACTTCAGAAACACTACTATCGTTCATATAAATAAGCTGCTTGTGAAGCAATGGTGGAAATTGAAAAAAAGGCTATATGGCACAGGTTAAATAGTGGATAACAGATAACACCATTATGTTCTACAGATCTTAACTGCTATCTGCTGTGTAACCTGAGCTTTTTCTCCTTTGAATTGCTGCCCCCAATTGCTACACAGCAGCTTATTTATATACTGTAAACAATAGTTTCTGAAGCAAACACAGCAGTTTTACACTGCATTATATTTTTATTACTTTAAAATACTTATTTTTGATGTTACTGTTCCTATAAGTGGATTTGAAATATTTGAAAATATTTGAAATATGCAGTGACTATATAGGAGTGTACAGTCAGGAACATTAAGTCAAATCACTGTGAAGTGCATAGCCAGAGTACAAACAAGCCAAACACTTTTTTGCTATGTCTGACTAGACTCCGAGTCCTATGCCCTAGTGCCCCATTGTACCTTCAATGAGAACATCTAACAAGACTGTACAGTCTGCATGTTGGAATATATAGCACATGAAAGATATATGTTGCTGAAGGAACAATGAAAAACTCTCATATCTCCAACCAGCTTTCTTTTTCTCAATGTTTTAAAACTACAGTATTCATAAATGAATATAAATGCGATTTAAAGCAATGCCTGTCCATCTGTTCTCTGGTTGTTACTACAGAAACAATGTAATCAAACGTAATATTCCTCTAGTACCATTATTCAGCCGGCTTTGGTTATATTGGATTATTTCGTCCCTTAGTTATTTTATTTTTGTCTATTGGAACAAGTAAGACGTAGCATAAGACGGGTAACAAACAGACTTGGTGGAGAAAGAAGTTCTGAAACTTTAAAAAATGTTGAACAAGTTGAATGTATACTGGAAGCAATAGTTGCTTAGAATTGTAATTTTTTTAATGCAAAATTGTATATAAAATTGAATAACTGTATTTTATTATGAAAAAGCAGTTTTCGGGTCAAGGTCGCCTGTAAAGATTTTCTACTGCAAAATCTCCCAGTACCGCTATGCGATTATTTTAGAGCAGTGCTGTCCAACTTCTGTGGCCTATGTGCTGCAGGGCCGATAATGGAAACCAGTGCTGACCACTCCCTGTTTTGAACCACACCCACTTTAAACCACAACCATGTTACCACAAGAACTTTTAAAAGGGTGGTTCGCCATTAAGATAACGTTTAGTATGTTCTAGAACTGCCAATTTGAAGCAGAGTGCCTCTCCCCCCAGCACATGATTAAACACCTTAGGGGCCCCTAACAGCAATTTCAAAATGCTAACAGACCCCAGAAGAAACCCTACCAGGCTCATGTCCCACAGGTAGCATAGGGCAGGCAGAGTTAGGCACACACAGAGAGCATAGGGCAGGCAGAGTATGGCATACACAGAAAGCATAGGGCAGGCAGAGTATGGCATACACAGAAAGCATAGGGAAGGCAGAGTATGGCACACACACAGGGAGCATAGGGCAGAGTATGGTACACACAGGGAGCATAGGGCAGGCAGAGTATGGCACACACAGGGAGCATAGGGCAGGCAGAGTATAACACACACAGAGGGAACATAGGGCAGGCAGAGTATGGCACACACCACACACAGGCACACAGGGAGCATAAGGCAGGCAGAGTATGGCACACACAGGGAGCATAAGGCAGGCATTGTATGGCACTAGGGATGCACCGAATCCACTATTTTGGATTCAGCCAAACCCCCGAATCCTTCACGAAGGATTCGGCTGAATACCGAACTGAATCCGAATCCTAATTTGCATATGTAAATTAGGGGTGGGAAGGGAAAAACATTTTTTACTTCCTTGTTTTGTGACAAAAAGTCACACTATTTCCCTCTCCGCCCCTAATTTGCATATGCAAATTAAGATTCGGATTCGGTTCGGCCGGACAGAAGGATTCGGCCGAATCTGAATCCTGCTGAAAAAGGCTGAATCCTGGCCGAATCCCAAACCGAATCCTGGATTTGGTGCATCCCTATATGGCACACACAGGGAGCATAGGGCAGGTAGAGTATGACACACAAGGAGCATAGAGCAGGCAGAGTATGGCACACATAAAAAGCATATGACAGGCACATGCAGGGAGCATAGGAAAAGCAGAAAACAGCAGGAGACAGGGAAACCTATTAGGACCACTCTAAGATGAACAGTTCATACTGTGCTACAAACAGTGACACAATGCTGGTGGACCTCCAGCAGTTTATATGAGGGGTGAAGAGGTGAACAATGTGGGCACTTGCAGTCTGGGTATGAAATGTGTACAGTACATGTCTTTAAGGGTGTGAACAATACATGGGGGATTACAAGTGTGAACCTTACTGTCTGAATTTGAGGTGTAAACAATGCAGGGGCCAGTTAATCTCCGTACTGATACCCTTTACAAAAAGTAAGTAGTCACAGCAGGCAAACTCCCATGTGGAGGACCACAGAAGGGGGGGGGTTGAGGGCAGCCAGTTGAACACCACTGTTAGAGGACTGGCCGTAGGTTTGTTAATCAAATGCCAATACAATGGCAACACCAATGGCTGTGTTCGATTGCTGAGCATCACTAACTTTTGATATTACCAAGTCTGGGAGTAAGTTTCAGGGATGAAGGACATTCCGGAATTATGCACATCATTTTAAATTACTATGGTCCACCACAGAGTTAAAAGCGTATTGGGGGACCTATCCTAAACTAGTTCACAGGCAAATAATTTCTAACACAGCCAGAAGTCAGTGTGTGTGTACCGTAAGCAAAATCAGGTCAAAGCCATTAAGCCACAGAAAGGGCTAGACAGGACCAGGAATCAAACCGCATTGCAAGAAGGGGTGGCACTGGACCTTAACCCTCATCAAAACATGTGCAGAAGGACCTTCAGTACAGCGCATGCGTACATAAATTTAACTTGGGCAGCTTGGGGTACGTAATTCAGTGCAGCTAACGAATAATAGATAACTAAATTACTCTGTAATTCGATTGCCACTGCACGGAATTGCACCAAGCATTCCAAATATTCTCTAACAAAGAAAAGGCTTTATTCAGTACAGGTTAGATTATACAGCACTTCATTCTTTACAGAAATACTAGGATGGTATAGAAATACTAGGATGACATAGACAGGATGTTGCTGGGACAGTAATTACCCGACACTATACTTCCATGAAACTATTTCATTATATGACATGGCTCTTAATTACCAATGTTAAATTACACATCTTGCAACAGAAAAGGCTGCTTAGCCTGTCTGAGCCTGTGCAGAGACAAATACCGAATTTAAGTACGTGGTTTGTTTTCCCCCACTCACTTTAAGGGTCTTTATTGTATTTGGATAAATGTTGTTTTCCACTGCCAGAGAGAGAAAAATATCAGCTCTCAGACCTACTACCCACAGAAAAGTATCCCTGTGCAGAATAACCTTTGTCCATATATTTATCAAACATATCCATACAGAGGGAAATAAACCAAGCTCATAAAACTATCTATACGTTCAAACAAAGTTTATCATTATTTACTTGGTTCTGCAGAAAGACAAATATACAGAAAATGTGATCTATTTTACCTGCAGGTAACTCAAAGTCAGTGACTTTCTTAGGGGATAAAAATTATGTTGCTTTGCAACCCAAAAATTGGTTTATTCTCTGTGTTTTATTTTGTTATGGAGACCTAAGCTAAGCAGCATGTTAAGGTTAAAAATCCCCGCTCTCAGAGCTGTTGAACATGAGGCAACATGAGGCAACATGAGGCAACTCCCCGCTTACTTGAAAGTGCTACAAGTTGTCCTTTGTGATGCTGAAAAACACTGAATGGAATTACTTCAAATCCCAGGTGTATTATGTAATTTAAAGGGCTTCGCAATAATTACTCGGAATACCAGCTAGATTTCTGGGCCAGGTATCACACCCACAGTAACGTATTACTCCTAGAAAGTATGAATGATTATTAAACTATTCCAGATATTCATGAGTATGTAGTGCTAGAGAATGAAACGCTAGTGATGGCAGACAAGTATGCAAAAGGCAATTACATATGCAAATCAAGAATTGCCTATAAATGACGAGTATGTATAATTTTAGCTGGCTCTCATTAAAGTGGGTATCCACCCTAAAACTGACTTTTGCATAATGAATTGGATTACATCAAACAAGATCTTGGAAGCAAATAAGCGTAGGCAACTCCACATACGGGGTAAGGTGAGAGCTCTATCCCTCCATCCAGTCGTTCCACTCTGGTCACGATTATTAATGGCGCATTCACTGGCTCAATGGTAGGGGTAGAGATTACCATGTAGGTAAGGATAATGGTAAAAATCCAAATTTATTAGTTCATTTAAGAACACATATGAAAAAGAGTGAATGAAGCAAAGCAGGGGAGTGCATGGCTATATGCGTTTTGTGACTATAGCGGTCACTTCATCAGAAGCCAAAAGCGCCCCCTGCTGACAACATTTATACACACATTAAAAACATCAGGTGATGTCCAGCAATATAATTAAAAACATGATAGTCACAATAACATAAATCAATTTATGAGATACATATAAATCCAATATGCATATTAATTAGCTTTGTTAATAGTTTTAATCTGATATTAATTTAATATTAATTTAATTTAATTTAATCTAATTTAATTCAATTTCATATAATTTATTTCAATGCAATCAATCAATTTCATCAAGTCCAAAACGCAGTCCTATCCACTGACAAACACAGTAAATGGACACAATTTATATGCGATCAGGGTCGACTGGGACGGTCCACATGGGCCCCGATTGGTTGCCCATAAAGAAAACTGAAACGAAGGCCAGCATGGTGGCATTTGCGCACACACAATGGCATTTGCGTACACATGGCACCGTTCATGCATACGCATTGCTGGGGCCCTCTGAGGTGTGGAACCCGGTGGGCCCCCAGTCGCCAAGTCCGACTCTGCATGCATCAGATTTAATTTTCCATTTCCATCTGAGCAGCTACTATAATTGAACTTAAAAAAAAAAAAAGCTAGATATGGATATTGTCAAACTAAGGACAAAGCAGTGGTGATTAGAAAAAAGGTGTCCATCATTTATTCTCAATTATTTGTACAGCCTCAATTAAAAAGTAGTGCTTCACGGCACTTAGTGGAGCTTACAATCTAAGGTCCCTACCGCATTCACACACAGTATATGGTCAATTTTATTAGGAACAAATCAACCTGTCTGTATGTTTTTGCAGTTTGGCAGGAAAACCACCCAAGCACAGGAAAACATCCATACTCCTTAACAGTTACAAATTACAATTTCCATAAATTTTACAGCATCTGTGTTTTGTAACATAGAAGTGTTACATCACTTCTGAATCCATGGGGGGTGTAATTTCTGCAAATCTACCACTTTTTCCAAATTTTTCCAAATTTCTATTTTGGCAGTTGGATTGTGAGAAGAACATGCAGCAGCCTGACATCTGGTGCTTCAGTTATTGAAGCCTAGAAAGTTAATGGGGTGTGTAAAAATAAGGAAATCAAGTCAGTATGTCTTTAGCAGAAGCAAATAAGCAATCAGTATTTAAACCATTTGCTTATATGCTTAACAGGATTCACTTTAGAAAAAGTTCTACAATCATGAACCACCGAGAAACATTGCCAAAATAGATGTGCATGACATTACCAAGAAACGTCAGTGACAAAAAAGATGACAATGCACGAACAAAGTATTTATGATACAGCCAAAAGAGGAAGAACGGGGCTGACTAGTCTACAGCTTACCGAGCATAATTGTGACACAGACAAATTAAGAAATAGTAGTGAGTTATGTGCTAATAACCAAGACAATGCACAATTTAAAGATAAAGCATCATTTCGAGTTCAAGTACACATTTGCAGCCATTGTTACCTTAATCAGGATCGCAGAAAACATTCAGTTTAAACTGGATCTACAGAGGTCTATTGATGAAATTATCATCTTTAAAAAAGACCCCTTTATGGCCGCTTCATGGGTGATTGTGTCCTAATGGTCCCTGCCAGACACACAGTAGGAGGGGGGACAGCCAATCACAGCTCTGCAGTCACACAAGCAAAGTTTGGTTCCCTATCAGGTCAGCCTAGCTTCTGATTGGTTCCTATCCTATCCTACAGTGCAGTGTACGGAGTACCGCTGGCTCCCAATGCACAGCCTGGGAAAGGTGGCAGTAGAAATTGGAACTGATGGGCAGGACTAATAGGGTTTTTGCAGAAATTTTCAATAACGTAATCAGAAACAAAACATTTTAAGGCACATTCTTTCTATATCTAAAAGAGTTTAATGAACTGGCACATACTTGTGTTTTACATAATATAAAAAAAAACTATCCAGACAACACATTTAAAAAAAAAAAAAAAGTGAAAGTACAAGCAGACAGGTCTACTTGCAACAATCAAGGGAATGGCAGAGACTCTCCTTAGAGGGCCGTGCGACCCATCTGTGGTTTAGAGGCTGAATGCCTTTGCTGAAGTGCTAATGTGAAAAATTCACAGAGTACACAGGACATGAGTGAGAACACCAAATAAAACCATATCTAATGAGAAAAACAAAGTAGGCAGCTGTAAATAACCTACTGCCCATCCATGGTTTATAGTGTATGCTAAACATACCGTACACTATATGGTACAACTAGGTATTTAAACCCTAACACATGATCTGATTACAATACTGAAAGTTTTATTTTCACTCAAAATATAGTTTCTTCCTGCTTTCTTTCATTAAGCAGCAAACGACACTAGTAAAATAGTGCAGAGTGCAAAATATCAGCGCCAATAAAGTATCATTTTCATGCAGCTCAAAGACAGTAGCACACCCAGTGGTGAAACCTGTAAATGGGGTGACCTGGGATAACCTCCTACTAGAGGCAGGTGTAAGGTACAGGGGATCGTGTACCAAAGTACAGTAGGTCTTTTAGTTGTAGCCCAACACATTAGATAATAACATTGCTGAATTCACTGAAATGCTTACAATAAAGCAGGTGCTAGCTTGTGTAGCTGTCCAACAAACTACCATAGGAATAACATTCCCTCTACTACAGAGCTAGCTTTAACCTTCAACTGTTCATGCACAGCCTGATTAGTTGTTCATATGGGCTGGAAACTCAAATCTGATCACATGGTAAAGGGAGATACAATAATATATCCACATAAATCATTTTTAAGTTCTCATTTAACGTTAACTTGAATTTTATTTTACCCAAGAACAAACAATTGTATGGTACAGATCTATTGAACTGTTGCATGGAATATGTGTGTGTTTAATGGATACATGTTAAATAATAAAATAATATCAACAGTGCATAGTAAGCATGCATTAAAGTAACATATTGCACTTCAAATATCACAATGCAGGCTTTGCACTGCGATGTACAAATAACACTACAAATAACAACAAAGAATTCTCCTATTATCTTTGTGTTCAGACAGCCGCAGGCTGTGACACTGTAAATATTGATCATGGCTCTTAATAGCTGGGTTTATCTTCTCACATAACCCAGATAATATCAAGGACAAGGAAGGGATACTTGCCAATGAATATATTCCCACCAAGTAAAAGAATGTAGAGCTTTCAACACCAGTATCTAAAAGGTTTCCAATTTGTGCCCTAAAGTATGTGGGTGGTCTTATTGTGTCACAGAGTGGAAGGCCTACCTGCTCATGACGTGGTACATTTTTGGTTTATGCAGTATTAAATGTATAATGCACAAACATGGGTAAGCATTGGCTGCTAACTCTTTTTTGAGGTTCACTTTGAAGGAGTGATCTCACGCCAATAAAGAATTTCAAAAAAGTTGTTTGTGCATTAGCCCATGGCAAGGTGGTGTGGTGGACTCACCAATTATACAAGTAGGGATATGCAAGTACTTCTGTTGTAATTAAAGTTTAATATGGGCCCACTCATCCTACAATTTCAATTTGGCAGTGAGCCAAAACGGTCAGTACGGGAACCAGATATGGTATTTGGAAAGGAACTGTATACACATACCGAAACAACCACTCTGATACATTTTGCAAGTTAGTATCTGTACAATTCCAAGCCAATGCTGACTAGATATCCACTTGTTTAAACCTAAACAGCTTATTAGCCAAGCACGTTATAATGAACTTTAAATAAAGTGTAACAAAGTAGAGCAATATTACAAAGAGAGAAGAGGCTGGATTGAGAAGCATTGTGCCCAAGCAAAATCTGATGCTGGACCCTCACCCAACTGGTCCCCAATGAGCAACAGTTTATTAATACTCCCCTCTATCCAATCATAATCAAAAAAGCCTGAATGAATTGTGGGAAATAATAATAAATATAAAAGCATTTCATGTGTACTATTTATCATATGTTAGTTATATAGCACCAACACAATCAAAGGTCCTTTGCACAAGTTCGGAGCAATTTGATCAAAAATGGCTTATCCAGCCTGTATGTTTTTATTTTTTGGAATGTGAAAGCTGAAGCACCGTAATCAAACTCAGGTAGAGATGCTACCCACCGAGCCAACAGAAAACTAAATACAGGTATGGGACCAGTTATCCAGAATGCTCGGGGAGGGCGATAGTTGTTGCATAATTCTGAACTTTTTGGATAATGGCTTTCCGGATAACAGATCCCATACCTGTAATAAAGAAGGTTTGAAAACAGGTACAATTTATCTGTGGGAGTTTATCCAATTTGCTATGGATTTAATGCACACAAATGTCTTCATATGAACACACTTGTGTGCATGGCCTATAAAACCTTTCCGGTAAACACAGAACAAAAGCTTTCATATCTTAGATTAGTCTCATTGACTGTTTCTACCACTCAAACCCCCAAATAGATTTTAACTTCTACCCATTCTTTGCATAAAATATTCTGATGCAATTTTCAAGCTGCTCTAAACAGAGGCAAATCATGAAAAACATACAGTAACTTAGTACAGAATGAAGCTCATTGGTTAATTGCTTGACTTTTTCAAACTGTCAATTTAAATTTAGCAAGCAGTGGTATTATGCATCAAGAGCTATATTCCACAGCACTATTTAAGGCTGCCCAGCTTGAAGCTCAGATATCAAGTGAGGGCTTCTTTCAAGACATATATTAATCTTAATATAAAAATGACTGTCATGAACTGCCCCCAGTCAAACACACACCCACGCCAAGTATTTAAATACAAATATAACAGAATCCTGGATGTAGCATTTCCCTAACAATGACCCATACATAGAGTTTAACAAAATCAAAACAGGCCTGCTATGAACAGCAAGCATTCTATGAAGATATAGTACAGTATATAGAAACAATACTTCAAAATCTAGAATTCTTAAGCTTTAAAACCTGCCTAAACAGCCTCATGGCATAGGTGCTATTCTATAAATGTATGCTTTAGTACACCGCCTAAATTTCTAAATAAACTGTTAAAGAAAAGTCCAAGCTATTGCATACAATTGACAGACAAAAGCAAATGCATGATGTGATTTTCTAAAAAAAATCTTCTGGTATTTGAAGTCGACGTTTGAACTTTTCAAGATATATAATATTGCGGCTGCACTTCTATATAGATTAGGTACTGTGTGAACCACTGAACACTGGACTTTTATGGAGACCCTATCATATTTCTGTTACAGCAGAATTAATGTTGCTGCAAATTAAAGCAAATGAGTGAATGCATTTTAAAACACAGTAAACTGTCACTTTGGCTGGTGCTTGCCTGTAGTGGCTCCAGCAAATGTAAGCTGAGATACCCTCTGGTTAATGCCAACACTCTGCTCTTGCTGTGCACTCTATGTGTACTGCAGAACTAAGTACATGTACAGATAATATTCCAAGATACACATGAGCTTTCCTGCCATTCAATGTGAACAACAGTCATACAGGTATAGGATCCGTTATCTGGAAACCCGTTCTCCAGAAAGCTCAGAGTTACAGAACGTCCATCTCCCATAAACTCCATTATAATGACATTTTTAAAAATGATTTCCTTTTACTCCATAATAAAAGAGTAATTTGTACTTGATCCAAACTAAGATGTAATTAATCCTTAATGGAGGTAAAAAAATCTTATTGGGTTTATTTTATGTTTAAATGATTTTAGTAGACAGTATGGAGGTGCAAATTATGGAAAGATCCCTTATCCTGAAAATGCCTAGGTCTCTAGCATTCTGGGTAACAGGTCCCATACATGTATAAAGTGTTAAAGTGGACCTGTCACCCAGACACAAAAATCTGTATAATAAAAGTCCTTTTCAAATTAAACATGAAATCCAATTTCTATTTTTTATTAAAGCATTCATAGCTCATTTAAAAATCTCTGCTGTCATCAAATATTGTCTGCCCCTCCTCTATGCCAATGGCATAGAGGCAGGGCAGACAATTACTTTCACTTTCCATTCAGCGCTACCTAGATGTCACAGCTCTCCACACATTCCCCCGTTCTCTTAACCATTTAAAGGGGACCCGTCACCCAAAAAAATTATTCAAAATCCTATTTTATCACATTAGTCAAGCAAAATGAACTTTAATTACAATGTTTAAATGATTTGAATCTTGTTTCCTTCACTCTGGGAATTCAAAATGATAGCAAGCAGGCAGCAGCCATTTTGTGAACACTGTTTTTAAGGAAAGCCTTGCATCATCTAAGAATCTTGTTTGTGGACCAGAATGGGGGACCCGATGTCCATTCCCATGCCCTGGTTACACAATTAAATGGTAAAGAGAACGGGGGAATGTGGGAAGAGCAGTGACATCTAGGAAGTGCTGAATGGAAAGTGAAAGTAATTGTCTGCCCCGCCTCTATGCCCATGGCATAGAGGAGGGGCAGACAATATTTGATTGACATCTGAGATTTTTAAATGATTTTACAGCAGCTATGAATGCTTTAATGAAAAATAGAAACTGGATTTCATGTTTAATTTGAAAAGGACTTTTATTATACAGATTTGTGTGTCTGGGTGACAGGTCCACTTTAATTGTGTATCCAGGGCATGGAAATGGACCTTGGGTCCCCCATTCTGGTGCACAAACAAGATTCTGAGATGACACAAGGCTTGCCTTAATAACAGTGTGCACAAAATGGCTGCGGCCTGCTTGCTATAATTTTGAAATCCCAGACTGAAGGAAACAAGATTCAAATAATTTATATAGTGTAATTAAAGTTCATTTTGCTTGACTAATGTGATAAAATAGGATTTTGAATAATTTCTTTGGGTGACGGGTCCCCTTTACTTTTCTCCTTTGAATGGCTGCCCTCATTGCTACACAGCATCTTATTTATATAAAAAATAGTAGTGTTTCTGAAGCAAACACATCAGTTTTACCAGTGCAGGACAACAATTTTTTGGTGTTACTGTTCCTTTAATGTGGCTTGCTTCATTGACACTTTATACATATTTGAGACCTGTTACCCAGAATGTTAGAGACCTAGGGATTCTCAGGATAAGGGATCTTTCCATAATTTGCACCTCCATATTGTCTACTAAAATCTTTGAAACATTAAATAAACCCAATAAGATTTTTTTTTACCTCCATTAATGCAATAATCCACTGCATTATATATGCATTACTTTAAAACACTTTTATTTTTTGATGTTACTGTTCCTTTAAAAACACAGGTACACAACCAAGATAGCTGTACTTATAATGTATGGTTGAGCAATTGCAGCTTCTAAGATTTTATTACATGGACAAATAAAGCACAGTCTAAACACAAAGCACTTATCTAAACATCCCCAAGGGCCAATGCTATACATATAACTGCCTAGAGATGCCCAACTGCCAGCATCAGCAGCCTGTTGGGTTTAAACGCTCAGTGTAAAGAGACACGTATGTGACTGCCTATAATTAAAGCTAGGTAAAGCAGGGAAGAACCACCAAAATCAAAACATCTAGTTGGCGTCTGCCAGAAGCATCATCGTCCTTACTTGGGAATCAAGCAGATGAGATCACACCTCAACTAGTATTGTAAGAGTGCCAACTTCCACATGCAAGCAATTTTTTCTACACTGTGTGCCACAGACAGTGAATTTCCCACATTCCAATATTGAATACACTGGATACTCCTCAAAGTACTTGCCAAATAAAAACTATATAGGTCACATTTGCATATGACTGAAAAAAACAAAATATTACAAATGAATGTCTTTTTTTCCTAATTATTTCTAGTCACTGTAGGATGTAGCAGAACTCATCCCTGGAAAGTCGTTTGATTTCATTAGGCAAGACTTACATTTTTTTGGGTTAACATTCCCATTATAGTCAGTCCAATGGGAATTTAGCTCACCTGGTCTTAAAACCAAGTGGGTACTAGAAATGCAGAATTACTAAACTCCACATAACACAACATTAAAAACACGCAATATTCCAGGCCTCTTGCCATGTTTTAATGTCCCAAGTACAACAGCACAGTCAGTTATCACACCCTTTCAAAATTATGAGAAACATGTCCCACAAATTTCTGTACCAAGATTATAAAATGGACATTTATGCTCAATAATAGCATAATAACCAGGTGTGTTCTTTCCAAACTAATCTCCAGTTACTCCTCATAAGAAATGCGTAAGTGCTGACACTTGCTGCTCTCACTATTCTTATTGCTTCCATGGGCGTCTCATGTTACCCAGTGATGTTTTTTTGCCCACACTATCCTTAAAGGCGAATTAAAGCATAACTAAAGAAGCAGGCTTTAAATGTTGTACATTATTTTTTGGGCTTCTGTACCAGCCCAAGGGAACCACAACCCTTTAGCAGTAAAGATCTGTGTCTCCAAAGATGCCCCAGTAGCTCCCCATCTTCTTTTCACTGCACATGCTCTCTGCTGCTGTCACTTAATGAGCTTAGGGGCCAACTCACAATATACAGTACGCATAGAATATAAATGTCACAGTATAAGGCTGATTAGTAATTAATACAGATAATTACTACATGGCAGCACAGAAACCAGTGCAACTAGCATCAGCATTTAATAATCAGCCCTGTAGCATCAGCTTATATTACAGTCCAACCTCATTTTCTGCTTGATAATTTGTGACGAACCCTAAGCTTAGCTTCTCAACAGCTGCTCAGAGCATGAGCACTGAGCATGTAAGTGTCGCAGACACATTTCAAGATGGTGACCCCCTGTGACAAGTTTGAAGTCCTGGATCATTGCTGCTATTGAGAAGCTGAAACTTTAGGCTGGTGCAATAAGTTCAGTATATAAAATAAGGCATTTTTAGCCAGATTAATTTGTAGGGTTTAGTTCTCCTTTAAGCCAGATGCACCAACATACAGATGGGATTTGATCATCTAATTGTAAAGGCTATCACATCAAGTGATCAGGATACTGTAAACTACTGGCCATCAGTAGAATGGAACACAGGGGGCATAGGGCAGACAGAATAGAGCAGGAGATAGGGAAACCCATCAGGACCACTCTAAGTTGAACAATTTAAACTGTGCTACATACAGTGACAAAATACTGGTGCCCCTTCAGCAGTTTGTGTGAGGTGTGCACAGCAGTGATGTGCAGGTCGAGAAATTCTCTACCTCCATCCGACGCATGTGGACCCGCACCCGACCCAGCTGTCAGTTCTGCATTTATAGACATCATAGAGGGGCTGGTGCATTCCGACGAGCATCAAGGTTGGGGAGGTGAGAAGAGCTTAGGATAGGGAGGTGAGGAGTGCTTTTAGGGTGGGAAGGCCTGCAAGGTCAGCAGGAAGAGCTTGGCTTGCACATGACCTGAATATTTTGAGTGTGTGTCGGCCCGAATATTTTCTGTGTGTGTTGGGCGAATCACTAGAGACCAGATGAACAATGTGGGCACTTTCAGTCTGGGTCTGAGGTGTGAACAGTACAGGGCTTTAGTGGTGTGCAAGGTAAGCAGTCCTAGCAGGCAGACCTTCATGTGGGGGGCCACACAAGGGAGAGACAACCACTTAACTGCCCAAAATAAAACAGGCACCCCCCCTCACCGTTTGCCTCAGTGTCCACCTTAAGGCAATGGTAAGCGATTGCGGATCTTGGCCTGAGTTTCTCCGCAAGCTGAGAATCCTCTGCCCCTCTACTCTTCAGCTCCTGCTCTGCCTGCACCCAGAAGCATTGTTTCTGCTCGGATGCAGGCAGATGTGGTGGATTTTGGAGCCCAAGTTCAGTTCAAAAGGCAAGTGGAGCAGCAGGGCTGTGGTTAGTATACATCTTCTGGCCCTTGCCTAAGGGTGAAGACACACAGAGCTACTAGTAGCAGCTACTTGTCACTTTTACAAAATAGACAATAGTGATCATTGGCTTTGCAAGACACTACGTGTGTTTTTGCAGAGGCAATTCTCTGGGGTTCTCTGGTAGCTCCAGAGCTACTAGTAGTAGCAGCAGCTACTTGTTGTGGCTCGAATACATCCGGTCACATACAATGCTGAGAATTGCTTCTGCTAAAACACACATCGTGTCTTAGCAATGCCAGTTATCACTATTGCCTATTTTGTAACCGTGACAATTAATTGCTACTAGTAGCTCTGTATGTCTTCACCCTAATATTTAGTCACAAGTATTCGGTGGCAGGCTGAGTGATTCTCTCCCCCTAACAAAGTTTTTTTATAGGCACCCAAGGGCACCTAAATATGCTGCCTTAAACTTGGGCCCTCTGGAGCTTATAAAGGAAATATGGCCCACTTCAGATGTGCAATGCTCATAGAGAAAATTCCACAGTATGCATTTTTATGCAATCAGTTCATTTGTAATTTTTCATTTTAATTAATTGATTTAGATCACTTTCATATAAAAAAAAAACAACTAAATAAATCAGCTGTGATTCAATGTTCTCGGACAATAAAATATGAAAACTTCCAAGGGGGTCAATAATTTAAGTTAGGCCTGTTGCTATAGACGAGACAAAAGTACACAATTCCAAAGTACATAAGCAAAGCTTCTGGATGAGGACTCAGCCTAAATGGAAATGTGGGTGAAACCTAAAGGCAGTGAATTTGTTTTTGGAAATGTCCTGGAGCTACAGGAGAGCTTCTATTAAAATAATATCTTCATATTTCTGTAGCATTTTTACATAATGATGGGACACTTACAAAACTCTGAACTGCAAATGGGTCAGTTGACAAATAAATTCTGAAAACCTCTGTATACATAATGTTCAGATTAACATCTGTATTAGAAAGGTAAACACAGTTAACTATTGAGCTAGCCACAAAGCAATTTGGTTATATAATACTCAAAAACATGCAACATTGCTTCATACGTGGGCCAAAAAAAAGCTGCATTGTGTAAAAGAGTTTTGAGTGATGCAGTCAGTTGTAAAGCTGATTTTTTTTCCATGCAGCGAGTGTCCAAAATATGTGCCTTTGTACAGCTGTGGCCCAAACACTGTTAAACCTCGTTACAACAGATTCTTTATCTGTACTGTATATCCCTAGACCATTAAATAGAGCGGCTAACGTAGAACACAGAGTCTCTGCAAAAATCTGCAATTAATATTTTTATATCCATCTCTATACTTTGTGTCTATTGATGCCTGCCCCTGTAAAAATTACATTGCATATCAATATGCAAAAAAATTCCGCATAACTTAGAAAGGATAGAATAAGCATTCCGAAGGCTTGGCGCAGCACACGTTTTAAATGATCAAGAGACGACGAAGGAATCTACTAACTTGTTTCTCCGATACAGGCAAAGGAGTTGCCAGATCGTGCTGCTCATTCAGATGGAATTTGGATTTTGCATCTCACCTCTCGGTCACATGACTACTTAGTGAATGAATTAACATAGCTGGGAATTAAAAAGGATTTATCAGCCTCATGGAATACATGGATATTTTTCATTCCTGCCAACTAGTCAGTTACGGATGGCAATGAGCATTGACATTCCACAGTCACGAGAGATATGTGAGAGAAAAGGCTACAACTGCAACAACTAACACTAGAATCTTTTCTATGAACAAGCGTTTATATATAAATATTTTCACAAAATGCCTCTTTTTATGTTTGTGTGTGTGTATATATATATCTATATATATATATCTATATATATATATATATATATATATATATTTATTTATTTTTTATTCTCATACAGACATTTCCACAAATAAATATATATAGTTGTGTGTTCTAACATTAGTAGCCAACATCAAGAGAATGTACAATGCAAAATCCAACATACACTGGTGCAAGCTTAAACCACTTAAGCAATCAGCCGCAACACCACAAGTAATGCTGCAGCACTTTAGTACATGTTTCAGATGTATACAAGACAATAAGACAATGTAGGAAAGAGAAACTAAAAGGAATAGGCCAATGATCATTCTGGCTAAAATACAATAAAGAAAGGATACATCATTGCCATTGCTAAGTGTACAATCTATAGTACGGACTACAGTGCATCATAAAGGATGCCCATTTGACAGCTCAAAGAGTTGCATAGAAAAGGCAAACAGAAACAATTATGGGTACACACAAACTTGAAACTAGATATATTTGGAAATATTGGATTGCATACCACAAGAAGGAATATGTCAGACACAAGGACACAGAACATATAATAAGTTTTAAAGGGATGTGCACTGTGTGGCTTAACAGCTGCATTTAAACTAGAATTCCCTGCACCCCACACTAGAATAGTGTTGTCAGGGGACACTAAAAGTTGTGGTTGAACAGCAGCTGACAGGCCACAGGCTTGGCACCCCTGAATATAAGAATATGTAATTGAGAGAGAATATGTAACCAATAAACTATGTATACAGATGTGCATTGAGAGAGATGTAACGATGAGCACCACCACTAGAATTATGTTATTAGCAAAAGGTAGTAACCCTATGAATACATATTTATATACATAAGTATCTGCTCTGGTAACACTTATACATACTATATATGTATATATTCTAGATAAAAAACACACATATATTCAAAACCGACAATGGCACTCGCCCAAATGCCGTGCTGAATCCTGGGTGCTTCTTCTTAATTCAAGCAGTTAGGAGTATTAGAAGCGCTCATGGGCAAAATAATTATTGCAGTTTCACATAATCCCCCACATCAATGTGTTTCGGTTCTCTTTGAATACACACGTAAGTCATCACTCCGTATATACCTCATCTATATACTTAAAAAGCATCAATCCTTATAAGGTTTGGATGTGCACATGCAGAACTACTAGCACTATTATACAAATATGCTACACAGCTTTACCACTATTCTTTACCGATTGGTGCTTTTTAAGTATATATGTGGAGTGATGACCGTGTGTATCCTGACGATGGTTCAGAGAGAACCGAAATGCGTTGATGTGGTGGATTATGTGAAACTCCAATAAATCCACTTATTAATATGGCCATGAGTGCCTTTAATACTTCTAACTGCTTGAATTAAAGAGAAGCACCTGGGATCCAGCACAGGATTGAGTGAGTGCCAGTGCTTGTTTTTGAATATGTGTATGTATGTGTGTTTTTTATCTAGACTATATACATATACAGTGCAACATGTACAAGTGTTACGTAAGAAGGAGCAGCTACTTATGTATATAAATATATGTTAATAGGGATATTACCTTTTGCTAATAACATAATTCTAGAGCTGCATAGCTGGGAACCCTAATTCCCATTAAAACCCCTTATTATTATTATCTTTGCTATATCTATAAACATTGAATGAGAATGCGTGCACTGCCACCCTTACTGTTCAATAAGATGCTGAAATTGCATTCACCTCAAATCAGCTACGGATGCCCAGACTGTTACCCTGGGATCTACTCTCGACACCTGGCCCCATCAGGTGTCGATAAAAATAGTGGGCTGTCTATCGTACGGCACAAGAACAAGTATCCCAAGCCCTTAAAATGGTTGGATTTAAAGGTGAGCAATCCCTTTTAAAATCAATGAGGATAGTGATGCAATATGCAGTGTAAAACACTCTCCAGGGTAGTATCCACTGACTGCAACTTTTATAGATTCAAGTTTAGTGTACCCTGTATAAGAGTTGCCCCTCTCCTCACCCTGTATTGTCCTCATACAGCAAGATTTATATATTTTTTGATTAATGTGAAAAAGATGGCTACATTTTATAACACTGGTATACCCAGTCCCATTAGCTAAAAACGAATAAATCATCCCCACAGTTTCTATTATAGTGCAGAAAATATATATATATCTGTATGGACACAACACACACACATATATCTCTAGAAGCATTGCAGCTCCAGTTCTAGATATATTTATGCAAATGAAAAGGTTTTAGTTCCTGACAGATTCCTTGTTTTTATCAACCCTGCCACAGCTCGAAAACGTATTATTTGCAATTATCAAAGTGTTTAGCCTGCCTCTGTAACCAAACACTAACATTTAAAAAAAAAAGTACAGAATCCATCAACTACCAGGCAAAGCCCATCTTATCTAAATAATATTAGTTCCTAAACGGACATGCTGTATTTACTATTATAGCTCCAATCAGTCATACTTATTCTTCTTTAAAGGTTCAGGATAATGATAGATTAGAACTGGTCTGATTACATTAAAATGCCCCAAGAAGTAAGGGGTCTTCATCTTTGCAGTTACACATCCTTGCATTATTGCTGCTCAATTAACTAGCCATGGGAACCTCTGAACGTAAACAGATCTATACCACGGATTTAGAGTTGAGCCTTCAAAAATCAAACAAGACTTATTTTCAAGATGTACCTGGTTAGCGCATGCACGATCAGCTGCTTTTGCATGTGATTTGCCTATTAGGTAGTAGCAGGACACAGTCGGGTAGTTAGGAGACACGGGCCTGGACTAGAGACTCACACAGCAGAGGCGGCAGCAACACTAGAACACAGAGGAGTGGGAGGGGCGGAGCCACGGTGGTAGCTAGGTGGAGGAGCGGTCCTAGAGCCCGCTGGATTGACTGAAACAGTTCGTGAGCCTTAGTTACGCCACTGCCCTAGTGTTCCACGTCCCTTCCTCTCTGGTCGGTCGCGGTCTACCAGAAACATTACAGGGATCTACTGGTAGACCGTGATCGACGTCCTGGGCACCGATAGTCCTAGACGCACACTTGTCTTCATATTTGTTTTTATGTGTCGTGATGGCGCGTCACTTCCTGTTAGAAGCGGATATGCGTTTCCCAAGAAGTGTTTCCCTTCGCTTTTGGTGACAGGTTGGTGCAAGACGCTTTTATAGGTCTGTCAGTGAGGGCTTGAGTATATTTTAGAATTTGTTTGCCATGGCCCCAGGTATAATCTCCCCACAAATTGTTTTCCGTTCCCTAACTAGAAATGCCACATCTCATTCAGTGTTGGCACTAGCAGTAATACCTCACTACTACTGTGTCTTTGTGTTCAAACAAACTTACTCTGTCAGTGCACTTATCCACTGGCTCATATTAACCCCAAATGTATAACAGCATTTCATTCTAATCTGCTATTCTTATTCTTCCCAGGATGCCAGCTTTGCCATTGAATCAGATTCAGGTGACTCTGTTTTCTGTCCATGAATATGGACATTTGTCTGTACCCCTTTAACGTTGACATATGCTTTTTCAGATGTTTGACTGAATTAGGTGAGTCCAAGTGGTTGTTTTCGTTCTTACCAGTATCCTGAGCGTATTGTATGAAGGCACTTTGTTGTATATGTACCCCCTCCAGCTCCCAGTGCTCCAGGAGCTAATTTGATCACACAAGACCTACGCTGGTTACTGGGGCACATGTCACATGACCTCTTCTGGTGCCAAACTACTAATTATTATTATTTATTATTTTTTTTTAAACCTTGCATGTCATACATTAATAAAATCTTGTAAAAAAAAAAAAATAAGAAGGAAAGGTGTGAAATCACTAGGGATGCTGAATGTAAGGGGTCATAATCACTTACCTGATACTGCGGGCTGGTGCTCCTGCTCACTGAAAACTTTAAATGTTTTTGTGAACCAAAAGGAGCTGGTGCTCCTGCTTTAAAGGTTTTCATAAACCAGCCTGGGCCCATTAAAGAAGAGAAAGAAGATTATTGCTCCACGGTGCTCCTACCAAACTACCAGTTCCCACCCTTTTGACTGAATGTAATGAGCTCTGTGCATATAAGAAGCAATGCTTTTTGTCCAGGGACATACATTAAAAATAAATGTACTTTGAAAAATGTATTTTTTCCATTTCTTAAGAGGAATTGCCTTTTTGCTTTTCCCATATACATATGCAGGCATTTTACAATTCTCTCAGTTGCCAGTCTATTATAACGTTTATGTTCTGTTGTACCGATTTTACAATTTTATTTAGTTTTTTTATGCTTCCAAAGTACTTGGTGGAGCAAGGTTTGAGAAGTGTGTATTCAGACATATATCAGTGAGAGCTGCCATACACTTGCACTTACACAGGAAAAATGCAACAGCATTTGTAGTAATCATTTATAGAATTCTTAGGCTCATGGCACACAGGACATTTTCTCTGCTATACTTGAATACTTGAATCCAACTAATGACCAATGTCATTAGTTTCAGTGTATGCCTTCTGTCACCAGTTAGAACAGGCAGTGCTTCACAGCTGACTGCAAAACATCGGTAGATAATACATTTTGTGTGCTTACGGCCAAATCTATCGCTGGAGTTGCCTAATAGGGAAGGAAGATGATAACTCCAACCCAGTGAATGGATACAATTAAGCACCGTGTGTGAGAAACAATGCATTTTGTCCAGGGTAATGATTGCTGTACAATGTTTTTTTTTTGTTTTTTTTTAGAGAAGGAGTTCCCTTTTCCCCATATACAATCCCTCTGTGTGTTTTTGAGGCATTCTACTATTACCGTTGTCTATAATAAAATCATTTTGTGTTAAATGTAGCAACTATGCACTTGACCAGTGTTCTTACTATTCGCGTTCTGTTTCTAAAACTTCAGGTGATATTTAACGAGTCACTACAAAAATGTCTAGACTCTTTTTTTTTTGAGCAGTGCTTCAAGGAGATATGACTGCCACTATCCCTTTCCTCCTCCTGTGCAGAAAGTGCAAAATGAGCTTCATCGCTATGTCTTCCTCGCCTTCTTGTCGACACACAAGGAGTCCAAGGGGCCTCAACATAATATCACTGAATGCAATAAATCTTTCATTCATTGCATATTTGTTTAATTGTGTCTGTTTATTAAAGGAACACCACATTACCCCCTCTGTCTTTGGGGAAAATCTTGTACAACAACTATCTGTTTGGCATCTTGGATATCTGTGTTCTTTTTGGAATGAGAAATTCTGCTCTGCTGCAGAAGATTATAGTTAAACAATGCTGAATTTGCTTTTTTTGTATTTATTGATGGCCACAACCCTTCATTCTCTACTGTTAACATTTTTGAAGGTAGTTACTCTAAAAATGCTCCTCTATAGCCCTTACAGATGTACTGCATTTATACAATGGATTGCCCCCCTCGCCTCTCCATCTCCAAGCTGTGTCTTAGTTAAAAAGAAGCCCCTGAAAAAAACCCTGAACAGTGGTTTGCACTGCAGAACAGTGCAGTGGAGTTCCAGGGCGCCATCTTCTGGACGTTCTTGTTCTTTCAGGTCTGACCGCAGATGGGAGCATGCACAGTTCAAGCTGATTCCTGGCTGGGCACAACTGTGCATGCTCCCACAGGCTTTGTGGCAGCGAAGAGACCTGAAAGAACACTAAATAGCCAGTATTTAGTAACACTCGTTTTGGCGCAGGTTAAAACTTGTTAATTATCTGTAGCCTCCCGATTAAAAAAAATTCAAGATAATATTTTAATTATTATAAACTGTGTATAGTTACTTTCCTTTCAAGAAAATAAACATATACAATTGAAAAGTAAATAAATATTTTAACACTTGACTTTGTGTCTCGTCATCTATTTGCCATGCGAGTTATGATTTATATTTGAGTAAAGCAGGAAACATAGCATGTGATTTCCAGCTTCCTGCCAGCTCATAATTTGTTTCATCTTTCATTGTGATGTATGCTTCAAAACACTGTATGCTTCAAATGCTCTGTATCAAGGAAACATTTTCCAGCAACAACCCAGTTATTACCAGGATCTTGATGAGAACGTGCCTAACTTGCTTAAGGTATATGGGATGGTGTCTCTAAAATAAATAATGGATAATGCATCCCTTAATGAAAAATTTGAGGAAATTAAAGGGGTGGTTCACCTTCAAGTTAACATTTAGTATGTTATAGAGTCTAAGCAACTTTCGAATTGGTCATTATTTCTTTTCTAAAGTTTTTTAATTATTTGCCCTTTAATTCTGACTCTTTCCAGCTTTCAAATTGGGGTCACTGACCCCATCTAAAAACAAATGTTCTGTAAGGCTACACATTTATTGTTAGTGTTACTATATGTTACTCATCTTTCTCTTCAGGCCTCTCCGATTCATATTCCCGTCTCTTATTCAAATCAGTGCATGAAAAAAATGAAGTTAGCTTTAGAACACTTACATGTCAACCGGTTTTGTAGCTTTACCTGTTCAGTGGTCTCCCGCCTACTGGACTCCGTTCTAGCCTAAATCAGTGACGTTCAGTAGAGTAGGAGATGAACGGGAGCCTTACCAAGCCATGGGTGAAATAAAAAGAAAAAATGTATTGCCAAGTTTGTATTAAAAACATGAACAGTTATCCATCTTGAGACCTTTGGTTAAACTATCACGTGTCTAGTCACCTGACGCATTTCATGCCTCATTCTGGCACTTCATCATGAAAATAATGAAAACCAGTTCCAAATTGTCTCAGAATATCACTCTCTATATCGTACTAAAAGTTAATTTAAAGGTGAACAACCCCTTTAAATGTCTTTTGAGGGATCTGTGACTATGTAAAGGTACAAAGCTAAAGTATACTAGAGCCGTGGGAGGTGGAGGTAAAAGGAACTGGGAGGCAGCACGTTAATGTTTTTAAGGTACAGACCTGTTATCCAGAACAGAAAACTGTAGCTAAAGGTTTGTCTGCTTTGCATGTGTGCTGATTTGGGTTCAGTTTGTCTGGGACTCTCAGCCGGGCAATGATTCTAAATCCAAGGCCAGACTAATGTAGCAGTGGATGTAATATATGACCAAAAGGCTAACCCTATTACGGGGGGGGGGGGGTAACATGAGAAGTGATCTTGGTTTTCCAGCCCATTTATTTACTTGCAGGCTCCTGATGTCACAACACTTATCTGAGCAGAAGTTGCTGCACGGGAAAGAATTGGAAGAGGCATGCTGGGGCAATAAAAGTAAGCAATTCCTATTGTAAAGGAGCCTTTACCTGGGAAATACTAGTGTTTCTAATTTAACATATATTAACGCTTAAGTTTGCACAGAGGTCCACGAGTATGATTCTACAATAAACATACATTTTTTTATATTATTGGTGGCCCTTGTGGAGTTTTTCCAAGTGCCTGGATGCCCCCTTTGGTTTTCTATTGGTTTATCCGTTCCCTAAGTGGAAAGTCTGGTACAGCTGGATCAGCTGCTCTACGTGGTGAGTTACTGATATTGGGGAAAATTTACTAAGCACCGAAAATTTGCCAGCGACGGCTTCGCAGGCAGCGCAACACTTCGCCAGATGAAAATTCACTCAGACAACGCTAATTCACTAACATGCAAAGTTGCATCCAGGGCGAAGTTGCGATAGCGTTAATTCGGCAAGCAGAGCAAAGTTGCGCTAGCGTTGGCTAATTTGCATACGGCGGGAAGTTAAAGTTGAATGGACATATATATGTTGCAGCAAGCACATTACATTAGGGAAGCTTAATAAAGGAAAATAGTTGTTATAATGCCCTACACATGAGCCCAGTGTATAGTTTACGCCAGCATTTTTTGGGACTAAATTTTCAGAAAGCCCTATCTACTCTATTGCACTTCGCCTGGTCTGAGATGACGAAGGCAAGTCTGGCGCAAGGGTTACATCCCTTCGCCAGAGCGCAACTTCGCCTGGCGATTGAGTGCAAATGAGCACCAGCATCAGTCTCCTTCGCTAGCAAAGTTACCTCTACGCCCGTTAGTAAATCGGCGAAGTACCGAAATGACGTCACGCCTGCGAATTTTCGCCATTAGTCACTTCGCCCTTTAGTAAATTTGCCCCATTGTGTCCTGTGGCCCTATCTTTGTTGTTTAATAGCCAGAGTCCTTGTCATGAAAGAGCATTAGGAATGGTGACAGCTGCAGATGGGGTGTTTTGACACTTAGTGGGCCAAATGTAATATATAGCAAAAACTTGTTTTCACAAGCAGACCTGGGCCTTTACCATATAGCCTGGTGCAGGGGCCTCTGGGGATGGCAACCCCCTGCAATTTGAGCACAACACCACAAAGTACCAGCACTAGTTGGAGTACCTGAACATTATGTGGTTGTGCTCAAATGCCCTATGAGCCTAACCTTATACATTTTTGCCATTACCATGCATTGGTGCTGGGTTAGTTATCAGCTACAAGGAACTGTTTCAAAAGAACCATCAGTCAGGTAGGAAAAAAAAATTCTTATTTAAAATAGAGACCAAGGGAAATTGCCTGACAGTGATTCGGAACATCTACAATGTTCTGAAAACGTTGTGCTTCCGTTGTTGTATTGATCTTACGGCACCCATACACATGCATAGTTTCGTTTGGCCTACCTATGTCTGTAAAATCCACACAGTCACACTGACAATATTTAGTTTTCCCATTCTAGTCTCAAGTCATGTGAGAGGTAATGAGAAAGGCTATATAAATGGCAGTGTGTTTACAGCAACAACACATCATTCACTGCCACAACAACAAATATTTAAATCCATCTCAGCAGACGGTTTTATTAAAGAGACTTTACGATGAGTTGTATTAAACAGACGCAGAGCGAACTCATGATAAATACATCTCAAGGAACAGTCTGCAGAATTTCAGGGGAATGTTCTTGTAGGGGAGTCTGCTATTCTCCCTGGATGATGGGCCAGGCTTTTTCTTTATGCATCAGTCTGGTACGTCAATTCTTCTGACTGCTAGTTCTTGTGTTTGATGTGATCCCATAATTTCTACAGCAGAGAGAGAAAAGAAGAAGTAAGACTGGTGCCAGTAAGGGTAATCGTAACTCAAAGAACAAGAGTGAACACCTGAGAAGCTAAAGGGCAGAGGTCCTCAACTTTTTTCCCATGGGCCACATTCAAATGTAAAAAAAGTTATGGCGCATGAAAAAAGTCCCTGGCGGTGCCTGGGGATTTGGCCTTTTTCAGCAGGATTTGGCCGAATGCTTCTGCCTGGCCGAACCAAATCTGAATTTGCATACGCACATTAGGGTTTGCGAGGGAAATCGTGTGACTTTTTGTCACAAAACAAGGAAGTAAAAACTGTTCTCCCCTTCCCACCCCTAATTTGCATATGCAAATAAGGATTTGGCTCGATATTTTACAGAATCTTTTGAGAAGGATTCGGGGGTTTGGCCGAATCCAAAATAGTGGATTAGGTGCATCCCTAATATCAAAATGCCCTCAGACTGAAGTGGATGCATAGTATTAGGTTTTATTAAGTTCACATAGTTTGAGATAAATTGAGAAACATTTTTCCATGCCAATTGCAGTTGCCAAGTACAAGTATGGTTGCCACCTTTTTTGGAATTAGTAATTATCAAGCATCATTTTTATTGGTCAGGCAGGTAAAATACCGGCCAGGTGGCAACCCTAAGTACAATATCTGAGGCAGGTAATTTTTTCAGGGGAGAAATGGACAAGGGTAAAAGGTAAGGGACTAGAATACTAGGGATGCACCGAATCCAGGATTCGGCCTTTTTCAGCAGGAACCGAACCAAATCATAATTTGCATATGCAAATTAGGGGCAGGGAGAAACGTGTGACTTTTTGTCAAGTAAAAAATGTTTTCCCATGCCTAATTTGCATATGCAAACTCGGATTCACTCGGCCGAATCTTTCACAAAGGATTCGGGGGTTCGCCGGTTCTAACCACTTAGTCCCCTACCCCAGTGAATCCACTTTTACTTCTCCTTTAAGGACAACACTAACACGTGACTTTTCCCAGCAACTTCCCTAAAGGCATCACTACTAAGCATCACATTGGCTGAGCATGAAGCTGGTCTCTTGGCCAATAATAGAGAAATCAGCAGATGTGGCAGAGAATATCACATAAGAGGCAAGGAACATAGCAAGCCTTCCTAGCTAAAGAGCAAATAAAATTGCAGCAGAATTTATACATGGTTATTTGCTATATTTCCACATTAATGAATGATATTGTGGCAGCACAAGATCTGGTGACCCTTTGGTGTCCTTGGGCCTCAATGTCTGCCCACGGCTTGTCCTTACCCCTCTGTTAAGATGATCATACAGAGCAGGTCCGGACTGAGAATTAAAATAGGCCCTGGCATTTCAGGTACACAGAGGCCCAATCAGCCCACATAGAGGCCCAAACAGCCCCCACCAGCCCACTAAATACTGACTTTCTATGGGACCTTATAGCAGCCCCTCTGGCATTTGCCAGAACCCATAGATTGCCAGTCCGGGCCTGATACAGAGCATCCGCCCCCTGGTCAAACGCCCACGCGAACAGCAGTGCGCCGATCACTTTGCTAAGCATTAAGATAGAAGCCCTTTGGAATAGCGCCCGATACAGAAAACTTCCCAGCACCATCTTGCCCGGCAAATTCACCACCTCTTGGTACGTCATTTCCGCGTCCAGATGAACCTAAGAGCCACGGCTTTTCCGATCACGTGAGGACTGCAAGTTGACATCGAATTCACCCCTTCCTTTGATGAATACGTTTAGAAATCACGTCAAACACAGACATCTGTTTGAGCACCTCAGATATGAATGTAGAAACATTATTATTACAGCTGCAAGAGTTATAATTATAATACTTACAAGACAGATGGTTGACCAATAAGATCTTAGATACTAGTACAACTTTGTTGTTGTGCCGCAAAGGACCGTCCCTTTAGCAGATAGGAAAAAGACGATTCACATGGCAGTGAGCTAGTTTCTATCCTCAGAAAGGACCTAATGCCTCTAGTGGTGAGGTACCAGGAAAGTATAGGAATTAGTCCAGTCTATACTGACAAAGCTAAATACCATCCAGTACAGGGACCTTCAAAGTAAGGTCCAAAATAAGGATAGACTCTAGTCTAGTCTGTAAAGGCCCTCACAATATATTAACCTTTTGGTATGTTAAATAGATAGAAACTAATTTGAAACTCATTAAAGGACATATTTCTGCCATTTTTAGAGTCAGTACTTAATTATATATATATATATATATATATATATATAAATTTGTGTGAAATCCTTCATACTGTGTTCAGCTGTTTTACCTCGACTTCATATGAGGTCCAGTACAGGGATAGAAACTAGTTCATATATAAACAAGCCAATTCCTATCCTATCTAAGGACCTTCTCTAACAGTACATGAACCATCTATATTAGGCAAATACCTGACAGGTCCAAAACAGGGATAGAAACTAGTCAGTTTATATAAGAACCAGTTAATTTCTATCCTGTCTAAGCTGGCCATACAGAGAGAGATCTGCTTGTTTGGCAATGTCGCCAAACAAGCGGATATCTCCCCGACATGCCCACTTTGAGGTGGGCAATATCGCTCTGATGCGATCGTGGGACCTAGGGCCCAACGATCGGATCATAGTGCTGCCAAAACGGGCAGTCGGATCGCAGGACCGCACCTATGAACAGATGGGGCCGCGATCTGATGGGATTTTTAAACCTGCTCGATCGACATGTCTTGCAAAGATGTATAACAAAGTTACAAGATGGTGACCTCCTGCTGCCAACCTTGAAAACATAAATCATTTGTTTAATTAGACTTCTGGTGCAGTAAGTTCATGTTTATGTTTAGTATACAAAATACAGCATTTTTTAGCATTATTCTATTTTAGACTTTAGATCCCCTTAAATGCACCTAGCTATACAGGTGGATCCCAGATTAATGAAAAGGCATCAGGAGAAGATTTCACAGCCTGGTTATGTTCCTAGCAGCAAGGTCTTTATTCCCTCTGAATCTTTTACTCTTCACTCCCCTGAGGATACCATACAGTTTGGGACCGCTGAACCTGGTGTTCAGGTTTCACCTCTAATGCTATTAATATTCATATTTCTCTCTGTATCTCACTTTGTATATAAAATGTACTTATTAAAAAGCGTTTCAGTAAAAGTTCAGCAATTACTAAGGGCAAAAGTCTGAAATCCCCCATGTTCCCATATAACATGGGTCACCCAATGTTTGGAGTGACAGTTGGCCACTTGCTGTTTCTCCTCCAATACTATTAATATTCATATTTCTCTTTGCATCTTACTTTGTATATAAAACTGACCTCTTAAATAGCTTTAAAGGAAAAAGTTTTAGAGTTGCAACTTCCCAGTCACTGTTACTCATGTCCTGAAAGTCCCAGCATCCCTTGTCAGACCTGTAGCCTATAGTACAAATCCCAGCATCCCTTGTCAGACCTGTAGCCTATAGTACAAATCCCAGCATCCCTTGTCAGACCTGTAGCCTATAGTAAAAATCTCAGCATCCCTTGTCAGACCTGTAGCCTATAGTAAAAATCCCAGCATCCCTTGTCAGACCTGTAGCCTATAGTACAAATCCCAGCATCCCTTGTCAGACCTGCAGCTTGTGGTCTTCTAACTATTATTGACCCACAAGTCCCAGCATCTCTTGTCAGACCTGTAGCCTATAGTACAAATCCCAGCATCCCTTGTCAGACCTGTAGCCTATAGTACAAATCCCAGCATCCCTTGTCAGACCTGCAGCCTATAGTACAAATCCCAGCATCCCTTGTCACACCTACAGCTTGTGGTCTTCTAACTGTTACTGAACTACAAATCCCAGCATCCCTTGTCAGAGCTGCAGCCTGTGGTCTTTTAGCTGTTACTGACCTATAAATCCCAGCATCCCTTGTCAGACCTGCAGCCTGTAGTCTTCTAACTGTTACTGAACTACAAATCCCAGCATCCCTTGTCAGACCTGCAGTCTGTAGTACAAATCCCAGCATCCCTTGTCAGACCTGTAGCCTATAGTACAAATCCCAGCATCCCTTGTCAGACCTGCAGCTTGTGGTCTTCTAACTATTATTGACCCACAAGTCCCAGCATCTCTTGTCAGACCTGTAGCCTATAGTACAAATCCCAGCATCCCTTGTCAGACCTGTAGCCTATAGTACAAATCCCAGCATCCCTTGTCAGACCTGCAGCCTATAGTACAAATCCCAGCATCCCTTGTCACACCTACAGCTTGTGGTCTTCTAACTGTTACTGAACTACAAATCCCAGCATCCCTTGTCAGAGCTGCAGCCTGTGGTCTTTTAGCTGTTACTGACCTATAAATCCCAGCATCCCTTGTCAGACCTGCAGCCTGTAGTCTTCTAACTGTTACTGAACTACAAATCCCAGCATCCCTTGTCAGACCTGCAGCCTGTAGTCTTCTAACTGTTACTGACCAACAAGTCCCAGCATTCCTTGTCAGACCAGCAGCCTGTAGTCTTCTAACTGTTATTGACCTACAAATCCCAGCATCCCTTGTCAGACCTGCAGCCTGTGGCCTTTTAGCTCTTAATGAACTACAAATCCCAGCATCCATTGTCAGACCAGCAGCTTGTGGTCTTCTAACTATTACTGACCTACAAATCCCAGAATCCCTTGTCAGACCTGCAGTCTGTAGTAAAAATCCCAGTATCTCTTGTCAGACCTGTAGCCGATAGTACAAATCCCAGCATCCCTTGTCAGACCTGCAGCCTATAGTACAAATCCCAGCATCCCTTGTCACACCTGCAGCTTGTGGTCTTCTAACTGTTACTGAACTACAAATCCCAGCATCCCTTGTCAGAGCTGCAGCCTGTGGTCTTTTAGCTGTTACTGACCTATAAATCCCAGCATCCCTTGTCAGACCTGCAGCCTGTAGTCTTCTAACTGTTACTGAACTACAAATCCCAGCATCCCTTGTCAGACCTGCAGCCTGTAGTCTTCTAACTGTTACTGACCAACAAGTCCCAGCATTCCTTGTCAGACCAGCAGCCTGTAGTCTTCTAACTGTTACTGACCTACAAATCCCAGCATCCCTTGTCAGACCTGCAGCCTGTGGTCTTTTAGCTCTTAATGAACTACAAATCCCAGCATCCATTGTCAGACCAGCAGCTTGTGGTCTTCTAACTATTACCGACCTACAAATCCCAGAATCCCTTGTCAGACCTGTAGCCTATAGTACAAATCCCAGCATCCCTTGTTAGACCTGCAGCTTGTGGTCTTCTAACTGTTACTGACCCACAAGTCCCAGCATCTCTTGTCAGACCTGTAGCCTATAGTACAAATCCCAGCATCCCTTGTCAGACCTGTAGCCTATAGTAAAAATCCCAGCATCCCTTGTCAGACCTGCAGCTTGTGGTCTTCTAACTGTTATTGACCCACAAGTCCCAGCATCTCTTGTCAGACCTGTAGCCTATAGTACAAATCCCAGCATCCCTTGTCAGACCTGTAGCCTATAGTACAAATCCCAGCATCCCTTGTCAGACCTGCAGCCTATAGTACAAATCCCAGCATCCCTTGTCACACCTGCAGCTTGTGGTCTTCTAACTGTTACTGAACTACAAATCCCAGCATCCCTCGTCAGAGCTGCAGCCTGTGGTCTTTTAGCTGTTACTGACCTATAAATCCCAGCATCCCTTGTCAGACCTGCAGCCTGTAGTCTTCTAACTGTTACTGAACTACAAATCCCAGCATCCCTTGTCAGACCTGCAGCCTGTAGTCTTCTAACTGTTACTGACCAACAAGTCCCAGCATTCCTTGTCAGACCAGCAGCCTGTAGTCTTCTAACTGTTACTGACCTACAAATCCCAGCATCCCTTGTCAGACCTGCAGCCTGTGGTCTTTTAGCTCTTAATGAACTACAAATCCCAGCATCCATTGTCAGACCAGCAGCTTGTGGTCTTCTAACTATTACTGACCTACAAATCCCAGCATTCCTTGTCAGACCTGTAGCCTGTAGTACAAATCCCAGCATCCCTTGTCAGACCTGTAGCCTATAGTACAAATCCCAGCATCCCTTGTCAGACCTGTAGCCTGTAGTACAAATCCCAGCATCCCTTGTCAGACCTGTAGCTTATAGTACAAATCCCAGCATCCCTTGTCAGACCAATAACTTATGGTACAAATCCCAGCATCCCTTGTCAGACCTGCAGCTTATAGTACAAATCCCAGCATCCCTTGTCAGACCTGTACCTTATAGTACAAATCCCAGCATCCCTTGTCAGACCTGCAGCCTGTAGTCTTCTAACTGTTACTAACCTATAAATCCCAGCATCTCTTGTCAGACCTGCAGCCTGTACTAGTCCTTTTACTGTGATATCATGGTGTTGAGAGGCTGCATTTCAGCAGGGACTGGGCCTTATATTATAATAGAGCAGTGGCCCCCAACCAGTAACTCGTGAGCAACATGTTGCTCTCCAACCCCTTGGATGTTGCTCCCAGTGGCCTCAAAGCAGGTGCTTGTTTTTGAATTCCAGGCTTGGAGGCAAGTTTTGGTTGTATAGATACCAGGTGCACTGCTAAACAGAGCATCAATGTAGGTTGACAATCCACATAGGGCTACCAAATGGCCAATCACAGCTCTTATGTGGCACCCCAAGAACATTTTTCATGCTAGTGTTGCTCCCCAACTCCTTTTACTTCTGAATGTTGCTCATGGGTCCAAAAGGTTGGGGATTCCTGTAATAGAGGGAAGAATGAATGATGCCAATACAGGGAAATGCCACAATATATATAAGTTTAGGGTTTGTTTTTGGTACAATGGGAGAATTGATTGAGGGTGTGAATACTTATATAAGGCAGTGAATCCTGATATGTATAGCAGAGAGGGCTGGTGCATGTGAGCTCACAATCTCTTCTTTCTTTCTGTGTCCCCAAACAGTGAAATTTCCAAGCGACGAAGCGTTTTCATAGCGTCTTCGAATCGATTTTCAGACTGAATTTCCGAGTGATTTCACAGCGATTGTTTTATAGAGATATTCAGCCATATTCCATCTGATTTTTGGCGTTTGGAAAAAACATCATCCTTTGACGTCAGCTGATATCTTCTTTATAACCCAACAGCTCTTTTAAGAGCTAAAAAACTTGGGCGCAATGACATTCTGCACCCCCTGGAGGAAGGTAAGGCAACTGCTACTGTTTTATCTGAATTTGGGGTTTTGTTGTATACAGATAAAGTATAGAATGTAATAGAATCTTTCTCTTCTCCTTCAGCCACAGGTGGAATCCAGACCCCTCTCCGAGATTTATAAGGTGAGTAGAAAGGAGGGTAAAACACTTGCCGCTACTGCCGGAAGTGAGACATGTTTAGTACCCTGGGGAATATTATGTTATCAATAAAATCTTTCTTTTTTTCTATTTAATTTTCCAGCCTCCTGATGGTCGGCTGACCAAGGATTTGCTTCTTGGAGAAGGTGGCACCGGAGACGTCTACAAGGTAAGGGACCAACCACTTCCTAGAGAGTAGGGGAACTGAACAAGATTGTGATCACTAGACACAATCACACAATGATTTAGGCAGACATATCAAGCGTTTGGTTTGGGGGCTGCATTAGACCCTCTCTTTCCTACTTGTATATAAGTCAACCCTTTTGTCTGTATTACAGGGACGACACCATCGTAAAGGCATGGTAGCGGTGAAGATCGCCAACATCAGCCGAGTACTGTATCTTTATAATTCCAATCACTATATATCAATCCTATTTGTGTAGTTGCCTATGTGAGCTAAAGGGATTTCTATTATTCCACTCCAGGATGAAGAGTCAGTCTGCAGGGAGCTGAAGTTTCTCCAGCAATTCAGCAACCACAAGAACATCGCCTCTTACTATGGAGCCTACTACAGGGCTCCACTCACGGAGTGCTCATCGGAGCTCTTGGAAGTAAGAAATGATTTACTGTATCGTGTTCTTTCCTCTTGTGCCAAAGCAATCTCCACTGGAAGTGATAGAATACATGACCTTAAATAATTTCTATATATTGCAGATTGTCCTCGAGTACTGTGGTGGAGGCTCTCTCTACAACCTCATCAGCAAGACCAATGGCCAATCCCTGAAGGAGACCTGGATTAGCTATGTCTGCAAGGAGGTTTTAAAGGTAAGGCAGATTTATCTCTTTGTTGGGAATGTTTAGTCTTATGTCTGTTATAGTCTAATAACCTTCATCTCAATCTCCCCAGGGGCTGCACCACATTCACAAGAGCCGGGCCGTTCATAGAGACATCAAGAGCCTGAACATCATGCTCACAGAGACGGCCAAAGTGAAGATCAGTGAGTAAAACTTACAGTTATAAGAGTGATGGATGGTGGGGAGCTTCTGTGAATATGGAGTCAGGGGGTTTCATAATTCAGGTTTCTATCTTATTGTGGTTAAACAAGTTATTTTGCATTAATAGATTCTATCTGTCATTTCAGTCGACTTTGGAAACAGCTGGGACCTGGACCCGCAGACTGGGTTGTGCCACGAAGCGGACGGGACTTCACATTGGATGGCTCCCGAGGCCATAAGGCAAAAGGGCCAGCGCCTGGCATACAACACCAAAGTATGTTGTACTTCTAATACTTGTAACAACATGGAGCATTTACTTATCAGTGTTAATGGGACATAGAAGCAGTCATTTTCTCATGGAGAGAAAGGCTTTTTTCTGAAACGTTGGGTTTCTTAACTTTTTGCACAATGTGTCTGCTTTAATATATTTGCTCATTTGCATTGTGACACTAGTGTTATGTACTGTAACTGCAGTAATGGAGATGTATTGCTGTATACACGTTTATATATAATAAAGCATTTTTTCACTTTTACATATACCATGATGTGTTCATTTACTAGAGGTTGCATTGGGCTATAAGTTGTATTCTGTTCTATTTTGGCCATAATTGAGCTAAGGAGAATGGCGTGTACTTTTGCACCCATGATAATATATGTATATGTTTCTAAAAAGGAATTGTATATGTGTAACCTTTTTACTTTTTTTATTAAACACCCACTAACCCAATTCTCTCCTTCTAATGCTCTTTGGTGTGTCTTTTGCAGTGTGACATCTGGTCGCTGGGGATAACTGCCATCAAAATGGCCGAGGGAAAACAACGTAAGTGAATCACAACAATTGTGGCTACTTTATTTTATACATTGAGCAGCAGAGGTTCTATATCAGAATGGGAGGAATTTGGGGTGTTTTGCTATTTCCAGCAAAAAATAACTTTCTATAGATTAAATAAATAATTTCTAGACATGTTTGATGGGCCTGATATATATATATTTTTAACTTTTAGCATATGCAGATCAATCCGGTGGAGCACCTGATAAGAGAAGCCCAACCACCGAAGCTTCAATCAAACAGATGGTGAGTCGGTCCCTGCTCTTGTCACTGTACATTGTCCCTGTGCTTGCAGACATGGAACTCCCCACATTTTCTTAATAACACTTGGGACATTTGGCAACTCCTATATCCACTTAGCCGCTTCCACAGTCTGCCCTCACCATGTCCCTTGTCTGTACAAATTTGGAATAATGGGGAGATTTCAGTCTCAGCTCCGGGGGATGTGTATTTTGTTTAAATACCTCCTAAATATAAACAGAGGTTTTTAAATATAAATAGAGGTTTACACTTGTATGTATGTATGTATAACTTTATTTGTAAAGGGCTGTTAAGGAGCCGCTGCACTGTACAGTGCATAAAAGTACAATATATAAAAATATATAAAAGCATCCATGGGGGAGACAAGTCACATAATAAATATATACAGAATCGTAGGACAAAGAGCTAAAGTGCTATGTGGTAAGAGACATAGTGGGAAGGAGGCAGGTGCGCTCCGCCAATGAGGCGAGCTGAGGCGCTCGCCTCAGGCGGCAGCGCCAGATAAGTTTCCAGGGGCGGCAAAAAGCCGCTCCTGTCACTTTAAAGAGCCGAATTTCCGGTTTTGAAACCGGAAATTCGGCTTTACTAGTGCGAGAGAGCGCAGTTGCGCTCTCCGCACTAGTGTTTCTGCGAGGGGAGGGGCGGCATTTAAGGAGCCGCCTCAGGCGGCGTCTTCATTAGAATCGGCGCTGGAAGGAGGTCCCTGTCCCATAGAGCTTACAGTCTATGTGGATGGGAGGCTAACATAGAGGTACAAATTGGAGATGAAAAAGTGCACAAGGTAAGGCATAGTCAGTAGGGACAAGACTTTGGGAGAAGATTTCTATAATGTGTAATGCTGTAATACTATGGGTCTCACTTCTCCCTAAAGAGATCAAATCAAAATAGATAGATAGATGAAAGATTGAGGGATAGATAGATATCTATTGATAAATGCAGGGATAGATAGATGATAGATAGACAATAAATAGATAGATAGATAGATTATAGATAGACGATTGATAGATAGATAGATAGACAATAAATAGATAGATAGATAGACAGACAATAAATAGATAGATAGATAGATAGATGATAGAGGATAAATAGACGATAGATAGATAGATAGATAGATAGATAGATATACTGCAAAATATATGTATATTCTGGGGTATAGCTAATGGTTACTGGGTAAAAGCTTCTGGAATCTGGAAATAATAATCTGGGGAGGTTTTTTTGCTAGCTAAAGCTAAAATATCTTTTTTTCCAGGTCACAACGTTTTGTGTCCTTCTTGGAGTCCTGTCTAAAGAAGGATCCTACGGAGAGAGGGAGTGCTGAAGAACTCCTGCAGCACCCATTCATCATCCAACTGCCACCTAAGAAGATCATCAGGGCTGAGATTGAAGAACATCTCCTGACTCTGCAGAACCCATCGGCCAAGAAAGGTGATGGAATCCATTATATTTGATACAACTGCACCATCACACTGTCAGGTTTGGGTGCTGATGAATGGAGCCTATATGCTGGATAATCCAGGTGATACACATTTACTGCAACAGCAAAAGCCATGTTATGATAAAGGAGTTTTTAATGGAGATGAATGAAATATCAATAACAGTATAAACTGAAAGATACAACCTGGGTAAAGGCAAAGCAAAGTCCAATAAACAGGCGGAGAAGGTCTGGGCAGGCAAGCAAGGTCCAAAGAGAAGGCAAGGTCAAAGGCAGGCAGCGTTCAAGCAGGGTCGAGATAACAGGCCAAAGGTCAAACCAGGGAATCCACAGAGAAAGGAATTAGGAACCAGGTGGGAACAGGAATCAGGAGTCGAGGCAGGGAACACAGGAACCAGGCAGGGGACACAGGAGTCAGGAGTCAGGAATCAGGAATCGCAAGTAAGGGGCTGGATCGGGCTCAGGAGCTCAGATAATCAAGCCAGGATCTTAAGGCAGGGACAGGCTTATAAAGGGTCATTAATTGGGAATGGAAGACACATGTGGATAATGAGGCAGGGGAGAAAGAATATATTTCAAGTCTGTCCAGAGCAGTGTCTAACATGAGGACAGAGATCCTCCAGTGGCTCACCCTGGTAATGCAGAACCTCCCAACAACAGGGACCAAGGTTTGATTCCTGGCTGTTTCTGACACACACAGTGTAACTCAACAGTTGCAAGAGTTGGTTTTATTATAATGGCACTGGGAATAATAAACATGTTAATGGGTACTTTAGTTTAATATTATATTTTAGTATAATGGTGACAATGGAGTTCTAAGACAATTTGCATTTGGTCTTCAGTCTTTATTTTTTTGTTTATGAATCATACACAAGCTCTAATTAGTATTCATGAATTACAAATATGATTTTTCCCTATACAGGACTGAAGGGAATAGCTCTCTGGACCCTGAAACAGCTGTGGTGTGCTTGTCAGACATCTGCAGAACAAGATGCAGCTCTGCAAATGGCCCTGGAGGGCTTCTCCTGTTATTGATCTTGTGGCCAATAACATCAACAGCCCAGAATGAGTTTCCTGAATCACAGCCGAGGAAAAAGAAACATCCACAGGGTAAGGTCCCATCTCCATTCAGTATCCCTGTACAATGGTTCCCAGCTGGTAGACAAATAGCAATTTGATCCCCTGCTGTCTGGTGTTTGTCTACATTGGTAGGACCCAAATCCTCACTGTGCACAAGAGGTGGGTTCCGGCTAGAAGATGCTTAAGTTTACATTTCTTGGTCATAATCCTCCCCATGTGTGAAGCAAATAAACACACCAGGCAGTAGGGGCTGAGTCAAGGTTTTCTGTGCTAATGGACATAAGTCTCACTGCAGCAGCCGCACAATAACACAACAGGGTAGAATGCGATTGAGAAGGCTCGGGCATTATTTTCTATTCCCAAAGCCAGTGCATTTATTTCTAAAAGGAGCATCAGCCTGGGAGAAAAACTCCCTAACATGTTGGAACCCCTACTGAATAAGGATTGTGCATAAATGCCATGCCTCTGAATGAGAATTAATGATGATCTATTACTGACTGATATGTTTTTCTCATACAGATCCAGTGGCGTCTGCAGCTCCACCAGCAACATCTCCTTTCAAGCTGATGCAGTTCAGCAAGTGGAAACTTCAAGATTCCTGTACCTACACCAGCAGGGACTTTATTTCCTTCTGTAGCTCCATGACAATATTCTTTTCAGACTACCACATCTCCACCAGTGGTGTCTTTGCTACAGTTTACATCACTCCACCCACACACATCTCTACCTCATAGTTCCATCCATCTTCCTTTTTTTGCAGACTACTACAAACTCCAACATCTTGCCTTAAGCATCTACATTTCACAGAACCGTAAATACAACATTCATATCCACCTCTACAGCTCCACTAGCAGCATTCACATTTTCAAACACCATAGCTCCACTATTAGGACCTTAGTTTTCATTAGTATCCAATTACCACATCTCCATCCAAGGACTTTTCATTTAATTTTAGCTCCACCACCAGCCCTTATCCCATATTTTACCTCGACCCGCAAGCTCTGTCCTTGTGCTAACACACCTCCACCAATATCTTCTTTTATTTACAGATCATCAAGAGTTTCTCCTCTTTAAAATATCTTTTACTCCTTGCCCTTCTACCTGCACCTCCATTGGTTCTTCCATTCCACCAATACCAAGACATTTAGTCACCACCACACAGCACACACTAAAATGATGCCCCCTACACAGAGGCTTCTCTTCTCCACTTTTTTATTTTGCCCCCCCCCGCAATCTCCTAACACTAATTCCTCAGTGATTTCTCCTGTTCAAATTGTTTCCTTTCTAAATTCTATCCTCTCAGGCCTTCCACTCAACAACCAGTCACATCTCCTACTCTAAACCCTGACATAAACTCTTAGTACTGATACTGACATAAACTCATAGTACAAGTTGATCCAGGGACTTGTCCGATTGCCCTTTGGGAGTCAGGAAGGAATTTTTCCCCCTCTGAGGCAAATTGGCTCTGGCTTCAGATGGGGTTTTTGCCTTCCTCTGGATCAACTACTAAATAGGAAGATCCCTTTTACACTAAAACTTGAAGCTAATGGATGTGAGTCCTTCCCAATTTAATCTAAAATGCATGAATATAACATTCAATTTATAAATAAATATGTTAATACACATTTCATTGGTGTTCTTGCATTTTTTATAGTTCTATAGTATTGCCAGGGAACATTACAGAGGAGGGAGACCTCTAGTGCAAGGGAAAAGGGTCACTGAAAAGTGAAGGTGGAATCAAGAGGCAAGGATGGGAGAAATTGGTGAAAGAAGATGCTAAGGATGAAGAAATATAAAATGGGGATAAGCCATGTCTGGAGCCAGTCCTACTGATCTGCACTGATGTCAGAGTATTGCTCAATCAATCACATACAAATGATATATAGTGTATATAAACATATCACTGAGATTAGTACATTATGAGACTGGGTTCAGAAGGTGCTGACTTATTAATATGTTATTTTGGGCCTAGCAGGGACTTGGATATACATGTCACTGCCATTAATATCCTTTGGGCCAAGGAGAAACTGACTCATTGGGTCTAGAAAGAGCTGACCCATAAACATGCCACTGTCATTAGAAGACGTTTGTCCCATGATTAAAGTGTCCTTTGGTATTATTTGGGCAGAGGAAGGGCAGGTCTGTGTGATGTTTCATTGGGCATCAGTCCATCCCGTGATTGGTCTACTGATAACAGTTGGGATATTAATGGCCACTGGAAATTCAAGGAGCCCTGGGCCAAAGTAAGACTTACATAATTTACTCTAAATTTTGATTCGTAGTGAATATTTTACCATAGTACCCTGCTCCCTAGAGGTTCACTGCACATATCACTCCCTTTGGGAAAATGGGAAGAGGAGTCACCAGGTAAGTTTTTTCTGCTGAAGTGGGGGATGTAACTTCACCAATGACACGGCTGAGAGGCAGTACAGCAGCCCCTCTGCCCTGATATTGATCCATACAGTTTATGTTTAGTCCTGGATTAACTTGCCTTTTAAGAGACAAGGGTTAAGTTTATGTAATTGCAGGGTACAGCCGTATCAAGCGTCTCAGTTCTGTTGGGCCCAGGCCTTTAAGGAATCACATGTTGATCTTGCTGCCTCCCTGCTGCATGGTGTTGCCCCCCCATGCTTTAGAATTAAGTAGTAGTAGAATACCCATGCCCACTGACATACAGAAGTAGGGGAAATAGGAGACGCTGCTTGTGGGAGTTGGTGCCACCAACAGGTTTTCACAGTCCATTTCACTGATTTAGGCTGGGTGCCAGCACAGTCCAGTCAGCTTGGAAGAGGCATTATACTGGGTTTGTGCTGTGCCAGGGACATTATCATACATGGGCCCTCAGAAGGTCCTGCCTGACCAATATCTAGGGTTGTCACCATTTTGGAAAAAAAAATCTGGCTGTACAGAAAGGGGAGGGACAATGAGGGGGTGGTTTGGGAGAAAATATGGTCAATATGCGAGCGGGGCATTATAGGAAGAAGGGCAAGAAGCAGAGCTGGAGGCAGGGACTGGGGAGGGACAGGACAGGGGTGGTACGTTAGGGAATTATAAATTTATGAGCAAATACACTGCTGGTTAAATGTGTAACACTGGTCCCAGTCTCGGCTGCTATATTACTGGTAAGTCTGGTGATATGCCAACCCAATTCATATCTGATTGAAACTCAGCCATATGTATCTGGCCAGGTTTGAAATGGACCCTTGACTGAAGTAGCCACTGATCAGCTCCCTGCTCTTGTACAGTCCATTGGCCAGACTAGTCCACCTCTCAAAGAATGAGCAAGGGAGCATATTTCGGGTATCAGATCTAAGCAGGAAAAATAATCAAACAGCAAATCCAAACACAGTGTATAGATCTATATATTCAGTAGGACATGTGACAGGGGGTTGAGATCTGATAATTAAACATCCCACAAATGGACAAATATAGAAACATCATACAAAATAGTTTATTTTTATTTATTTTTTGTACAAAACAGAAAACTAATGACATTCTGAATTATAAACACGGGGGCCTGGTTTCCATCTGTATATAAATGAGCAGCTTTACGACCGTAGCGGCTTCTTTTTGTAGTCGTTGGTGGCTTACTTCAGCTTCTCAAAATATTCATCCAACTTCCTCTGGAGTTTGCCCAGAATTTGCAGAAATGAACAAGAGAGAGAGAGAACGGTTTAGTATCAGTCAATAAACCCCTTTTACTCACATCCGTGTGCAGAATAAATACCTAGAAATGTTCTTTTAGAGACAGTTCATTGTGTCTGGTGCAAATGGATATAAGAGGGATGACTATACAGGGGATCAGTGATTGGAACAACTGGGGGGCCCCCCAACAACTTGGCAGTACCCAGTGATTTTACATTTTCTCCTCTTTAAAGAAAAGTTGAATATAAAAATGCTAGAACTGTTTGAAGCCTGAACAGAAGTGCTTAAAGGGGTGGTTCACCTTTAAGATCACTTTTAGCATGTTATAGAATGGCCAATTCTAAACAACTTTTCAATTGGTCATCGACATTTATTTCTCATAGTTTTTAAGTTATTTGCCTTTTACTTCTGACTCTTTCTAGTTTTCACTGACCCCCATCTAAAAAACAAATGCTCAGTAAAGCTACAAATGTATTGTTATTGCTACTTTTTATTATTAAGGTCCTCTCCTATTCATATCCCAGTCTCTTATTCAAATCAATGCATGGTTGCTAAGGGTAATTTGGACCCTAGCAACCAGATGGCTGAAACTGCAAACTCGAGAGCTGCTGAATAAAAAGCTAAATAACTGAAAATCCACAAATAATAATAAATGAAAAGCAAATTGTCTCAGAATATCACTCTCTACATCATAGTAAAAGTTCATTTAAAGGTGAACAACCCCTTTAACATGAGACAGGGAGGACAGCAGAGAACTCACAGCCTGATTGTCCCGGTTACTTTCATTCTCGCCCAGAGCCTGCCGGAGATGGTCAATAGCTGAATAAGGGAACCAGACCAACTGAGAGGTTGCATAGAGAGGAGCCTGGGGGGAAAGAAACATCATTATTATCCTTTATACAGCACATGGCGTCTCCAGTAGAACTGATTTTCCTATCACAGTTGGTTCAGTTCAGGAGGCAATAAAGTCATCAGTAAATTTGCAGAGGGAAACAGACACTCCATATGGATAGTAGGGATGCACCGAATCCAGGATTTGGTTCCGCATTTGGCCTTTTTAAGCAGGATTCGGCCGAACCGAATCATATTTTGCATATGTAAATTAGGGGCGAGGAGGGAAATCACGTGACTTTTTGTCACAAAACAAGGAAGTAAAAAATGTTTTCCCCTTCCCACCCATAATTTGCATATGCAAATTAGGGTTCGGATACCGTTCTGTAATCGGCTGAATCTTTCGCAAAGGATTCCGGGGTTCAAACAAATCCAAAAAAGTGGATTTGGTGCATCCCTAATGGCTAGTGCCTTAAAGGAGAAGAAAGGGCTACAACTAAGTAAGCTTTATCAGAAAGGTCTATATAAACACACCAGTAAACCATCAAAATAATGCTTCCGATTCCTATGTCAAAAGAAACACTGCATTTCTTTCCTTTTATTGTGTACACATGGGCTTCTGTATCAGATTTCCTGTTTTCAGCATAAATCTCCAGGGCTTGTGCTTGAGTTTGCTCCTCTCCCTTTCCCCCCTCCCCTCTCTGCTGTAATCTGAGCTCAGAGCTATGAGTGAGCACGGAGAGACTCAGGAAGTGATGTCACACCAAGCTAATATTGCAGCTGCTATCCTAAACAAACAAAGAGCCTCTAGAGCGGTTTACTCAAGTATGGTAAAGCATTCTACAGAATAAATATAGTGCTATAGCTTACACTATTGCAGCTAATCTATTGGCAATAAATGACTTTGGTATCTTTACTTTTCCTTTAAATGAAATGAGCATACGTGTTTGGGGTTCATCTAAGAAGCCATACCCCATAAAAATTCAGAGGCACACTGATCCCTTCATCCCCTACAAACATCCAGCTACACAATGAACTGCTCAAAACCTAAGGTAGCATTTGCCTACAATACAAGTTGGCAACTTCGGGGATTTAGTTGCAGGTCCTGTCAAGAGTCCGCAGCCGCCACTAGAACCCATTACCACTTTCCCATGTTCGAATTTGCCGCTCACTAATAGTTAAACCGCAGTGGAGCGGTCACATGGTAGGATCACATGACCGTGACGTCAAGTCCTTTCCGAGGATAGGAACTAGCCACTACCTTGCCGCAATCTCTCTGCGTCGGCTTTATCTAATGCGCATGCGCCCCCGGGTCTCACTCAGTGAGGATTATGGGAATGGCAGAGCAGGTTCCCAGTTGGGTCGGTGTATAAGTAAATGTTAAGCGCAGCCGTTCCTGAGTGGGTCGAGCAGGCTCTGCTGAGGCAATGGGGAGGCGATATTTCTGCGACTACTGCGATCGCTCTTTTCAGGACAATTTACACAACCGCAAGAAGCACCTGAATGGCGTGCAGCACCAGCGGAGCAAAAAGGCCTGGTTTGATACGTTCAGAGGTGAGAGCACTTCCTGCGTCCCTCATGACATGCTCTGTGTCTCCAAAGGATTCGTCTCTCATGCGGCAACGTTTATGCTATATTGTGTGTAAAGTTAGCCCAACTTACATATACTACTGATCCTACTATACAGTGACAGACAAAAGCTGCAGGAGGATTCTGGGGGCTGCTAGAGAGCTGCTGGCCCCACTTACAGGGTCTTGTGTCCCTGGTCTCGTCTCATTTGTCCCTTCCTACATTCACACTGTCCATCCAAACACAGGGAACAATAGGGAAAAACCTATTTATCAGGCTGTGGGAGAAGCATTACAGGTGATGTTACCCAGAGCAAACAACCAGCCATTACATTTCAACAGTTAGAAAACAAAGACAAAAGATCTGATTGGTTGCTATGAGCAACATCGCCGGTAACCTTTCACCCCACTTTTTACACAGCAAGATAAATAGACCCCAAAGTGTATTGCCCTTGTACAGGATCAGTCTGGCTCACGGTGCTATTGTGGAATACTATACAAGACAGACCTGTATATGGCTGCCCCACTTCTTGCTCTGAAGCCATAGGGGTGTACAGTACGGTAACCCCAATGCTAGCACTTCAGAGCACAGCATTTCTAGTACTGAAAGCCACACTATGCTCTAAACTATGTTTGAATATATATAAATATACATATGTGTGTGTATATGTGCATGTTATCTAATTGAAGCAGTAACATGTGGCATGTACAAGTGTTTGCTTATGTGAGCCCAGTGATGAATTGCATTAGTCCTACACCCTCTCTGAGCTGGAGCAGATGAGCCTCCTCCTAGTGGCCTGATTTGATTGATATTCATATGTAGGTGTGAGAACAGGAGAGTGGTATGAAAGTGCAGGCGTGTGCTCCAAATATCATTTTTGCAATTTTCAAAGACCATGCAAGATTGTCGATGTCACTATGCACAAAAATACCCGTTAATACAAGGTTTAGGTTGGTAACCGACACGTTTAATATCTGCCTCTTCTCTTGCCTTTCACAGATGCTTCGGAGGTCCTTGCAGAAGAACAAACCAAGAAACTTTGCAGGAGATTTATACAGTGTGGTAATACTCTTTCCTCTCCTCTTCTAAAGGTGTTTGATAACACTCCATTTCCTATATTGCAAAAGGAAAAGTTTTGCTCACCACTTAATTGTAAAGCATTAGGTGGGGGTGAAATGAGGCTGTGATCACAAAATTCATACAGTCAACAATAAGAGGTCCTCTGCATATATATGATAACCGGGGTACAACTTTCTTCTTGCTCTTTCCAGTTTTAAAATGGGAGTCACTAACCCCAATTTAAAAAAAATACTTTATAATTGTTATTGCTACTTTTTATTACTCCTCTTTCTATTCAGGCACTTTCTATTCATATTCCAGTCTCTTATTCAAATTGATGCATGGTTCTTAGGGAAATTTGGAGCCTAGCAATCAGACCACTAAATTTGCAAACTGGAGAGCTGCTTAATAAAAAGCTAAATAACTAAAAAACGACATGTAAAAACAAATGAAAACCAACTGTAAATTGTCTCAGAATAACACTGTCTACATCTTACTAAAAGGTAAATTAAAGGAAAACAACCCCTTTGACATTTTGTGCATTATTTGCTACTATAAATGCCCTTCCCTTTAAACAAAACATTGATTATTTTTTCATATATTGCTATAAATGGACAAACAATCCATGTTTTGTTTAAAGGTAAGTAGCATTCTTTAGTACTGGTATGGGACTTGTTATCCAGAATACTCGGGACCTGGGATCTTTAGGGTAACTGATCTTCCCATAATTTGGATCTTCATACCTAAAAAAGAATAGTAACACCAAAACATGAAAGTGTTTTAAAGTAATAAAAATATAATGCAGTGTTGCCCTGCACTGGTAAAACTGCTGTGTTTGCTTCAGTAACACTACTATTGTTTATATAAATAAACTGCTGTGTAGCAATGGGGGCAGCCATTCAAAGTAGAAAAGGCTCAGTTTACACAGCAGATAGCAGATAAGCTCTGTAGAACATAATGGTGTTATCTGTTATCCACACGAGAATGACCGTCACGGGGCTGTCGTTATCTAATTTTATCTGTGTAATACGCAGGGTCTCCAAAAGCCACTGTCCTTGTTGTACAAGGTGCTGCAGTTGCCAGTAGTCCCTGTCCTCCTTATATAATGTGCTTGAATTGCTTGAAACAAGTTAGGGACCACCGTGTGGGGTTTACTTGACATGGTATGGTGGCTTTTCAACTTTATGATCATAACTTTGTAACTAAAAACCCCTGTCTTTGTTAACAAATGCACTTGCATATATACTGAATTACTTAGACAGGGGCCCAGGGAATGTGCACTGATTAATTGGCCAAGTCAGTAGCACAATTATACTTTAATACATTTTACTTGTAGCCATTGTTTACACCATATTTATCAACACCGGTGATGTTGCCCATAGCAACCAAGCTGATTTTTGTGTCTGTCTTCTGACTTGTAAGTGACTGTTCAAATCTAATTGCTGATTGGTTGCTATGGGCAATATCACTGTTGATGTTTGTCTCCAGTGTTGATAAATACGCCCCCATGTGCACTGTTCTAGGGTAACTATTATTGTTACTGTACAATGTGCACTGTTCTAGGGTAACTATTATTGTTACTGTACAATGTGCACTGCTCTAGGGTAACTATTATTGTTACTGTACAATGTGCAGTGGTTGCCTGTAACAACTGCACTGTGTGTAATGTGGCTTAGTAGCTGGTACAATCACATAGTATATCCCGTAACCATTGCTGTTCTTAAAGGGACAATAACACCAAGAAATTTGTGTTTTAAAGTAATATATACTGTTCACAAAAACCTGTTTGTTTGCTTCAGAAACACTACTATAGTTTATATAAACAAGCTGCTGTGTAGCAACGGGGACAGACATTCAGGCTGGAAATAAGGAGAAAAGGCACAGGTTACATAGCAGATAATGGATAAGCTCTGTCCAATACAATGGTGTCTTGTCTGTTATGTGCTATGCAACCTGTGCCTTTTTTCCAGCCTGAATGGCTGCCCCATGACTAAAAAGTAGCTTATTATATAAACTATAGTTGTGTTTCTGAAGCAAACACACCAGTTTTACCAGTGCAGAGCAACATTAAGTGATATTTAAATTACTTTGATACACTTTTTTTCGTTGGTGTTACTGCTCCTTTAACCTGCTTTGTTCCACCACAAGGGAATAAGAGTTAACGGAGCCCATTTATGTCTATATACCCACTGCACTACACTGTACCATCAAACTGAAATGGAACGCTGCTTGTTGCATCTCACCTGGGTTGGATGGTTCAGTGTGATTAAGTCCTGTACTGAAACACAAAAAAAACCCGAACTGCACAGAAACACACGAGCAACCATCTGCGTGTGAGTACAATTCATGTAAGTACATGCAAATAAAAATGACCTATGTATGATTACTGACTGTGTGCTACCTTAAAGGCTCTTGACTGATTGCTCATTGCTTTCAGGCACTTTGCTGTCCCAGTGCTCTTCTCTGTTGTATATTAATTATTTGTTAATTAAGTGTTGTTTCCAATGCCATTTCTGATTAAAGACCATCTCCCTTGTTATATAAGAACATGTTGAGGTACCGTTAGGCATTAATTATATTTGTAATGAATATGAGGCAGTGCATGATGGGATGCATTGTCACTGTGAGATAGGTTGCTTTATTTTGCCCTTCTCCTAGAAGCACCTTAATAAGATTGTCTGATGGCAGCACATGGCAATGCTCTTGTACGGTGCCCTCTATACAATGTAATTGAAGGTTAGCTGGTGATGTCACTGCCTGCTGCTATTGATTATACTAATGTTTTTGTCCTTGCAATGAGTACTAAAGTATCATTATTAAAATTATGAGTTGCCTCTTTCAGGTCAGTGTGACTTTGGCCCTGGCTGCCGCTTTTCCCATCTGACAGTAGAGGAACTGGAAGCTCTGAAGGGTCAAGTAGAAGGTAAGTGAAAACACTTTATCACAAAGTCTCTTTCACATAATGTTTGTTTAGGCTCATCCTTTTTCCAGCCTTGTCTATCAGCCATTTTTGCTTCAAATGTTTAATTGCTGCTTTGGCAATGGCTTTTTTATTTATTTATTTTTAGTTTTTTTGTTTTGCAATAACATACAGAAAGGAAAAAAAAAAACAAAGGCATAATGGCAGTAAGGAATATGACATTTTGCTGTGGTACAAAAAAAAAGAAAAAAGAAAAAGGTATATACGTTACATTATGCATTGCTGTAATAAACAGAAATAAACACGTGAAATTTTACATCTCTTTAGTATTGTCTTTACTCGCACAATTGCTGTCTGCAGACTGAGCAGATCTTATTTTGCCATTAAGAAAAAAAAAACCCAAAAAGGGACAGAAAGGTGAGGAAAAGGAAATAAAGAGAACCGATAGAAAAGAAAGAATAGAAAGTATTTGTCCACATTAAACTTAACTTAAAGATCAAAGAGCATGGCACTGTACAGGGCAGACCCTCAGTAAAAGACTATACTATGCTTTCAATGGGAGCAGGAGTCACTGTGTTATACCTCTATATTGGCTCAAAGATCCCAAATCTTAAGAAACTTATCCATTTCCCCATTTGCTACAAATGTAAGTTTCTCCATTGCCATGTAATTATCCAGTCTTGCTTTGACTTGATTCAGATCAAGTTGAGGTGTTTTCAATGCCTTGGCAATGGTTTGTTTAGCAGCTGAAAAGATGTGACTAATCAACTTTCTACCATATTTGTTGCTACCTGCCACTCTCCCATGGAGGAGTGCTATAGCAGGGGATTTACTTAAATTTAACCCTGTAGCACTTGCAGTCATAGTAAAGATTCTGGTCCAGAATCGTGCTGCCTTAGGGCAGGACCACCAAACATGTAAGAAAGACCCTGTTTGATCACAAATATGGAAGCATGTTGGCGGTGCCGACGGGTACCACTTAGATATCTTTTCTGGAACTAAATACCATCTCGTTAAGACTTTCTGGGATGTTTCCTGAATTAATATACTTGGAGAGCACGTAGTCATATCCTGGAACCTGTCTAGCCTGTCATCTTCTTCTAGGGTAATGTGTAGCTCTTCCTACCATTTTAGTATATAGCACAGATCCTTCTGGGGCTGTTGTGAATTAACATGTCATAAATTCTGGAAATTGCCCCTTTAAAGGGGAGAGTGTGAAGACATAACCTTTAGAAAATAGTGGGGGGAGGTAAATTTTGAGGGTCTTGCCCCACCAGAGACAAAACATAGTGACGGATTTGAGCATATCTGAAGGTTTCAGAACTAGGCATAAGATATTTTTCCATTAAGGATTGTATAGAGATCAATTTATGCTCAAGGGTTAATCGGTATAAAGTTGAGAAATTATTTAATCGCCACCACATAAAGGCACCCTTTTCGCAGCCCTGGGAAAAATCTGGGTTGTTAAGTATGAAAAGAGCTGGGCGATCGGGAGACATTAAGGGATAAGAATCCCGATTACCTTTTCCAGATTTGTAGAGAATGATTCACAGTGGGGGGTAGAGAAGCTTGTGGGTTAGTTAGTATGATATGAAAAAAAGACACCAACACATATTAAACTTTAAAATCACTTAGTCTTAACTTACTGAAACTTACTGATCCATCGTGTGGCGCTCGATTTCTCCTCCCTGGCTATCTCCTATAAGGAAGGCAGAGGGAGAAATGGAGCTCCGTACGATGGATCGCCGATCGCCTTTTCTGAAGAGGAGCGCAAGCGGGGTTTCGTTGTTATTTCTTAATAAAGGCTTAGCGACTTTAAAGTTTAATATGTTGTTCTTCCTTATTTTGATTTTATTTTGTAAACTGCTTATTTTATCTACTCAATAAACTACCCGAATTTAAAAAAAAAAAGTTTAATGTGTTGGTGTCGCATACAAATGCATTTTTCCAGTTTATTTTTGCTGTTACTGGTCCTTTAAAGGCACTGTAACACTAAAAAAAAATCCATTCTACCCTGCACTAATAAAAAGCTGTAGCCTGCACAAAGTTCATTATTTTCAATGCTATTAAAAATACCTCAATACAACTGAGCTTCCAGTCTACTGAAATAAGGCGATGGGGCGATATTCACACTGCAAGATCCAACGTACCGCACTCAACATCTCCTGCTGGCCGACTTCATTGAGCTTATCTTAGTGCAGGATAGAATAGTTTTTTTTACTAAACTTTGACTGAGAGTCATCAGCCATTATGGGCTGGACAGAGGAAACCATCTCTAACATGATTTTTTCGGATCGATTTGTTATAGCCATTGCAACATACTCTTTCTTTTGTGTTTGTTCTGGTCAGTTGTTCTAAGGTGGGTAGATATGTTAATGTGCCCACCATCTCCAGACCAGGCCACAGGGAAGGTTTATGCTTCAAGCTTAACTCCTGTAAGTAAAGGCGATTGGCTGATGGGCTGAAATGTTTAGAGCCTAATATAGGCCCATCTGAGTGGCTCAGAGGCCTGTATGTCGTCCCTGTGTCTCTGCTTCGTGTAAACCCCTAGTTCAGCCTCTGCTAAGTAAGTCCCTACAGAAACTGCAATTCAGGCTATGATTGCCAGACCAATTGAAGGACATATAGAAAATTCATCTAGAAGGGATTTGAATGTAATTTAAATGCAGTTAGCACAGCCCTGAAAAATGCATTTATTACATTTGTCCCTGACTTTTGAAATGGTTTGGTAACCCTACTCCAGACTAGTTGTGCAAGGCTCCCTGAATTGTCAAACCCAATATATTGCTAATATATATTACTTCCTCAGAGGCCATTTGTTCCAATAGAGCACATAAGTGGTAATTTTTGACTCCTCATTTCTTCTCTTTTACTGCACTGTTCATGTGTTACAACAAAACTACTGCATTCACAGAACTTGTGCAAAACCAGTGTATTTACTTAAACCAAAGTTTCCCTATCTATCTGTTTATTTAAATATTTTGTGCTGTGAACTCCTTCTATTAAATTCCAATCAATAACTCCACTGGCTTGACAAGTACAATTCATCCTGTTTTAGGGTTTTGTCATAACTATTCTTACATTAATAATATGTAATGTTGCCCCAGGCTAAGACATCTGAGACCAAAAGGTTTATAGGAGTTCAGACAGATATGATTCAAGCTATAAATATGTGGGCATTTTGGATAGCCAGGAATTAGCAGAATTGTTGTTGTCTCCTTTTTACTTGTTGCCCATTAAGTATACCTGGTGGGCAGAACTATCCCCCCCCCCAGCACAGTTTTGTCACAATTGTATTGTTTAATGGCTTAGTACTTTGTCTTGCAGCAGAAAGAAGGGCAAGAGAGATGCAGAGAAGACAACTGCCCCCTTGCAATGTAGAGAGATGGCTTGAAGAGAGAGCCAAGAAGAAGAAAGCGTGCAGTAACAAGTGAGTACAGCAGAGGGAGCTGTTGGAGCAGAATGAGCCAAATTGCATACTCTATCACTTATAACTTATAGGTATTATAATTCTTCCTCGCTGTCTCTCGCCTACTCTCCCTCATAAAGTTTCAGTGGGGGTGGTAGGGGGACAAAAATGAGCTGATGGTAACAGGGATTTCACATTTCCTCATATATAATATAACCTGTTTTCTGTTCTCTTTGCTTAGTTAAAGAGATACTGTCATGGGAAAAAATTTTTTTTCAAAACGCATCAGTCGATAGTGCTGCTCCAGCAGAATTCTGCACTGAAATCCTATTCTCAAAAGAGGAAACTGATTTTTTACTGATTTGATACTGTCGGTTTCCCAGGAGCCCCCAGTCATGTGACTTGTGTTCTGATAAACTTCAGTGACTCTTTACTGTTGTGCTGCAAGTTGGAGTGATAGCACCCCACTCCCTTCCCCCCCCCAGCAGCCTAACAACATAACAATGGGAAGGTAACCAGTTAGCAGCTCCCTAACACAAGATAACTGCTGCCTGGTAGATATAAGAACAACACTCCATGGTAAAATCCAGGTCCCACTGAGACACATTCAGTTACATTAAGTAGGAGAAATGACAGCCTGCCAGAAAGCAGTTCCATCCTAAAGTGCAGGCACAAGTCACATGACTATAATGTACATTAGAGGACATTATAGACAAATAGCAGGGGACCTTTTTACCCATAAAGTGGATCACCGTACCGTACCAATAATATTGGCTTTGCAAGCTACTTCTAACTTTGCCATAAAGTATTTGCATGATGCTTTTACATTACCTGTCTGATCCCCCATGTTCCTGTATGAGGGGGCTGCCATATTTGTGCAGCAGGAGTCCGTTAGCATTAGAAACTGTAACTAACAGGCTGAGATGGGACAGTCAGGTTGGCAAAGTCAGAGTATCAGGCTTAGGAACTTCAACTAACAATTATATACAAAAACAAACCTCTCAACAAAAAATGATCAACATGACCTATAGGTAACATTTAATGTACATTCATATGCTAAAATTCATTTTTTAGTGTCAGTATCATTTTAATGACCAGTACATACAGTTCTTCGATTATTTGGCTGTACCAAATTAATATTGCAACATACAAGTGACAATCACAATTTCATTACACTGTTGTAGTGCTTTGGCCATATTGCTGATACTCAATAGATTGCAAAATCTAGGCTGCAAAGCATCAACCTGTAAACCTCTTTATGGCTTTTTTTTTTTTTTTTTTTCTCTCTCACTGATTAGCCTGCATTTCAGCTGCATCATTAACACTGTTTTTATTTTTCTTTCTTAAGTGATTCTGTTTCTCAACCACCCACCTACCAATTGCCACCTGGCTGGCCACCTCTGTGTGAGCTGCCTCCTTCACTCCACCCCCCCTCAGAATGGGATGAACCACCTGGCCAGGAATGGGGCTGAAACTAGAAGAAGATAAGAAAGGGCATATCTGCAATGTAGTGTTCACTGATATTTTTTCTTTTGTTTTATATAATAAAATTGTGAAAAACAATAATTTGAGATTATTGATGAATGTATCCCAAAGCAAGGATGGTTGTGCATGTGTTTATTTGTAAAGTAAGAACATGACATATTATGAAAAATGTACCTTGTTGCATATTGGCATTATAGAACGATGGGTGTTGTGTTTTTATACAGCTCTTTTAAATGAGGCCACTTGCCAATCTTACCTTTTTTAACATGGTGCGCACTATTTTATTGTTTAATTGTACATTTTTAACTCTTCTGTTCTGTGTATTCTACTTTAGAGATTCCTAACCGGATCTCTTTGAGCTCTTGCTGAACTGTAACATCTAGCTCTCATCATTCCATCCCTCTCACCTGAATGATGCTGCCAATTACAGTTCAACAACAGCATGTACATCCCTGCTATACCTTGTCAGCCATTCTGCATCACAGATTTATGTTGCTTTCCTTTTCAGAACCTTCTAATTTGTTCTAATACAGTCTGTTTTTTATAGCTGATCTGCAACACATATCAGGCAGTGGTAGCACATTCTAACAATAGACATGGACCATTTTCACCTGACTAACTTTTTTTTGTTATTGGGTTTATTTATTCCTTTTTCTTTTCTATTTTTCAGCAGCGCCCAGCAACCAGACAGTTTTTAGTTTTTGAATTATTTACATTTTGTTCAGAAGCTCTGCAAAAATATTCAACATGTTTGCTAAAGAATAGCACATTCTATAAAGAAAAGTAGCAATAACCATAAATCTGTATCCTGACTGACCATTTGTTTTTTAGATGGGGTCAGTGACCCCCATTTGAAAGCTGTAAAGAGTCAGAAGAAGAAGACATTATTCCAAAACTATAAAAAAAAAAAAAAAAAAAGACAGGCAATTGAAAAATTGCTTAGATTTAGCAATTCTATAACATATTAAAGGTTAACTTGAAGGTGAACCACCCCTTTAACCCAATATTTGTCTTTGTATCATCAGGCCCTATCCTATTCAGATTTCCTTGCTATTGTCCTCTTAGTTCTCCACAGCTCATGTAGATCAGATTCATTATTGGTTCCTAGATGGGCTGAACCACAGTATTAAAATTTATATGGTAAAATTTTAAATAGAGGTTTTACTTTACTTACTACAGTCTCAATTGCTCATCCTACTATCTGTTTATTTGGACATATTTATAAATTAGTGACCTAACCGTTCATTACCTTTCTTGGATTCTGCAACAAGTGCTCCTAGATGGAGACCGTTCAGTAAACTTGGCAAAAGGTGCATTTGCCTCAGGCTCACCAGTACACGGGACTCACCGTTGGAGCTTTGATTAAAGCATCCCTCAAATGACAAAGCTCTCATTCAATTTATCTGGAAGAGCTCTACAACATAAGCATTTTAACGGTTTCTTTTCCTCTTGAGGTGTGATTACAGTTTATTCAATCCCAATGCCAGGACGACTCCCCTGGACCTTGATGTCTACTTCAGTATCACAGAGCATTTCTTTATTGCCTGCTTATTTATTGCTTATTATTATTTATTGCTTATTTATGTTCACCTGCTTTAGAGTAGTAATTTTTGGCTATGTGGGGCCCACCGATGAAATGTGTGCCCTGGGTCCACTGGTACCTTAAAGCAACCTCTAAATCAGTGGATTTTTAAAATATTTTTTTTGAAGAAACATTTGTAAATATTGTTTTCTTGACTGTGGTAAACACGCCCCTTTATATTTAAGAGGGGGATCTTGCAGCTTGGCATGAATGCTGGAGGTCTCTCATGTGCAGAGCTTAATAAATCTATATTGTTGTACATTCTATGCCATCATCTCTGGCTTTAGTTTCATAAAATCAAAGTAGTATACTGTGTGACTGCTGGTGGCCCCATGGGCAGAAACCATAATCTTCCTGAAGTTTTAACTGCGGCTACATATAATTAGCTTGCAGGTTGAATGCACTATAATCGTACTGCAACCGTGCTGCAATATATAAAGATATGTGGAGCTTGTTCGTCTCCAGAATACATTGCTAATCTAGAATTACAAGGTCTGCAAGACCGTATCTATGGACAGGGTTTTAGAAGAGAGCAGCTATCATTTGCAGGCTTCACGAGAGGAGCAGGGAGCGAGGCGCATGATCAAAACATCATTGATTCTTGTCATGCCTCAGTGGGCAATCTTTTCCTTTAGGTTGTGGTTGTTAAATACCAGTAGCACCCCTGAAGTCATGCATTGGCTGCGCATACCACAATAGTAGCCTCTGAATTTAAAACATGTTCTGTTTGTGTCCGTTTCTCAATGAATTGCTGGTTGTGTGCCCAACTGTCCTTTCTAATTACAGAGTCTGTGGGTCATTCTAGCTCTTATGAGGAATTCATTGCGGACTCTGTGACAGAGACACCACAATTTTATTGTTTATACAAATAGGCAGGAATCAATATCGATCAATAACATCTTTAGCATGTTACAAATGCCTGTTTTACCTGTATCTGAGTTGGGATGATATTTTTTTCAGTTTTGTGCACATTTCACATGTTGCACCTAGCAGATCCCAGACTACCAATCTCCTGTATATCATCATATGCATCATGACCAGATTGCCACAATCACTTTAGTCTTTTCACTGCAGCTATTTGCTTCGATGCACAACACTGGTATGAGCAGTACGGGTGCAATTCAGTATGTTAGAATTTTGTTTAAGCTTCCCCAAAATAAAACAGTAAAGTGCACACATAATAACTTATAAATACCGTTATTTCTCTGCATACATACTAAAATTTTCCACTGCACATACATTTGAAAAATTTGTTTTTCTTATTTGTTATGGTCTTTGAATTATTAGCTTTTCTATTCTTATTCTAGAGCATCATGGATCTGTGATCCTTAAACATTGGAGCAAATTCACTAAAGGGTGAATTTTTGCTAAAGACCGATTCACCACACTCTGCGCCAATTCAATACCACTACGCTAATTCACTAAAATGCTAGGTTGTGTATCAGCAGATGAAGGCTGTTGAATTTTCTCTAGTTTTACTCCGGCTGTGCAAGCAAAACTTTGCTAGCACTCTTGCGCTTAGGTTAATTTGAATAGGGCGTGTACCTAAAAGTCGTATGGACATAATGTTGGTGCAAATGCTTGAAGTGGCAACTTTTTCAAACACGTTCAATGAGCCATAATAAAGACAGAAGAGATCCTCTAATGCCCTAGACATGAACCCACCCTTAAACAAATGTTCCATGCCATACTGTCATGGGAAAAAAAATGTTTTTTCAAAATGAATCAGTTAATAGTGCTGCTATTCTGCATTGAAATCCATTTCTCAAATGAGCAAACTGATTTTTTATATTCAATTTTAAAATCTGACATGGGGCTAGACATATTGTCAATTTCCCAGCTGCCCCAAGTCATGTGACTTGTGCTCTGATAAACTTCAATCACTCTTTACTGCTGTACTGCAAGTTGGAGTGACATCACCCACCTCCCTTTTCCCCCCAGCAGCCAAACAACAGAACAATGGGAAGGTAACCAGATAACATCTGCCTAACACAAGATAACAGCTGCCTGGTAGATCTAAGAACTATGTCCCACTGAGACTCCTTCAGTTACATTGAGAAGGAAAAACAGCAGCCTGCCAGAATGCATTTCTCTCCTAAAGTGCAGGCACAAGTCACATGACCAGGGGCATCTGGGAAATTGACAAAATGTCTAGCCCCATGTCAGATTTCAAAATTGAATATAAATGTTTGCTCTTTTGAGAAATGGATTTCAGTGCAGAATTCTGCTGGAGTAGCACTATTAACTGATGCGTTTTGAAAAAAACGTTTTCCGATGACAGGATCCCTTTAAATTAGTTTTAAAAAACTGTTCACACATAAATCTTTAATAGTTATAAAAAATTATAGTCGTCCGCGTTTTTTGCAACTTTAATGCATTTCCAGCATACAGGATATGATGTCACTGACATAAGATTGAGGAGGATGTAGCTTAATTTTATCAGCTCGTCTGGTCTGAGGTGGCGAAGTAAACTCTGGTGAAAGAGGTAACATTCAGTAAAATTTGCCTCTTAGTGAATTTACGGAGTAACGACCACTCGCGAGATCGAAAAGTTGCCTGGCGATAGGGTGCGAATGAATGCTAGCGACGGTCTCGTTTGCTTGTGAGTTGTCCTCTACGCCTGTTAGTGATTTGGCAAAGTCCCTGCAGGTGAGATTTCTGGCGAATTGTCGTTAGAGACGCCACTTTGCGCTTTAGTGAATCTGCCCACTAGACTGTAAAGGTGGCCATACGAGTGGATCTCTCCCTGATATGCCCACATTGAGTGGGCGCTATCGGGCTGATCCGATCATGGGCCCTAGGGCCCAACGATGAGATCAGAATGGAGGCCAAACCGGTGGTCGGGCAGATATCGATTGGGAAAGCCTGTCGGGGTGCTCTACACACGGGCCAATAAGCTGCCGACTTGGTCTGTCGCCAGCTTTTATCGGCCTGTGTATGGGGGCCTTTAGATTCAACTTTAGGGTTATGGCATATGGGACATCAGAGAATCATTTGCATCCTCGTGGTTGGTTTCATGGTTTCAGTAGGATCCTTCCTTCACCAGTGTGACAAGCGGATTCTGATTTTCATTAAAACTAATGACAGACTCCTCAGATTCAGGCACTTTGGCAGCAGGAGAAAGCCCCACGTGAGCTTTAGGGCCCCTCGTTGTCTGGCTGGAAATGTTCTCTCCCACGGGTGATGTCGTGCCCAACAATACCCCATCACAATACTTGGAATGTGTTTTATATGTGGTGATTTCAGTAAAATTGCTTAAGAATGCCTCCATCAGCGTTTTCAGACAATTACCCATGGTCATTGCATTGTAATGTGGTATACTTGTGCCGATCCCAACTAATGTGAATGGGCAAGTATTGTTGGTCACTTCATTGCCAGCAGGAGAGGAGATTTCCAGCTGGATGATGAAGTGTCCCATGTCAAAGGTTCCTTACTGGTATTTTTATTACTTATATTTCTGTTTTAACCCTCTACTATTCATCTGCCATTCTGAATTTGAAACTGCTGCATGATAGTTTTCATTCTGCAGCTTTGAATGTAATGCAGTGTTGCTATGGCTTATTTACTCTAGTAATCAGTAAACATTGGAGAAGTCAGAGTAAAAGATAGAAGAGAACCTGGATGCAATGAAAACACAAGAATAAGAAAATTGAAACCTCCCGGTGAATGTGGCCTTGCTGGGGGTCAGCTTCAGGAAGGAAAGAGAAAGCTAATACAGGTACGAGAGCCCTTATCTGGAAACTTCGAATATAGTCCATTTTAAGCAAATAATTCAAAGTTTTAGAAAACCCCAGGTCCCAAGCATTGTGGATAATAGATCCCATAAGTGTTATGTTCATTTAAAACATAAAAAATGAAGGGCAGCTAAAACATTCTTTGATCCATGTCCAACCAAGCATGAAAATGAAATTTATCTGAGTTCTGATGTTCAACTATTTTAACTACATAATTGATTTAAACGGTAACATGTATTTCCTATAAACCATGTGAATTGTACTGGTCCCGAATAACTAACACTGGAATGTTACTGAATTAGCAGGCTCCTCTAAGAATTACTGATGCTACTGCTACAAACAATGGAAATATTGAAACTGATGTGCTCCCTGTTTGTAATAGTTTCAAAGAAGCTTAGTGAAGCAGTTCAAGGCCAAATTATTTTCCCAGAAAAATCAATTCCAAAGATGCATTGCAGCTGAGTGACTTATAAGAGCAATGTGATGCACACAAGAGCAGGTAAATCTAAAGTGACCAAAACATCCGAAGCTGATGTCATTACAAGACAGAACATCATCTGCATAAAACATTAAGTAACATCTAAACAAGACTCAAACTCAAAGGTATTGCCAAACTGGGGCTAGATTCCAAACCCCTTCCATGAGAATAAAGTAAGTGTTTAGCACAGGCCAAACAATGGCAGAATTTCACTAAAGAAGGCTGAAAAATTAGGAGGTAGACCATAGAAGGAAGCTTAATTATCCAGAAAGAGGAGGAGAAAGATGAAGGCATTAACGGCTCCTTAATTGGGGTATTGCCCATCGCAAATTATGGGCATGTGCCAAGAAAGGCAAAGGTGGAAAAAAAGGTTAATCATTAGTAACTGCAATGCTGAGCCTGATCAACCTACTGTTTTTCAACCTGAAAGAGCACCAGCCAGAAAAAATCTCTAGTTCTAGATCAGGCAGGAGCTGACAGAGAAGATAAAGCAGTGCATAAAACCCACAGCCAAAACTAGAATATTGTGGCATTGGTGTCTTAGCAGTATGGGATCCGTTATCTGGAAAGCAGTTTCCAGAAAACTACAAATTACTGGAAGACCATCTCCCATACACTCCATTTTAATAAAATATTTGTTTTATTATTAAAGGGGTTATTATTAAAGGGGTTGTTCATCTTCGAGTTAAGTTTTAATACGATGTAGAGAACAATTGATTTTCATTTTTTATTATTTGTGGGTTTGGAGTTATTTAGCTTTTTATTTAGCAGCTCTCCAGTTTGCAGTCTGATTGCTAAGGTTAAAAATCACAAGACACGCTAAAAGAAAATTGAAATGAAATGGAATCTCAAGTCATCCAAAGATGGCCACAGACATTGTGCAAATCAGTGCCTTTAAGTAAAGGTACGTGCATCTAGATGTGCTTCTTGCATTTGAGCATTTTGGTGCAAGTGGGGGACATGCCAAATATTTACTAATACAGTACATTTGTTTGTTATATTATCGAAACATTATGTACACTTGTTTGAAAAACATAATTTGACTTTCAAATGAATACAAATATTTGTTGGTGTTGGAATTTACTGCACGTATATACTTTTTGTTTATATGAAAGACAAAAGAACACCTATATAAAGAGCTTGTGTGCCCTCTAAAGCTCGCATTATCCACATTGTACTAACCTTAAATAAAGCATTACAACAAATCAAATGCATTTCATAATAAATTGAAGCAATACAGAGCAGGCCAGGGACAAAACGCCCGTGTTCACTGAGCCATGGGCTAACACTGGTTTAATTTTCATCCAATTTCATTGTTACCAAAAATACATTACAAATAGGATGAGAAAAACGCAAGTGTAGGGGCTGTTATTCGATTTACTCAGCCTGGACATTTTTCAAATAAAACCTGCTGCCAATACAAGGGGCATAATAACATGAATGCCGTGTAATACAATAGCCTTTTTGGGGTACACAATACATATTCTGTAAAAAAATATCAGCACTCCCTTACCTATTCCTTAGAATTCCTAACTCCACATTAAAACTCATAGGACTGGAAGCAGATGGAGCATGTACCATTAATCATTTGTTTTGTCCCAGTGGGAACACCAGGCTTAGTATACATAGCTAGTTTTTTCATACTACATTATGGGAAGCCAAGAAACATTTACTGTATAATCGAAATGTTCTTGTTAACTGTGTTCTTTCATCACTTTCCTGTTATTAGATGTTTTCTTTGGTGCATATTAATTCATTCAGTATCGCAAAAAAGAAATGCCTCCAATATTATATATAATGGCTATACCTCAAATACTTCATGCAATTTGGAATGATTTGATCAATCCAGTACAGATTCTGATCATGGATACAGTTTATTCCTAATTATTTTTCTTTTGTGTTTGCTTTGTTCTGATTAAACTTCCATTGCAGTTTCTTCTCTCTTGCTGCTCCTTTCCCATGAAATTTAATTCCCGATTTTGTCTGTAGAGTATACACTTGCTTCAAATTAAACTGAAAGACTACTTCTTGGAGCTTGGGCACTGAGATTGAGAATAAGTCTTGGTTGACAGTTGGCATGCATGCCAGTTTAACCCACAGTTGTCCAACTGGGTTGGGGCTAGTTAAGCTCTTCTACTTTCATCTCAGCAAACCCATCCCTGTAGACCCCGCTTTGTACAGTGGGCATAATTTTGCAGAAACAGCAAAAAGCCTTCCGCAAACGGTTGCCCAGATGGAATTACAGAATATCAAGAATGACATTGTAGTAAGTAATTGTAGTGAGTAATGTTCTCCTGGCATCTGCCAAACCCAGGCTTTAAGGTCAGACTGCCAGATGGTAAAATGCCATTTATCAATCCAGAGAATGCATTTCCACTGCTTCACAGATCAGTGGTGTAACCTATCCAACACCCCATCCAAAGCTTGGCTTTTTACATGGTATTACCTTTGTATCCCTCTGATCTCCCATAAAAAAAACTGTGCTTCCTGTGAGTAGTTTTTCTGCTGACGTCTTGTTTGGAGACCATTGGAAAGCCAGCATTTAGATGGAGTGTCTGGATACTTTTGGCTAAAAAGTTATTTTTTTTATTCTAGGTAATATAGTGTATTCATGTTCTGTTATTGTATTGTTCCCCTTAATTCTATTAATGTACAGTGCTACTTATTCAGGTAGTTGATGAAGAGATAAAAGTACCCCGTCCAACCTAATTAACTCAAACAGGACACTCCCATAGGTTATTAATACAACTTTATCAACAGGTTAAGATTAAATAAATATTTATATAAAACCCAATAACACCACCAATAAATATGAACTTAATTGTATCAATCACTTAATGAATGAATTATTTTATTTTAAAGTGCAGTGCAGAAATAAATTAATCCCAATAAATGCATTAAAATAATGAATTGAAAAATCCCACAATTTTAAAGGTTGAAAAGGTCCCCTAATTGGGTTCTATCCTCCTTTAGTGGTGCAACACAGTTCCTCAAATCAATAATTACAAATCAATTAGTTGAACAACACTGAGGACGACTTTAAACAATAATTAGAGATACCTGATTAATTAATAATATAATAATGATATAAAGCGCAGTGCTCAAAAATAAAAATAGATCATTTTACAAGTTGATTATGATGGTATAATTAGTTTATAATACACAAAAGCCATGAATATCCTGTAAATTATATCCTTATAAACGGTGAGTAGTGATGTCATCAGTTATAAACGGTGAGTAGTGATGTCATTTCTGTCACATGACTCACTAAAACTTGTGTATTATAATAAATAAAGTACCCCCAGTTGTAAAATATGAGGATATTAGAAGTTACCTCGGAGTTCCATGACCTGTATAAAAACACTCGGCCTTCGGCCTCGTGTTTTTATATGGTCATGAAACTCCTCGGTAACTAATAATATCCTTATATTTTACAAGAGGGGGTACTTTATTCACTATAAAATGACCATTAATTAAAGAGGATAAAATGCCCCACTGCTTGATTTCATGAAGTAGGAAAATGAAAAAATAGTAGGTGGAGTTGTCCTGATTTCTACTGCCTAATAATTTCTATCCCTAAGACACCACAAAGATGGAGGAGGCAGAGTAACTGGGACTGTGGTCTCAAATTTTAAAATAAGCCCTAAACTTGTAGAAGGCTATTCTAATCTACAAAACCACAAATCCACGGCCTCTTGAGATTGTAGTGAAAGAAAGAGTAAAGACAAATAATATGAGCCAAGCAGCAGGCTAAAAAGTTCAACCGCCCCCCTATGTAATAGAATTTCCGGATCGATTTAAATTAAAAAAAATACCATCTAAAAGGTTTTTAAATTAGTAAAAGCAGAGTAACACCGATGCGCATTTCGAAATATGAGTTTTGTCAAGACTCACCTTGACAAAGTTCATATTGCGAAACGCGCGTTGGCGTTACTCTGCTTACTCTGCGTTACAATTTATTGGAATTAATTTCTGCACTGCACTTTAAAATAAAATAATTAATTCATTAAGTGATTGATACAATTAAGTTCATATTTATTGGTGGTGTTATTGGGTTTTATATAAATATTTATTTAATCTTAACTTGTTGATAAAGTTGAATTAATAACCTATGAGAGTGACCTGTTTGAGTTAATTAGATTGGGCGGGGTACTTTTATCTCTTCATCAACATTGTGAAATATATTACACAAGACCTCTGCTTAATCTAAAGGATAAAAAAATTTAAACTATTACCAAGGGTATCTTTTGGTGTTTTTTTGATAATACTTATTCAGGTAGCAATATATCAATAAAAATATACATACATGGCTTTAAGGCATGGCACATAAGGAATGGTCTGATGTAATTTTGGATTTGGCCAAATTATAGTAGTCCTGCCCTAAGTGTTTTCACATTCTCTACTGAGAGATGTCATACAACTATGTCAATATAGGTACTACCCAGTATCGAGCACAGTTTATCTGGGAAATGTAAAGCCATAGAGAAGGCAGATCCTGTTTTTCTGTAATAATACAGATATTTTTATCCTAATTGCTTGTGTTGCTTGTATTTCATTTTGTACACACCCACTCTTCAGAATAAAGAATAACTATGATCTCCATGTATGCTATTCACAGCACCATAATAACCACAACATCAGAACTGCCCCCTCAATTTGTTTGCATAAGCACTAATAAAAAAGTATTTTGCTGGAAGAAGGGGGAAAACATTCCTAACTACTAAGTACAGTTAGAAGATCAATATTTTTAATTTATTTCAATTTATTATTTTTTATTTAAGATATATAGGGGCAGATTTTACTGAACGTTACCTCTTTCGCCAGAGTTGCCTTCGACACCTCAGACCAGGCGAAGTGAATTAAAGTAGCTGGATCTTCTTCAATCTTCACATTATATTATGTGAGCCGAAAATGCATCAAAGTCCAAAAAACGCTGGGGTGTTGTCCTTTAATCAGCCTGATTGCCTGCAAAAGACCTAACTTGAACTTTTTTGGGTAACCGGTTTTCCCCATACATTTGCAAACATATAGAACATAAATTTTACAGTGGGCACATGTGTAGGGCATTAGAATAACTCTATTGTCTTCATTAAGATTCCCAGGACATGTGTTTTAAAAAGTGTAATTTGTATATGCACCAACATTTAACATAAAGATGTCCATACAACTTTAAATTTACTGCCCTATGCAAATTGACCTGAGCACAAGATCCCTAGCAAAGTTTCACTAGGCAGAAATGAACGCTAGCACATCTATACTATCAAATGCTCATATTGCCGAAGTAGCAATAGCGAAAAGTAGTCATCGTTCGGCGTCCACGATGAAACTTCGCATTTTAGTGAATTCGTGTAGTCTGAGCGCATTTGCGCATAGCAAAGTGTAGCGAAGGATGCGGATCGGTCGCTGGCGAAAGTTCACCCTTTAGTAAATCTGCTTCTAAAGCAACTTGCCATGTCAGCCAGCCTGGCAGTGAGTTCTATAATTTTACTGCACTGATAGTGAAGAAGCCTTTCTGTTACTGAAAGTGAAAACACTTGTCCTCTCATCTGAAGTGATGACCTCTAGCTGTAATACACAAAGCTATGCCAATGAGAAATGTGTTTTAGCATACGATCCTTTGAAAGTGACAGTTCTCTTCTAAGTACTGTACATGCTGTGAGCATTCTGCTCTGCATTAACACTCTTTGCACATTTTATTGAAGTGGCCCTCATGCATGGACAAATTTATCTGTTAAGGCTCCCATGGATCGATAAAAGTAACAGAACCATTGATTATCCCACCTATGTTACAGCAGGCTCATTCTCCAATACCATTTAGAACCATCTAATGATTATAATTACCAAGTAAACTCTATGTTCTTGTACAGTTACCAAATGTACACACTGTATCCATCTACAATTACCTGCCATAATAAAAAGAACAGTTGAACAAATGAGGGACACAATTTATATTTAAATATAGTGTTTCTGACCAGGCATGCTTCCTTAATTGTTTATTCAGCTAGTATCAAGCTTGAGGTCATTTATATAAATGGTGTGTAGGCTCAGTTGCCTAATAATTCAGTAATTCATATGACGATGTGAGAGGTATGACATATTATTTTTAACTTGCTTAACTGTTTTATGTTCAGCCCCCCACTTCCCTTGGAGCTTCGACCTCTAGCCAGGGCTTCCCATTAGTACATAAAAAGGTTACAGCTATAGGAAAACATTTATGCACAAGACATTCAGCCACAGTTCCAAAGAATATCCAGGACAATTAAGCTATGTCACACTATTTTCTATATTTGGGAGAGCAAATAGACTCTTCATAAATCTCACCCTAACTGGCCTTCAGGCTGACCTCCCTGCCTCTGTAGCAGGCCTCCAATGAGGGATAACCCTGAAGTTTGGAAACCACTGTTCTAGGGGATCGTTAGCCAAGGTAATGGTGGAATGAATTCTGAAAGAAAGACATCATTAACAAATGGCAACTGTGAACAAAAACACATTCTGTGTGACCCATGCATTGATATTACAGGCAAAGCAAAAGACACAACTCTGTATCAGCCATCAGAAACTTAACAGAGAGTGAGACTGTGGTGAGCTTTTGTATGTAAGGCAGTGAAAATCAGGGCAGAACTAGGGGTAGGCAGAAGAGGCACATGCCTAGGGCACAAAGTTGAAGGTGGCGCTGGGCACAAACCTCTTCCAACCACTTACCACTTCCGCATACTATGTGTGGTTTCTGGTGCTCCCCTCCTAATGTTAGCGCATGAAGGAGAATGCGCCTGCGGGACGTCGGTGCAGTAAGGAATACACACAAGGAAAGGGGGTGAGTTGGCCAGCTGGGTTACTTAGGGCACCCAGCTGGCTTGGCCCAGCTCTGGTGAAAATAACACAGAAAGTGGTCTATAGGACTGGCTAGTTATCCATTACCCTGTTCTGAGTGGATGAGAATATGTGTGGCAGATTCCAAAAGAAAAGGGTTTAATTCCCATGTTATGGACTTGGCTCTATCATGGTGTAAAGGTCAGGGAGCAGCATCCAGGATATAAGTAAATGCAGGTCTGCGTCGGCGGGTCCCACTGGGTTTTTTCCCGGTGTCCCACCAGCCCAGTACAACCTTGATTCTACCAGCAATGTAAAAACTGCTTTAAGACTTGTTTTGAGGATTCATATTTCCTTTAAAATAAACAGATTTCATATTGATCAATAATAACAACAGAGTAAAATAGGGTAAAATTACTGGAAAATGAAATTTTGCAAATGCATTTTTGACCTATGCTAATGCCAGTATGTAATTCTTTGCCATACAAATGTAATTCTTTGTTTTTCTGTTTTCCCTTACATGTTATGTATGAAGTAGTGGCACATGATATATTCCTAACTTCTTAGCAGATAATGTGCAGTATCATTGCTCTAGTCTAGACAATGATATACATGTTAGAGCTACATGTGTATGCTTACATCTATACCGCTGTTTATTATGCAGATAGCATCTCATCCTTCACCACTGGGACACTACATATATTCATTTGCCTCGCTTTTAGTAAAGCAGAGGTGTCACGAGGGGTATTGATGGATTGATTGTGTTAAAAGGTAAGTCACGGAGCTGAGAATCCAATTTGGTGGGGGAGGAGAATGAACTATGTGACCTGACAAAAGCATACTTCTCATTTTCAGATAAATCTGCAGTTTTGCTTTCCTATTAGGAATGATATGCATAGGTGGCACTGTTATATCAGCAACTGCTGTTGATACGAGGGCTTAAAGATTCCACCTGATTTCCTGTACATCTGTATTTATTTTTAGTTTAAATACAAAAAATATCCAACTGTTTCTAGAAGATCAGATGTAGACCCTTTATAAGTGCCTTTTACTTAGACCTTTTGAAAATGTAAGTTTTGTGTGATCGAAATTCTGATTAGTCATAGACATGGGGGAATGTGAGAACTGTAAGGAGACCCAGAAACAGATTGTGGGTAAGAACTAGGAGCAATGAAATTAAAAGCAAAATGGAAGAGAGAAGAGTAGTGATTGTGAATTTAAGAGAATTAAATTGGGGGGGGGCACTGGTGAGAGGAGAGGAGAAAAGGAGTGAGAAAGAGGAATGATACGTGTAGTTGTTTATTATCTTTCCACTGCATACTGCTTCCCCAGACAGATGTGAAAATGAGATTTACATCTTGCTGCCACTTTGCTTTCAAAATATTTAGGAAGAAAGAGAAGAGTGAAGGACAAAAGAGAGGAGAGGGAATAGGAGGTGTGAGAATGAGGAAGACAGGTGGTGAGAGGTGAGGGAGGGTTGCGGGAGGAATACTGCATTAGCTGATTATTTCAGCCTGTCACTCTGAGAGCTCATTATCCTGTCCCTCATTGTGATGATACAATAACTTCCACAAGAAAGAGTGCGGGAAAACAGCAGATTAGTCTTTTGTGCCAAGAATTGGACTCTCCCTACTTCTGCCAGAGAGAACCAGCATCCACACAGTGCCATGACAAGAACGGAACCTATCCAGTGATACAGGCAGTGCACAGGCTTTGCAATTCCGCATTACTACTGCAATGCCATAGAGAGCATGAGATGCTGGATTTGGCATGAACAGACATTCCCCCTGCAGTGCTAAATAGACTCATGTAATAAGTATGCAGAAGGTACTTAGCGCATTTCAGCCCCTGCAGTAACATGCAGTTTTCGCAGTACACATACATCTGCACAGTCATTGGTCTTGCATGCATCCATTCAATGTTAGTCATCTTCCAGATCTTACAGATTTTATTGCAATTAAAAAAATACAGAAGGCAGAATTAAAACCTAGGACAAAACAGGCAAGAACATGGATAGAGAGAAACAAGCAATTAGAGGGGATTGTGACAAGTGCCAGGCAAAAGGCTGAATGATTTTAGGCAAACCTAAAAAAAGCTCTTCATGTGAAACAGTACAGAGATCAGTTAAAAAAACTAAATGGGGGTGTTCGTAATAACAAAAGGAAGAAGAGAGCACGGTTCTCTGTTTTTAGCTCAGATTTATAAGATTAAATATTATGACAAAGGACAAACCTGATTTGAGGCAGACAAATATAAACCCCATCACTCCCAAAGTGACCTGCAAATTCAGTGCTGATTTTGTCAGTTTAGGATTTAAAATATCATAATAACCCCCTGTATTACAGAGAATCACGCACTTGGGGTTTGCTGCATAAACGTTAAACACAAGCCTCAACAGACAGACATGGAAGGAAACAGACAGCTACATGTAATATTAACTTCCTGCATTAAAGGGGTTAAGGCGGGTCACATTGGGGAGGGAAGACATTATTTCACTTCATCTGCCTTTTTGCTGGCAGGGTACAAAATGTTACATTATTTTTTTTTTTTTAATCGATGTCCATTAAATATTTTGACATTATCTCAAAGACTTAACCCCTTTGCAGACCAAAAACGTTATTGCTCATAAATATATATTTGTATATTCTTATATATATGTACATCTATTATATATATAGAGAGAGAGAGAGAGAGAGAGAGAGAGAGAGAGAGAGAGAGAGAGAGAGAGAGAGAGAGAGAGAGCAAAGATATAAGGTCCCTTTGTGTTACAGATTATAAAAGCACAGATGGTCACCTGACAACTTAAATGCCCATGCATTTCCATGCAAATCTTCCCATGCATGAGACCTGAGGGGCCATCCTCTGGATTTGACTTTGTTTGTGTGGTAGGTTCTTCTTTTTAGGTCCTGACGTCCATTTGTAGATCAGTGAGAAGGAAAGAGTCAGACACACAGGAAAGTTCCTATGTTGGTCTTTTAGAGAAAATCCTATTTTATCACTTCATGCCACTGCGTAGGACCTGATTGGCTGCTATAAGCATCACACTAATAATGAAAGCGATGGCAAAGGCGCAGATCAGACTCTTCCTTACGCAGGTCTGTCGAATTTGCTGGTTTGGAGAACCTAGAACAGGTAAGAAATAGTTTAATAGCTTATAAAGACACATAAGAAATGAGTACCTCAAGTGCATCTAGCACAGGGATATCTGCAGATGTAGCTATAGGATGCTAGGAATGCAACAACAGCTAACAGGGCTTATGTTGGAAAATCAGTTTGAATGATTCAACTAACTGTGCTAAGGCAGAGATATTTTTTATAATGGGACACATTAACTATGCTTGAAGGCTGGACTCTTCTGCACACTTGCCATGAAGGACACCAGAGGAAGCACTAGGTTATTGGGGCAGACATAAAGGCACACTGAAGAATGTCATTATATCACAGATTATATGTTATATGGAAGCATCTTATTTTTTATTTATTATTTTAAAAATGCAGATATGTTGAAATAATGTTTTAAGTTCCAGAAGTTTTTAACATTCATTATTTAGAACCTGATATGGTTTGTCATTGCAGCTTCAATTTTTTCCCCCTCTGTTTGCTGTAAAATAATCATGAGATTGCCAGTTTATTTTTAAACATGTTCCCTTTTACTGTGTGTGTGTGTGTTTTATTGCTTAAAGGAATGAAACCCAACAGAGGCAAAAGCTATATCTCCAGAGGCCCCTGTCCTGCTCATTGTTAGGATGGGAACAAGAGACAATGTCCCCTTTTCCATGCAATGCTTCTAAGTAATGTGGCACTGCCTCTAGACAAAGAGACACTTACTCTCCATATCGACAGAACAATCCCCTCTTGTTCCCAGGTTTCCGGCCTCCTCTGTCAATATGATATTCTCAATGTCACGCATGGACAGATGCTCACAGAAAGTGTCGTACAACAACCTCTTCAATTCCTCCACTGACAGTGACTGCATGTCACACTGCGAGGACACACCAGGGATATGAAGTTAAATGCAGGAGCAACATTCAACTGAAACATATCTGATATGTGCATATAACAGGTATTTCATCAATCTAAGCAGATGTTTCATGTGGGACATAATGGTAACATACCATAAACAAGACACTGAAAGGGTATGCCCAAAGCACATAGGAGAACCTCACTGTAGGTTAATGAATAAGGAACACAGGAGTGACATCTCTGAGTAGAGCATACCTACACAAACAGACACATAGACACAGACCCAAGTAAAGTGATACCCACACATGTACTCAATATCTACATCCATACATGAACACCATACCTTCCAAAATACAGTGTCAAAGTCAGCACCATGAAACTTGTCTGGGATTCCAGATGTTGTGATCTTTGGTCCCAGTAATGTCACAAACTCTTCAAAATCAACCTGCCCATCACCTAAGAGAAAGGAAGAACAAAATGTGAGCAGGGGAAGAATATCTCTCATTTGAAAATGCAAACACAGAGAATGTTGCATAGAATTAGAAAGGCCCAACACATGACTATCCAAGGGAAACAAGGGTAAATAATAGAAAAACATGTTTGAATTAGAAAGTAAATTGCACAAAAAAACAGAACCGAAAAGGAATTTTGAAGTAAGAGATAGAGAGAAGTGGAAAGGTCAGAAATGAAATGGAAAAAGTACATGCGAATGAAGAAGAAATTGCATAAGTAAAAGGAAACGCCATAAGGTGAAAAATAGTGAAGAGTCGCATATAAAAGGGAAGGCATGTTATAGTGATCCCTTGGAAAAAGTGGTTGATAACCATGAAAAATGGGAATAGACCCTCCTGGCATCTGATATGTTTTTTGCTTTTTACTAACTAAACTTTTTAACTAATAAGAAATAAAATGTACATTTTATATACATTCAATCCTACTCTGATTTATATAGTGCATTGCCTGAATTGGCAACTCACCCACGGGTCTATATTTGTAAACTTTGTTCCTAAAATCATGAATGAAGCCCTGAATGTAAAATACATTGTAGAGTTCCTCCCGGAATGCATGTCTGAACATGGAAACTGGATGAATTTTACTGACCCAAAAGAAAGCTCCCTCAAGCACACAGTCTTTTGTCTTGATTGATGTTAAAATAATGGTGACATTTATTTGGGATTTTTGTGGGACCCAAAATAGATTATAGACTCCTGATGAAAAGTTAAGCCTGAGATATTGTACCTTTGTACCTGCGCTTCATAACCTCAGTTATTTTTCACTGTGGTTGGTGTACTTTGTGCACTGTACACTAGCATTCCATAGACACTTTGGAATTCCCAATGCACATTTCCAGCAGAAACAAATGGTAAGCCAAGAAGATAGTGTGATAATATAAAATGTCGGGGCGTTTGGTAAAACCAGGTGTGGAAAAATTATGTCAGAGCATGAGAACAAAAATAATTATTATAAAAGAAAGGTCCCATGTAAGAGTAAAGAGAGAACTTAAGAAACCAGGGTACAAAGCCAATACAATGTACATAAGAAATGAAGTGGGAAATCATGTGAGAGAGAGATAATGTAAATATGTAAGACATGCAGAATAATAAGAAGCAGTATATGGAGTTTGGAAGGATTGTCAGAGAGCAAACAGTAAGCAAATTGTCACAGGTTCACAAGAAAGGACAAGTGTAAGCACAAATGTATCCAACTATGGGAAAATGATATCAAATATAAGTTTGTTTGGTTGCTAATGGGGATAGGAATGAAGAAAATTTCAGTTGCGGCCACATATAGAAGATTATTATTAACAACTGTTATAACAACAGAGTCTACTTTGCAGCTATTAACAGCAATATTTTATAGGGACAAGAAAGTGTGGACAGAAAGAAAAAGCAAGAAGAAAGATAGTCAAGAAGCAAGAGAAAAAAAGATAGGAGTCTATATATACTTTTTTTTCATCGGACAGTTGCATTATGGGATCATAAGATACACTTTATTGAAGTATCGTTAGAGAAGGGGGGGGCTCTTGATATGCTTGGGGGCTGGGGGCATCAACCTGAAGGGAAACAATTATGTTAATCCAATGGCTGTGGGAAAGTGTGGTCTAACAGAAACTGGATGGCTACAGATTGTGAAATTCCCTCATGTGTATAATGAAAAAATCTAATATATGTCTCTAATAATATCACACTATTTTATTCTAATGGTGGCCTCTGCAGTACTTTGGGCTGAGGGCAAATTACCTCCCTGCCCTTTCATAAATCCAGTCAAAGTAAATCATTACAATTCAGGTCAAAGAATCAATGTTGAAAATGTGATCAGTGCATAAGTGATACATATTGAAATGCATATATTCTTTTGTCTGAAAGAACAAGAATGACTCAGGGAATTTAGTCATACATTTTAAAAATTAGAGATAAGGTTCCCTGAACCCGCTCCTTTTAACAGACCTGGAACCAGGAATGAAAGGGTTGTTCAACTTTAAGGGGCAGATTTATCAAGGGTTGAATTTCGAAGCTGAAAATACTTTGAAATTCGACCATCGAATTGAATTACTTCGAATATCGAAGTCGAAGGTTTTTTTCATCAAATTTGGCCATTTGCGGTCAAAGTAAAATCTAACGATTCTAAGGATTTCAGTGATTGATCAAACGATTTTCTTTGACTTCAAAAAACTGCTCTAGAAGGTCCCCATAGGCTAACATAGCACTTCAGCAGGTTTAATTTGGCAAAGTTTTGAATTCAAAGTTTTTTTAAAGAGACAGTACTTTGATTATCGAATATTCAAACTATTTTACTTCGAATCGAATTCGAAGTCGTAGTATCCTATTCGATGGTCGAAGTATCCAAAAAATTACTTAGAAAATTCCCTCGAATTCACTTCGACCCTTGATAAATCTGCCCCTAAATGAGGTAGAGAGTGCTATTCTGAGACAATTTGCAATTCATTTTCATTTTTTATTATTTGTGGTTTTTGAGTTATTTAGCTTTTTATCCAGCAGTTCTCCAGTTTGCAGCAATCTGGTTGATAGGGTCCAAATTGCCCTAGCAACCATGCATTGATTTAAATAAGAGTCTGGAATATGAATAGGAGAGGCCTAAATAAAAATAAGAGCAATAAAAAGTAGTAATAACAATACATTTGTAGCCTTACAGAGCATTTGTTTTTTAGATGGGGTAATGACCCCATTTGAAAGCTAGAAAGAGGCAAAAAAGGCAAATAATTCAAAAAATTTAAAAAAGAAAAAATGAAGGCCAAATGAAAAGTTGCTAATAATTAGCCATTCTATAAAGTGGCATAACTAAAGAGGAAGCAGACCCTGCAGTCATGGGGTGCCTGGGTTAGGATGCAGGGCCTGCCTCCTCTAAGTTAAGCAAATCTCCCCTCTGCAGTTGCTCTCCTAATTGAGAGCTGGCAGGGAACATCGGAAAACAGCGAAGGTGGGGGCGGGCAGGCAGGTGGGCGGGTATTGGGGGCGCAGCAAGAGTGATTGTGCGAATCGGGCCCCTCTTAAGACTTTTTTGGCGGGAGGGTACAGAGGCACATTGTTATGCTGCTGATTCTATAACATACTAATTGTTAACTTAAAGTTGAACCACCCCTTTAAATCAGTCACAACAAATGAACTGAACCCCCAACAGAAGCTAATTGGACCTACTTTTAATTATAAATAGATACCACAAGGTATGCGATATCTCAAACTGGCATCTTTTAATGCAGCAGTATTTGACCTTAACTTGCATGTAAAGCTCTATATATATATATATACCGAAGCACAAATGCTGGGTTTCACGAATATTGTGCTAAAATCACTATATGGCCATAAGATCCCTGTTAATCGCAGGGTTAAGATAGATGCTAAGATAGAAACTAAGGAAGCACATAATTATGTTTATCTGCCTGGCAAATCCCATAGAATTAAAATAAGATTCTTGGATTACCTTTTGTATTGCTTGGCTAAACCTAATTAAACAGCATCCTGTAGGCAGAGGTAAGAGTCAAGCTGGGCATAACGACAGAATTTGCAGGCTGCTCTGAATAAATTGTTCATCTTGATCAATGAGATTTAACAATCAGACTTAAAAATGGCCAGAAACACCATAGCATGCTATAAATTTGTTTACACAAATTCTTCACTTTCTAAAAAGCCTGATTTTGATTTTTGATTGAAAAATACCTTTTCTCTCTTTGTAATAGGAAAAGGTTATTTATTATCTAAAGGTCCATTAAACAACAGAGAAAAAAGCAAGGATTTCTGCTTTAGCAGTCCCTTCATAATTATACAAATAATGTGCAGCACTGTGTTCCCCATGTGCCACAACACTGGCATGAAATAAACTGGGAAATAAGTCTGATACATATTTAAATGTAGTACACAGGCAGGGTAAGGTACAGCAAGTATCTCTGCTAATGCCATTTTGCAGGGTGTGTATTTATTAAAACAATTCCATTCCATGTTTAATGACCATTGAGAAAAGAATTTATAACTCTATAATAGCAGGAGTTTTATTTTAAACTTGTGTTAGCTTACTAATCACTCCACTGTGAAACATCCATTTATAACATGCTGTGAAGAACATCTTGACTATTGTTCCCTATCTTTTATTCAAATTATTTGACCTATTTACTGTTTAGCTGCAAAAAATAACATCCTGTTTGGAATAAAACAGGATGGAATATTCGGTTGTCAGGGTCCCACTTGCTTGTTAATTTTGCTTGTTAGCAAATACCAACCAGAGAGGCAGAATAGGAAGGCAAAACCATAAAAGAAAGAGTAGACCAGTTACTAATGGTATTCAAGTTCATTTGAAGATAATTCGGCAATCCAGATTTGCATCCCTGTGGTCTGATTAACTTGATAAAAGATCATAATTTGCAAGGTGCATGATGTTTTTGCTTTTTTGTCATTTACTGATTTTATGATTGATTCTGTTTTGTATTTCATTTTGTTTACATGTTAATTAATTTGTAAAAATGAAAATATTCCATCTATGTGATGTAAACAACCTGACCTTTGTGTATGAGTGCACAGAAAAAGAAAGTCTTATTCCAGTAATAAAAGTCTATTATTGGGAAAAGGGATTGCAAAGCTAAAAGATCCTTTATGCAGTAAACTTTATTGGCCCTGTTTATAATTCTCACTCTTCTCACTCTTCAATTGATTTGTGTCTAGTAGATGTATTTGTACATTATAATATTGTTTTTTCTGTCATGTGTTTATTTTATATTGATACATTGACATATATTTAAAAGAAGAGATGTATACCAAAATGTTCATTTTACCTTACTTTTTTTTGATGTTCTCGTAAGGAAAGAACAACGATTATCATTGTGTCTAGGAGGAGCGCTCAGGTTTGTCAAAATATGTGTGGGCTTCCTTGGACACAGCTAATAAATGATGTTGTTGTCTGTTTCACCAAAATGACGTTACAGAAATGGCCTTCAACAAATACTGAAAGGACTGCATGACTTTTAAAGAAGAAGGAAAGTCTTTTTTTAATTTTGGGTGCCAAAAGTTAGGCACCCTTAAAGGAGAACTAAACCCTTCAAATAAATATGGCTAAAATGCCATATTTTACTGTATATACTGAACTTATTGCACCAGCCTAAAATTTCAGCTTGTCAATAGCAGCAATGATCCAGGACTTCTAACTTGTCACAGGGGGTCACCATCTTGGAAAGTGTCTGTGACACTCACATGCTCAGTGGGCTCTGAGCTAAGCTTAGGGGTCGTCACAAATTATCAAGCAGAAAATGTGGTTTGTCTGAAATATAAGCTGAATCTACATGGTTGATTATTTAATTCTGACGCTAGTTGCACTGGTTTCTGTGCTGTTATATAGTAATTATTTGTATTAATTACTAATTAATTAGCCTTATATTGTGACATTTCTATTCTATGTGTACTGTATATTGTGAGTGGGTCCCTAAACTCAGTAAGTGACAGCAGCACAGAGCATATGCAGTGAATCAGCAGAAAAGAGCTACTGGGGCATCTTTGGTGGCACAGATCTTCCCTGCTAAAGGGCTGTGGTTCCCTTGAGCTGGTACAGAAGCCCAAAACATAATGTACAACATTTCTAGCCATGTAGTCAGTTAAGCTTTAGTTCCCCTTTAAGTGATTGTATTTACTAACCTGACACCCTGGGCTGGTGTTCCTATCAGCAGAAAACTGCACAGGCCAGGGGTTTTTCCAGCAATTACCAATCCTCTTCCTGCTTCTTCTTCGTGCAGCTGTGCATGCACAGCAGAAAAGCTGGTTATTTCACTCTACTGCACATGTGTCTGCCCTGGGAAATTTGAAGAAAGAAGAATTGGAAGAAGATGATTGCTCCTTGGTGCTCACTGGAAGAACCCCGGGCCAGAGCAGTTTTCTGCTGATAGGAGTACCGGCCTGGTGTAAGTAAATATAATCATTTGGGGGTGCCTGACTTTTGGCACACGTAAGTTAAAAAGAGTTTACTTCTCCCTGAAGATCTTACTTCCATGAAATCATCTGACATGAACATCTCTAAGGCTTTGGAAATACTTTGGATCACAAATGCTTTGGATTGGAAGCTGATCCAGGTTAGTCTGAAAGTGAAGCAATTGGGGTTAACATAGGTGGTAAAATCAGTACATGAAAGGGACAGCTCTAAGATGGACTGAACATCTGAAGCCAACACCTCAGCTTCAGTCTTATATCTCCATAATGAGAATAATTTTGTTATCCAATTTCAACAGTTTTTGCACCCACCTTAAAAGCGTTTCTGATTGTATGCGTTGCTGTTTCAAATCTACAAGCTGTCAGCAGAAAGGCCCATATCTCATGAATCAGTTGCTAACATTCCTAAAGAAAGGAACTGAAAGGAACAGTAACACTTAAAACTGAAAGTGTTTAAAAAGAATGACAATATAATGTTACCCTGCACTGGTAAAACTGATGTATTTGCTGAAGAAACAAAACTATAGATTACATCTGAGGTCCCCAGCCTTTTTTTTACCCGTGAGCCACATTCTAATGTAAATAGAGTGGTTGAGCAACACAAGCACGAAAAATGTTCCTGGGGTGCCAAATAAGGGCTGTGATTGGCTATTTGGTAGCCCCTATGTGGACTCTCACTGTGGTTTGGTTTGGTAGCCCCTATGTGGCTCTCACTGTGGTTCGCTGGAGTCCCAAAGCTTTAGAAATGGCTTTATAACCTTTGAAATTGAACTCAGGTGTGATAAACCACAGTTAAGTTATTTTTTAACAAGGGGGGCAATCACTTTTTCACACAGGCCCATGTAGATTTGGAGTTTTTTTTCTCCCTTAATAACGTAAACCTTCATTTAAAAACTGCATTTTGTGTTCAATTATGTTATCTTTGACTAATAGTTAACGGTTTTTGATGAGCAGAAACATTTAAGTGTGACAAACATGCAAAAGAATAAGAAATCAGGAAGGGGGCAAATAGTTTTTCACACCACTGTAGTTTTTATGCAATTAAAAGTTGCTTCCAAGCCTGGAATTTAAAATAAGCACACTCAGAGCAAGGTCCAAGAGGTTGGAGAGCAACATGTTGCTCACAAGCTACTGGTTGGGGATCTCTGGTTTATATAAACAAGCTGCTGGGGGCAGCCATTCAAGCTCATGATACACAGTAGATAACAGATAAGTTCTGAAGAATCCCATTATATATTACAGAGCTTATCTGTTACATACTGTTTATCTTGTGCCTTTTCTCCCTTTTCAGCTTTGAATGGCTGCCCCCATGGCTAAATAACAGCATGCTTATCTAAACTTAAGCTGGCCATAGACGCAAAGATCTGATCATATGAATCGAGGATTCGTATGATTTTTGGACCGTGTGTGGAGAGAGTTCAATTTCCGCCATTGCTACACAGCAGCTTGTTTATATGAACTATAGTAGTGTTTCTGAAGCAAACAGATCCGTTTTACCAGTGCAGGGCAACAGTACATGATATTTTCATTACTTTAAAACACTTACATTTTTTGGTGTTACTGTTCATTTAAACTTTTATTTCTTGCATAAGAATCTGGATTTCCACTTTTGTTTAATTGATTTAACTCTACCCTTGTCCAGTGCTGACAAAAGTAAGGATAAAAGGAACTTTCCTCTTCTTGTGTTTCTGAGATTATGAGTCCTTTTTAAGCTAAAACTTAAACCTTTCCATCATTTGCTAGAGATAGCCTTAGTTCCTAAAAGATCTTTGCCTGGAAAACTTTTCAATGAAATCTATTGCAATATCATTTTTTTTTTTACTTTTGTTGCCTCATATTTAAAAAACAACCTGGTTCAAATGTAGTGTTGTTTCTTAGTAGGGGAGCTCTTCTAACAGCTGTAGAAAAAGCTGTTCGCTTAACTGTAGCATATTGTTTAATGTTGTTTCTTTTGGCACTTTTTCCATCTACCTTACAAGGCTTATTTATGAATGCAAGTGCAATGTACAAAGAGCAAGAACACACATAAAGCACTGAGATTTTCCAACAATGCAGGAATTGCCACAGATTTCAGCATAATAGTATGCACCCACAAATTGGTGTGTGCACTAACTTGCACCTACACATTAGTGTCCACTCAGGGGCAGATTTGGTTTGAGTTGTGTAATCCACAACATTAGCGTTTTCTACTTGTATACCTGTATTTTTGTAAAAACTCACATTTTCGGGTTAGTTTGAAAAAATACTAAAATTTTTTGAGATTGTTTATACCCTGACGCTGGAAATAGCTTGAATCTAAAAACCCTATCTAAAACCTGTCAAGGTCATGTAGGAGTCAATGGCAAAAGTCCCTTGAACCATTTGAACATGTTAAAAGCCTTCATGATGTTCAAGTTTTTTCAGGGGGTTTTGCCCTAAAACTCGAATGATTTGAGCGATTCAAGTTTTTTTTTTTTATAGGTGACGCCTACTTTTCACTACCCCATCAGTGCTGTAACTTAACAGAGCACCTTCAGACACACATAATCTCCCCCTTTTTCCCTGACCCCACCTGACCACCAGTTGAATAGTTTGTGGTAGGTGGAGAATTTAAAGCAATGTGATGGTCTGGGCCCTTGGGGCTCTCCAGTTGTGGGGTCTGATGTATGGTAGTTATGCCACTGTTCCTCCATTAAACCACACCCACTCTAGTTCTCAGCCAGATATTTTTCCCTTTTTATCTTAAAATTTATTTTCCGGTCCTCCTATTATTCCCGGGCAGTTAAAAAATCTTATTTAGATATGATACATCTCCCTTACTTTCTTCAATACATACTACATGGGGAATTTTTATGACAAGGTCAATTGGGGGATATTTCCCAGGAACAGTTTTCCCTGAAACTGGAGCTTGTCCCTAGGAAACAAGGATCCATGGGAACCTTACTCCAAAACATTCTTTCAATTTATACATCTATATAACAGCAAGTGCTGGCTTGGCTTTCTCCTAAAAACAGAACATAGATAAGTACACAAAAGGATAGAAGGAAGCAACAGAAAAGTAAGTATTGGTTGTATAAGTATTGGTTGCCACCTGTCTGGTTTTGAACCAGATAGCATAATTTTAAGGGTCTGGCTGGTTCGAAATGCCTATCACTGCACCCCTGACACTGTATTCCTGTATCCCTGCAAAGTCACTGCCCGCCCCTGGATGTCACCAATCTGCCCTTGGTGTCATGACCATGCCCTCAACATACTTGACCCAACTCCTAATATCATTACCTTGCTCATATTTTACAACCAGCAAAGGTGGCAACCCTAGAAAGTATACTTACATACTTATATATATATATATATTGTTCAATTTACTGAATACATGAACATATATTTCCAGTTGTAGTTTCCTCAGTTTCCCATAACTACTCTCAGGCATGGTGAAATCAGAAGCCAAAAAGGAATGCAGAACATAAGAGCTGGCATTAATTTCCCTAGATGCATTTGCTAAATGGAAATCTCTCTCCTGCTGGCTCATCTGTCCTGAGAGATAGTCACTGAATAATTCATTCTTCCACCATCCCGAAGAGAGGAACAAGACTTATTTCCTAACAGAGTACTACTCTTCAGTGTTGCAGTAAAGAACAGTAAGACAGTAACAACAGTCAACAGTAAGAGGACGACAGGGCATTAATAGAACATTTTAGTGAATCAAAGTCAGAGTAAATAACAGGACCAAGGACCTTTGCAAATGAAGGACCTATGTTCCTTTTTATATTGTTAAATATGCTCAACACTAGACAATTCATTCAATTTCCTTTAGGGAAGGAAAAAGAGGTTTGTGAATCTGCTGTTACATTTTTATGTTATACTGCTAATTAAAGTTGATTTTCCTTTTCAAACTATTTGGTAAAAGGAAGCTGCCTTTATTTAATGGATATTGCTGTAAGCTCCATTTTTCTTTAAAAAGACTTTGGATGTCCTGACAATTGCTCTGCACAGACCTGCCACACCAAGGAGAAGCTGACCTTGGCTTTCAAGGGTTGATCAACAAAATCCAATGTCCTTCTTCTGAAATGTTAAAATAACAATATAACTAATATCTAGAAATGGGGAAAAAGTTGAGGGCTGGGCCCCTTGGTGGGTCTAAGCACATAACAGACACACCTACATGTTTTATGTATTTGACAGCAAGAACCAGCCAGTATAAAACTTTATGTATCACCAAAGTACATTAGAGAAAAAATAATGGGAAGGAGTAGAACATAGTAAGAATAGTGACGTAAATATGAATAGTAAGGAACCATATGTCTAATAACAGTTTTGTGTAAAAGTGTTAAGTCAATTAGTCAAACATGCATATCATACTAAAACAATGTATTTCAAGTACGAAAGTAGAAAATAAGAGAAGGATGAAAAAATCTGAGTTTGTCTGAATAGATAAAATGGAAGAAAGTTTCAATATTTCTTGATGGAATAACATGCTGCAATATGTATACATTTGAAAAACAATATTTACCTAGCAAGTTCAAGGAACCATCTGCTCTGTCTGTTCTCAGTATCTCTGCATCAGTTCCACTGCTATGTTAAAACCCTTTGCTTCAGTTCAGACTTATTTTTTGCAAAATCATTAGTTATCCATGTGTCCTGCAGTCACTATTGAGCAACAAGCCCTAAGTTGTGTATATTGTCTTAAAACATTACTACAGCAGATACTGTATTATTTTATGGTATCACTGAATAGATCATGAGCAAGGATTGATGAGGACTGTTCGAGTAGCTTTGTCTGCCCACTTTGCCCAACCACCACATCCCATCACAGACACACAAGACATGCTTTCTACTCACTCACCTTGCTGCATTCTTTTGGTGATAGAGAATTAGCAATGTTATGGCAAGAAGGATGAATGCAAAGAATATCATTCCTGACTCCAAAATCACAATTGAAGTAGACTGTGGGTCACCATCACTATTGTATAATAAGTAGGAACAGTAATAGGCATGTATTTTCTTGCTAAATATAATGCAGCCAACCCTTTCTTGAAACTAACTATAGAATGTGCTAGTAAATGACTCAAAAATAGCTAATTTCCATTTTTTCACTCTTAAAAAATTCTGAGACCGTGTAATAAAACCTCTGTGACCTCTATGTGTTTGCGCGTGGTTTTCTCAGTACCTCTATGTGTTTGCCATACTCTGCCTGTCCTACCCTGCCTTTATGTGCCATACTCTGCCTGCAATATGCTCCCTGTGTGTGCCGTATTCTGCCTGCCTTATACTCCCTGTTCATGCCATACTCTGCCTGCCCTATGATCCCTCGGTGTACCATACTATGCCTGCCCTATTCACCTTGGGTGTGCCATACTCTTCCTGCCCTGTGCTCCCTGTGTGTGCCATACTCTGCCTGTGTGCCCTGCCTTTTTTACAGGTTCCCAAAGAGAATCTAAATGAATTAGAAGAGTAAGTTTGTTTTGCTAACAGAGAGCAAAATAATGACTTAATTTGTCTTAACCAATTTTATAATCTAATGAATTGTTCTCTCCTGTAGGTTTGCAACAAGAAAATCACTCTGATCCTCCAAATAGAAGGTTGTTTGCAGCGGCAATCCTGTCTGCTTAGCTTTAAGGAAATGACCATTCTGCAGTGTCTACACCTTTGAACCAAGCTGACTTACTGTCTAATAGATGTGTTACTAGCTCTTGCTAAGTACTATAGTAACATAGTAACATAGTAAGTTAGGTTGAAAAAGGACACACGTCTCAGATGTGGAATAACTAATACCTAACAGATGTATTTCAGGTAATTCCTTCAACTGTAAGCCAATAGAAGTATCTTCTATTATGATATTTAAGGGACCTCACGGAAACCACTCTAGAGCATGCAACGTTCAATACAAATGTTACATAATATGCCGTCAAAGTTTATTTTGCTTTATTTCCTTTCTCTTTCTTTAATCGATCGACCCACTGGTTTGGAACAGGACCGGTTCCATCTCTACTCTTCTCTCTCTCTTCATTCCTTTTCTCTAAGTAAATACTTGATGTTATTGCATAACTGTTATAACTACTTATTCTTCTTAAAATGTTAAAACTCAATAAAAACTATTGAAAGAAAAAGGACACACGTTCATCAAGTCCAAGCTTTTAAGTCTATATAGAGTATAACCTGTCTAACTGCTAACCCCAATTTGAAGCCTCTCTAAATTGCCTCAGAAGGGGAAAAAATCCTTTCCTGACTACAAGATGGCAATCGTTCTAGTCCCTGGATCAACTTGTACTATGAGCTATCTTTTATAACCCAGTATTACCTAATTTGCTAAGAAGCCATCCACCACTTCTTAAAGCTATATATTGTATCAGCCTGTACGACTGATTCAGGGAGAGAATTCCACATCTTCACAGCTCTCACTGTAAAAAACCCCTTCCAAATATTTAGATGGAACCTCCCTTCTTCTAATCGGAATCGGTGCCCCCTTGTCATCTGGAAGGACCTACTGGTAAATAAAGCATTAGAGAGGTTATTCTACGATCCCCTTATATAGTTATACATAGTTATCATATCCTCCCCTTAAGCGCCTTTACTCCAGCGTGAAAAACCCCAAGTCAGTCTTTCTTCATAGCTGAGATTTTCCATACCTTTTACCAGCTTAGTTGCCCTTCTCTATACCCTCTCTAATGCAAATGTCCTGTTTGAGTGCTGGAGACCAACATTGCAGAGATGGGAGATGGGGCCTTACCAGTGCTCTGTAAAATGGAATAATAACCCCCTCCTCCCATGATCCCTTAACAAACCTTCAAATAATTTGCCCACCACAGATAGCAAACTTACTGGCCTATAATTGCCAGGCTGATATAGTAATCCATTTTTAAATATAGGAATTACTACTAAAATCCCCCATTACTATTACTTTACTCAAACTAGCAGCCTTTTATATTTGCATCAGGAGCTACCTCCTCTTCACTGACATTAGGGGGTCTATAGCAATTAAAGGGGACCGTCTCAAAAAAAATATTCAAAATCCTATTTTATCACATTAGTAAAGCAAAATTAACTTTAATTACACTATATAAATTATTTGAATCTTGTTTCCTTCAGTCTGGGAATTCATAATTATAGCAAGCAGACAGGAGCCATTTTGTGGACACTGTTATTAAGACAAGCCTTGCATCATCTCAGAATCTTGTTTGTGCATCAGAATGGGGGACCTGATGTCCATCCCCATGCACTGGCTACACAATTAAACGGTGAAGAGGGGGGGGGGGGGAATGTGTAGAGAGCAGTGACATCTAGGAAGTGCTGAATGGAAATTGAAAGTAATTGTCTGCCCCGCCTCTATATCTAAGGCCTAGAGGAGAGGCAGACAATATTTGATTGACAGCTGAGATTTTTAAATACGCTTACAACAGCTATGAATGCTTTCATAAAAAATAGAAATTGGATTTCATGTTTACTTTAAGAAGGACTTTTATTATACAGATTTTTGTGTCTGGGTGACAGGTCCACTTTAATTTTCTGGACTCTATACAATCAGTGACAAGCTCCACCCATAAGACTTCTGTCCCTTCATTTTGTAACATCACCTCCTCCTTTATATTAGCTTTTAAATCCTGCCTAAAAACAGACATACCCCTCCTCCTTTTCTATTGCCTCTGTCCCTCCGAAACAAAGTATAGCTGCTGATATTTACTGCCCAGTCATGTGACTCATTCAACCATGTTTCGGCAACACCAATCACATCATATTTTTTCTCCAGTGCCAGCACCTCCAGCTCTCCCATTTTACCAGTCAGACTCCTTGCATTTGATAACATACATTTAATGCTGGAACTAGCGTGAGAATTTTGTATACATGTGGTCCTCCCTGTCCTTAACAGTACCACCAACCAGATCTCCTCCCCCATTTCCCCTTACTATGCCCGCTTCCTCATTTAACATATCTGCCATGGAATCCTTTAGTGCATCCTCCCCCTTACAACCCTCTAGCCATCTTCTCCCCCAAAGCAGTCGCACCATCATCACTGAGGTGCAGCCCATCCCTCGCAAAGAGCCTGTAGCCGATTGAGAAATCATCCCAGTTCTCCAAGAACCAAAAGCCCTCCTCCCTACACCAGACTCTCAGCCACGCATTCATCTTCCTAATAATACCTCTGAGAAAATTAGAGTGGAAGTCTTCGCTCTCAGCTTTTCACCTAGTTTTTTTAAAAATCATTCTTGAGGACTTCCAGCTTTCTCTAAATTTGTCATTGTTACCTATGTATACCAAGACCGCTGGGTCTTCCCCAGCCCTTTCCAATAACTTTGCCAGGCAAAAGTTGTTAAGGTCCTATAGAAGTCAATGGGAGTTGAGCAGATCCTATTGGACCATTTTAAATCAATTTGGACTTTTAGAGGGTTTTCTGATTTTTTTTTCCGTTAGAAATTGTCTGAAAACTGAATTATGAGAGCTTTTAGATGTATTCTGTTTTTTTTTAGATCATTTAGCATAATTTTCTGTTCGTATTCTTTTTATTCAGATCTTTTAATAACTTTCATGACATTTGTGGATTTAGAGAAAGTTCTAAAGAAAAGTTTAGAGAAAATTCAAGCTTTAATAATTAGGCCTCCACAACTTTGTAACAAATGTATTACAGTGCTGTATTTTGGTCCTGCCTCACTCGAGGCACTGGATCTAAGGATGCCCCCCCCAAAAGTCAGCTAACTGTGCATGAGTGTGATGTCATATTCATGCACGTGACATTACTTCGTACACACTAATGACCCAACAGGCACCCCTCACCTTACTAGCTCTGCTGCTGGATTTAGACAATAAGGTCTGGCAATGGCTGGGGAGATAATATATTTTTTCTTTAAAAAAATACATTTGCCCACACCTATGTATAAATACACCCCTGAAATGTATAAAAAGTTGTTTTTTTAAAAACTTATATGGTGATCAACTCTAAACAGTAACAGAGTCCTGACTCAGATACTGGGATTCCCCATCTTAAATTTTACTACAGTATAACGGTTATATAATGATGTCATACAAAATATGCACACAAAAAAATCTAAACTATGCATCAGAAATCTAAGCAATGGCCTTAATTAAATGCTGATCCTGAAAAAACAAAACAGTGCCAGTCAGTTCTCCATCCAGCTTGCATACAAAATCCAGAAAATGTGCTTTTCCAGAAGGTACATAAAGAATGCTCTTAGATCTTACCGTCCATGTCCAGTCGCTGTATAATGATTTCTAGTTCCACTTCATTTGGCATATACCCCAGAGATCGCATTGCTGTGCCCAGCTCTTGTTTGGAGATGAATCCATTTCCATCTCGGTCAAACACCTTGAAGGCCTCCCGAATCTCTGTACAAAAATAAAAATAGATTATAATTTCTTATGAGGTTACTCAGCACTACAGTGCATCATAAATGAACAATAATCTGTGTCTCTGTTTGACATGTCCATGCACCTATTCACATAATTATAACCTCTGTCTTATTATTGTGTCAAAGCTGTTAGTCATAGTGTGAGGTTCAGTGAGTGTGATGTTAAGTATGGGACATGCTGCAGGGTGCAAGGAATAATATTTATCTGTTTATTCTAATAAAATAGTTCCACCGCAGGGGAGCACAGAATGAAACAGAGCCTGTATTTCCCTATAGTGCTATACTCACACAGGGGCATCCAAGTGCCTATTGCGGTAGAATGCAAGAATACTGACCACAGGGGAACACAGGGCAAAACGGCTGACAGTACGAGCCCTTAGCCTAAAATGATGCAATACAAGAACCAGATTAAGCTCTACTTATCTTGGCATAAACTATACAAAGACACATGCCAGTATGGTTTGTGTAATGGCACTAACTGTTTCAGAGGGGCAATAAAGTTGCTTGTCATATGAGATAAATGAGATTGTGCTTTATTCATCTGTTCATCCTTTCACTTAGAGCTGCTTGGATTATATGTTTCTTTATATCTCCTGCTATGTGCACATGGTCAGCCCTTATCTTCTTATTTGTTGCCTTCTTCTATCATAAATCTTTCTTAACATTTTTAATTTTGACAAAGTGCCCTCTAATGCTTATAAAAATTGACATTACCCGTTGTTGACAGTCATTCTTAAGACCAAAGAATGAGCAAGTACGTCTAATTATCCTACAAGCAATGATAAAACATTAAGAATATTTAGACACATGTACCTGCATTTTCCTAACAGAAGATTTTTCTGCATTCCACTGCACAGCAATACAGAAGTGAATTGATCCAAGTCTCCCCTGTGGGCCTGTTCCCCTGCAGATGGGAGGAGTATTTATTTCCATTTGAGATGGAATAAATTTTGTTCTTTTTCCCTGAGTGGTATTTTTTTCATTTTCTTGTTCAACTTACTAATGCATTATTGGAATCTTCCTATTGCTTGTCCTTTTCTCTTAACTGTTTAGCATCCCAGTGGTCACAAAAACAATATACAGTAATGGCAAGAAATTTTGTATCTGCTCCTAAAATGTTAAAAATGTCCTACATACTGTATGTAAAATGGGTCTGATTCAATTTTTCAATTGATTCAATTATTCGATTTCAGTACCAACTTTAATAAATGTTTTTAAACCAGTAATATTAGTTTCAGTGCAAAACATAATTGTACAAATAATTGTATGTGATACTCATCAGGAAGCATCACTCATCACTGCTTCATATCATCCCATTTTGCCTTGCATTACACAACATGCCAAAATCACAATTGATTAGAGTATTATGTGTTTGTGATTAGGGATGGATAAAATAAAGCAGGGACCTATGGAAGGTAGTGAATTACCAAAGCCAATGCATTGGCATGTTGGCATACAAAGAGTGACGACTGCCCAGGGCCTAACACATTGTTATACATTGCAGTTCATCATCTGTAGTTCATCTGTGGATAGGACCAATGATGAACAATAGGCATAGTATGGCAGGATGGTAACAAAATTTCTACTGAGGAGAGATGCCCCTCATGAACCATGAGCCATTCAGTTCTTGTTGAAGTAAAACAAATAACAACTACCATCAGCTGAAGGCTCAGACTTGTTCATTAACAACTAATTGACCATGGGTCACAATCTGTTTTGCCCTTGATCCTGATCTTATGCTGCTTCAGACAATTCTCTCAATCCTGGTGGGCACCTCTAGAACTGATATAGCCTTAGGCAGGAGCCTAGAGAGCTTTGCACATAATCTGGCTCAGAACTGTAATAGAATTTGTCACAACCAAACACTCATTACCAGTGTGTATTGATCAAAACTAGAGAGGTCACAACTACAGAAGGACTTCTGAAAGACAGTGAGCATTAGTCATAATGGTTTCTCAGGTACAGCCCTGACATCATAATATCCAGGAATAAAGTACATTATAAAGAAGAACTGAGAAAGACAGCTTGAGTTCTGTGCAGTCTGAGTAAGTACATTTTCTAGATGAGACAGAAATATAAAAAAAGAGTTTAGTTGTCATTATGCTTGTTGCAACACTAAACACGCACAAAGGCTTTAAGTAACAATAGAATACAGATATATATAATCATTTAAGAAGCCATGGGAGAAGTGCAAAGTGCAGGCTCTTCTTGCTCTTAGAATGGCACTTCTTGGTGCTCATTCAAATAGCACAAGGGTCCAGGGCATATCTGTGCTTTTTAACTGGTACCGGTTAAAAATAATCTGTTCATGTGCCCCCCTATGCCTCCTTCATGTATTCCACCATCCAGCAGGCAGCTTAGAAGTCCTGCTACTGCAACAAATTGTTACACCAATGTTTACTCAGAAATCATGGGGCCCCGTACAGCAATTTTTTCCCACGCCCCCCCCCCGTTAACTCCTTGCTCACCTACACAGATGGATCTCACCAGCTGAGACCCCTGGCACGTCTCTATAGCGCAGATGAAGAAAACCGAAGGCACATCCGCTTGCTATTAGCAGCGTGAACCCACAATGCAGACATCCAAGACCACAAGTAGGAAACTCCTTGTCACTCGAAAAACCATCAGGTAACCCTTAGTGCCACACAAACTTTAAGTCATTTTGTCGGTTTCATACACAGAAAGAGAAACACATAACCCTCTAATATGATCTCACAGCCCTCTTCAAACCTTGCTCAAGCACCTGAAGAAGCGCCTTCTTCGGAGGACAGTTTGAACATTGCAGACACAAATTATGTCACTGTCCTAAATAAGTATGATGAGCATAACATTTACTTCAATATTATTAAGCAAGATGTGGGACAGAACAATAAAATGGAAAGGCACATATCAGATGTAAAGTACACCACACAACCACTATAGACCAGTGTTGAAGACCCAGCATGCAAGATAACTTCCCTACTATCCCAGGTGGAGAATAACATTTGATAGTACATATCCCAGACAAGCTGAAGGTAGGAAGAGACAGAAAACCCAAAGGATTAAGAAACCAACCCCACCATACCATTACAACCTCGCCACCTACACACAGAGAAGATAAAATTCTCCACAACAGCCCTGTGCTATTATATTATACCCCCAGTTCAAAGGGATACTGTTACCCTCCATATTGATACTTCAACAATGCAGAAATTGATAGAATGAAAACATTTGTTCTTAAAGGGGACCCGTTACCCAAAAATATTATTCCAAATCCTATTTTATCATGTTAGTCAAGCAAAATTAGACTGTATAAATTATTTGAAGCTTGTTTCCATCAGTCTGGGAATTCATAATTATAGCAAGCAGGCAGGAGCCATTTTGTGCACACTGTTATTAAGGCAAGCTTTGCATCATCTCAGAATCTTGTTTGTGCACCAGAATGGGGGACCTGATATTCATCCCCATGCACTGGCTACACAATGGGGGAATGTGGGGACATCTAGGAAGTGCTAAATGGAAAGTGAAAGTAATTTCTTGCCCCACCTCTATGCCTAAGGCATAGAGGAGGGGCAGGCAATATTTGATTGACAGCTGAGATTTTTAAATGAGTTTACAACAGCTAAGAATGCTTTAATAAAAAAAAGAATTTGGATTTTATGTTTAATTTGAAAAGGACTTTTATTTTACAGCTTTTATGTCTGGGTAACAGGTCCACTTTAAAATGTTAGATACTTTCTTGGAATGTTATACAGTACTACTCCAGGGCACTTACATAGATGGGAATAAATATTAACCCTTAAAGAGAGCTTTGATGTCATTATCGCCAAAGGGACAGTTGATTGATGGTTGGAGATACCATCTGTGGCTCAAACTACCAAAGCTGTACTCCCAGATGGTATCTACAACCATTCTCCATAATTATGCAATTAGCCCTCATATGGGACCTGACCAAGGGAAAAACCACCGGAAGCACTAAAACAGAAGTTCAATTAACCTTAAAGTGGAAGTAAAGTCTAAAATAGAATAAGGCTATAAATGCTATATACTAAACATAAACATGAACTTACTGCACCTTAAGTCTAATCAAACAATTGATTTATGCTTTCAAAGTTGGCCACAGGGGGTCACCATCTTGTAACTTTGTTAAACATCTTTGCAAGACCAAAACTGTGCACATGCTCAGTGTGGTCTGGGCTGCTTAGGGATCGTCATAAATTTTCAAAACAACACAAGTCAAATTATATCTGCCAGAAGCCGATACTGCAAGACTAATTAATAATCAGAATATACCGAATATATCCTGTGTTGTCATGTAATCTAATGTGGATTTTATAGTTTTTGTATTGTTTAATACAAACTTTCTCCAACTCTGCAGAACCAGTGGCTGCAGCAAAATAATGCTCCAAATAGAATCCCAGTTTATCTGTTTAAATCTGGCACCATGATCTTTGTCCCTGCAGCTTAAGTTGGAAACAGTAAAGGGGATGTAAAGGCAAAAATAAAATCCAATACAAATCTCTACACAGTTGCCGACTGCTCTACAGGGAAACAAACAAAGCTGCTTGAGTTCTGCATGTCTGGGAAGTAAGGCAGGGCTCCCCCCTGCAGTTCATAAGTATGATTGTTTCCCTGCAGAGCAGTTAGAGACCGTCTGACAATTACTATCCACAGCAGTAAATTAAGGGAGAATTTCACTGCACACAGTGCAGGTTTCTTATAAAAACAGTACACATTTTTTAATTAAAGTATATTGGAGACAGGTTTATTTTTCATTAAAGAAAGTAAAAATGGGATTTTATTTTTTTGCCTTTACATGCCCTTTAACACATTGTTCTTTTAATAATTTAATCTACATTATGCTTTAAAGACCCAGTTCAGAAGGTCACAGATCGATACATTACCACAGTGAATTGAAAACATGATATTTGCCCCCACCTTGGTGAAGCTAATATCCCCATCTGTTCAAAAGCCTCAGAACCCATTTTGAGAAATTACAGATGCTGCAGAAATGTCCCCAGTCCCAGGTTAATGACAGAGGGGCTGTTTTTTCCACTGGGATTTCTAAACTTTATGGTTCCTGGATGCATGTGGAATGACAGGCACAGGTCAGCTCTTCAGCACACATGCAACAGATTTTGTTGCAAAAGTGTAAATTTCACAACAAAACTGTTACACTGAATATCTGAAGTGGAAAGAAATTGTAAAAACAAATATCCTTCTGTACAAGTTAACATACTTTCAAAGGGGATGTACCTCAAATTATAGGAAAATTGGTCCCCATGGTTGCAAGATAACAGCATCTTTTAACTGCACAAATAGAAATAGTGGTTTATCTCTGCGCTTTCAATCCCACCTATCCAACCCAACCAATTCTGGTCACCAGCCCACAACACCTACTTTTCTGTACCCCCCAATTTTGCCATGGATAAGTAACATAGACCTCTGGAAGTAGGGTGTAACACAGTTTATTAAGTTGTAATTTTTGACAAATACAAGTACAACTGTGTGTTTGTGTTTATTCCTATATGTATGCCAGTGCAAGGTACAGAGGACAACCTGCATAGGCTATTTTCTCGGACCTTAATTTTGCATCTCTCTATACCCTTGCACTTGTGTGCATGACAATAGCAAATGATAAGTAGATATAGCTATACCTTGGTGAAACAGCTACAAATGCTGCAGTCATTCATTCACTATACACAGTGAGCCCTCACATAGTTCTTAAACATACTGCAGTCATGCAGAGCAGAAATACACATAATCTGCTCAGGAAGAAAGAGAATAGCACAATAGCAAGTATAGCACAATAGGGATCAACAATGTTGTCAATACAAATATAATGCTGTGACATGTGGCAGGTACAGTGCACAAGGCTGCCATAAAGGATGTTTATCACACATGCACACACAAAGCCCTAAGATACAGTATTAAAATATTTCAGGCACACAGTAAATATTATACCTGGCCATACAAATCAATGATTATAGTGCCGAACAGGCAGTTACATTATGATAATAAAGACATTTCTAAGATGTCACAAAACATGCACCAATAGAGGTTCCATTGTACACACCAGAGGATCTTCTATTAAGAATGACAATTCTATCTGAAGTATCACTCCAAGATATTGCCTTTAAATTGTATTTCTTAATAGTGCAGCTGCAACAATGTGAATAAAACATTGTGCATTAATGTACTGTGTTGTTTGAGAGCCAAAGGCAGTCCATGAAATTTATGAAATTTGGGCTTCATTCCACACTTACTTTCAAACAGACCATATAACCCAGATCAGACTCACACACCTTCACACAGGTTTCTCCCTGTGTCACACCTCTGGGAGACCAAGTAAAAAGGTTTAAATAATGGGGCATGTATGCCACCAATGCTGGTGTTTGAAGGGTAGTCAGTTCATTTCTGCTCAACCAAATCAGTACTGCATTAAACATTTATTTACCTCACACCAGGTGTTGTATCTTAAGTGAGTTTCAAGTGAAACAGTTCAACTATTCCAGGAGCTGCCATATCCCAGATAAAGGGAAGCATAAAGTATGCAAGGGAATACATACTTTATATCCCCAGTCATTCCATGTATTGGGACTTATATTTCTCATGGGTTGTCTCATACTTAGAAAGCTAAACAGAGCAGTTGGCTGACCTCTCTATCTTGGAGAAGAAAAAGCAATAAAGCAGGCAAAAGACACAGAGAAGCTCTGCGAACCAAAACAGTCATAGATTGTGAATCTGGCAAAACCTAAGCACATTGTTTTGTCTGAAAGGTGAATACAATCCCAAGAAAACACAGTGCCAGTTTTTTTTTTTTATCTCAGACTAATAAGGCTTAGGCACAGTAGGGGCATACACTCGGTGCCGTTGGCAGGATTGCTCTTTTTTATTAACTGTATGGTTGGTGCACCTGTGTTTTTGTTGCGCAAAATAAAACAGGGACTAGTTTTACTTTAGCTGGAAGTGGATTCCTGCTACACCTATATAAACCAAGCCCGGTGTCTCAAATGAAATTAGAGCTCAATATAGAATAACTCACCTACTTTTAATTCATTCATAGAGTATTTATGAAATGGTACTCTAACTTTCACCAATTAATAAATATGCTTCGAAAAATCCAATGTTAATGAATAGAATGTTTTTTTAGGGATGAGCTATGATTCACAGATAAATCTGCCCCTAAATTTCAGTGGGACAGGGACTGATGGAAATGATGAATAATCTGTAGAATCAGGAGTGTAACTACAGAGGAAACAGACCATGTGGCTGCAGGAATGCCCAAGAGGTATAGGGGCCCCATGAGGCCCTCATTTATGAGTAATTTTAATATATATTGGTAAGACAGGTCAACCTCTGGATATTTTGGTGGCCCTAAAATGATTTTGCTATGGGGCCAGTAAAATCTAGTTTCACCACTGTGTAGAACATGTCAGATCTATACAAAGTATAATAAATAAAAAAATTAATATCTTTTCAGGTCTGCCTTGCATACTTAAAGCAGGATCCAAGTGTAAGGGCTATCGCACTTGTATTAACATGATTATAGTCATTTTGTCATCTGAAGGATTAATTGCTTCATGAATGAGTAACAAAGTGCCCAGAAAATGATTGATTTCATTTATTTCCATAAGACATGTGGACAAAATATCTCTGTGAACTGATGGATTGTGCTATTGTAATAGACAACTCAATATTTAATAATACTCAGGTCTCTATTTTGGTCTTGAGTCCCCAGATGTTACTGAGCTACAACTTTCAGCATACCTTGACCATTGATTTTATGTGGAACAATCCTGAGAGTTGTAGTTCTGGAACTCATGAGGACCCGCTGTTAAGAGTCGGTGACTTGGAGAACCTGTCACACCCACTGAACATAATTTGCAAGATTTAAATCACAGTTTTAAAATTATAACCACAAGTTATTTCATTCTACACATATAAATATGGTTTTGTTATTAGCAGTATAGCCACTCTTGACAGTAGTGCTTTTCTGACACAAAGCATCTCACAGCTATAGTAGAAAGGAATTACAGAGAAATCTTCCAGCAATTTTTTTACTCCGTTAATCCCCAAGAACAACCATTCCAAGGACTAAAGAATGAACTGTCATGCAAAGCTGTCAGTATCACTTTAAAATAAAACAATTCTGTCAGTATTAGGCAGATTTCTTTCAAGTGGTACAAGGACATTTATCAGTGGCAAAGACATGTAAAGTACAATTACAAAAAACATTGCTTAAAATAAAGTAATTTCTCTAAGGGCAGTATTAAAATAACATCTCAGAAGCAACCTCCTGCTGAAATAGGGAATTTTTAGGATCAAAACAAGTTATCATTTACACATATTTTCTTCTGTAGTGTTTAAGCTGAGGACAATCTTCTTATAGACCAATTTCAATCAGCTAAATGTTATTTAGAAACCCTAGTTTATAGCACTATATACTAATTCTTTCATAGAAGTGTTCGTAATGCTGAATGTACAAAACCCTGATACTTAATAACAGCTTAATGTGGTCAAAATGTACCACTTGAAATTCTTTGTATCTGTACCCTGTCTTATACAACTTCACAACCTAAAAACATTCATAAAGGGAACACTAGAGTTCAATAACAACAGTATGATCTTATCTGAAGCTATCCAAGTACATGTTAGCTATCTGCCTGAAAAATATAAAAATGCCCTGCAGCAAGAGTGTGGTTTTCTGATCTATACAATCTTGTCTGCATATTTAGTGTGAATGAATAATTTTAGAAGTATTACCAACATATTTAAGAAAAACAAGCACACACAGAGACTGTTCAGTAATTTTATTTCTGCTCAAGCAATTTTAGGCCACTGTCACTGCGGCTTTATGCTATGGTCACACTGGGCTTATACTCAGCTTGTGGATAAACCTAGGCCGAGTATCATTCCCTATGCTTAAATCAGCGCTCTTCTGTGTCTGCACCTGGAACCATAAGCACAGCCCAGGTGCAGACACGTGGGGGCAGATATACTTAAGGGCGAAATGGGCTTTTTAAGTGAAGATTCCCCAAAATTACAATTCGAAGGGACATCTCCAATTCTAAAAGGCGAAGAGGACAATTTGCGAGTGAAAAAGCTCAGTGCTAGCAAAGTTTTGCACTTTCACCTACTCTGCCTGTGTACCATACTCTGCCTGCCCTATGCTGCCTGTGTGTCATACTGTGCCTGCCCTATGCTGCCTGTGTGTGCCATACTCTGCATGTCCTATGTTGTCTGTGTGTGCCATATTCTGCTTGCACTATGCTGCCTGTGTGTGCCATACCCTATCTGTGTGCCATACTCTGCCTACCCTACTCTGTCTGAATATTCCATGCTCTGCCTGAGGGAGGTGAACCTGATGGGGTTTGTTTACATTTGGAAATACCTGTTAAAGGATCTCCAAGGTGTTTAATTGTGTGTTGGGGGTTGCTGAGCTACCCCAGGGGGGGGAGGGCATATGGATTTATGGGTATGTCTTACATAATAATATAGTAAGTTAGCTTGAAAAGACACATGTCCATCAAGTTGAAACTTTAATGTCTATATCAGTGATCCCCAACCAGTGGCTAACAAGCAACATTTGGTTACCGACCCCTTGAATGTTGTTCCCAGTGGCCTCAAAGCAGGTGCTTATTTTGAATTCCTGGTTTGGAGGCAGGCTTTGGTAGCATAAAAACCAGGTGTACTGCCAAACAGAGCCTCATATAGACTGCCAGTCCACATAGGGACTACCAAATGGCCAATCACAGCACTTACTTGGCACTCCAGAAACTTTTTTCATGCTTGTGTTGCTCCCCAACTCTTTTTACATTTGAATGTGGCTCACAGGTAAGAAAGGGGACCCCTGGTCTATATATAACCTGCCTAACTGCTTCTTGATCCAGATGAAGGCAAAAAACCCTTCTAAAGCCTCTTCAATAATATGATATATCTGTGTTTCACATATGAATAATATCACTGCAGTAAGCACCAACCATTTAGGCTTTTTTGGTGTGCTACCACCATTAATGTGGTTATTGTCTTAACATTTCTGATAACATGGGTGTGGTTTAAAGTTGGTGTGGTTTAAAAGGGGAGTGGTCAACACTGGCTTCCATTATCAGCCCTCCACCATGTAGGCCAGAAAAATTCCATCCCACAGTACCACAGAAGTTGGACGGCACTTCTTAACTTAACCCACTGGTTCCAGGCTGTCACATGCTCACATCATTCATTTCAATGATGTGGGAGAAGATAAAGATGACATATGCATTTCCTTCTCCTTTTAGGTTGGTCCTTTTCTTTTACTTTTTTGATATTGAACTTATTAATGTGTGTGGTTAGGATAAATTAATTTACCAATATAGCAAACTTGACAAAGTTTTACTTTGATGTGAATCAGTTGCAATTCCACCGAAAACTCTCTAAGTCAGGTTGGCAACACTTTTGGTGCTCGCCATCAAAATGACGTGTGCAGTCAGCGGCACATTTGACATAGAACACACTGGGAACCCTGTAGCTACCACCACCTTTGTGGATAAAAGCAACTCCCGGGTTCCCTTGCATCAATAGACGCATTTGCTCTTAATTCAGAACAGATTTTTTTTTCTCTTAAATACTAAATCAATACTTTGTATTTGATCCAACAAAGATATAATTAATCTTTATTGGAGGCAAAACAAGACTATTGGGTTTATTTGATGTTTAAATGATTGAGTGCCTTAAATGAGAAGGAAAGTCCTTTTACACTTGGGGATGCCAGAAGATAGGCACCCCCAAGTGATCGCATTTATTTGGCTCCCCAGGTCAGTGCACCTATCAGGAGAAAATTGCATTGGCCTGAGGTTATTCCAGCGAGCACCACAGATTGACCGTCTTCCTGAAGCAGGAAGAGGATTGCTCCAAAGTGCTCGCTGTAAATACCCCGGGCCGGTGCATTTTTCTCCTGATAGGTGCACCGGCCCAGGGTGTCAGGTAAGTAAATGTGATCATTTGGGGGAGCATAACTTTTGGCACCCCAACTAAAAATGACTTTCTTTTTCCTTTAAGTACCTTTAATTAATTAATGTGATTTTTCATGCAAGTGACTGCAGACAATTTAGCAAATTTGTAAAATGAACGCTATATAGGTTTCTAAGAGACAATTTCTTTTTCATTAATTTATTTTTCCATGGGAAAATTCACAGAACAAGACACCTGAGTGTTTCCAGTGTGCAATTACCTAAACTTTCAGGAACGGACAGCCTTTGGCTACAGCGTCGTATTTAGGTCAGTGCGCCCCTTTTGTGGAATTTACATTGTGTGACACATGTCTGATGTCACTTCTGCCGTTGAACATGGTGAGAGAAGTGGGCTCCTACCCCTCCCCCTTATTTGCCCGCAAGTCTCCAACTGCAGCTGAGGAGATTTTTTATTTGAAAAAAATATTGTTATGTGGGCACCAGAGGGCCGCTATTTTAAAGCTGCTGCCCTACACGGGCCCTCAGGTGCTTAAACTGTATATGAATGTTGCCTTGCCTAACTATCAAGATATTTGACAACTTCAACTCCTTAGCAGAAAAGACTAGTGCTGTTGCCTATGGAAGGACTAGTGCTGTTGTTCTGTTGTCTATTGCCGATGTACTATGGTTTCCCTTTGTAATGGAGCACAGTGTAAAAATAGGCACAACTTAAAGAGCAGGTAAAAAAGTGCTTTGAAAAAGTTTTGAATTGTTATTTGTCTTCCTATTCTACTCCAGTCCAAATTGAAATTAGAAATATTAACTGGTTGTTACATACAATGACTATTTTTTGCAGGGCATCCACTTATTAAACTTTCATTGGATTGCTGCATATTTTATATATGTGTGTGTATATATATATGTATATATATATATATGTATATATATATATATATATGTATATATATATATATATATATATATATATACATATATATATTATACATTTGATTTTTCCTTGGCAATGTGCACACATTGCAGATGCACACATTTGAAGAAGATTTATCCCCCATGCAACCACATACAGTGCAGATACCCAGCATGGATACAAACACATACTACAGCCTCCCAGCATAATGCAGCTGTATGTGAAAGCCACTTGCGGACAAACTGCGTCACTGAGAATAAATATCTAGATATGTGTCATATACAGAGTCTGTTATCATGCAGTAATCACCATCTAAAATCAGATTCTATGAAGTCACATTCATAACTGCCACTGCTCACAAACTGGTAAAAGATACACTTTCTGCTATAACATTATGTATACAAATACACTATTCAATCATTGTGAAAACAGCAATTATACACAATAGGGATACACGCATATAAGGTCCTTGAGGCACAGTGTCCCTTTACCGTATCAGTTCAGCTTCCCTTTGCTGGTACTATGAATAAAATGTTTTCTATGCTTTACTCTCCATAAGTACCAAGTACACTGCGGCACAGTATAAATAAAAGATGCATACATTTATACAAAAATAGTACCGATCCACAAATACACTTGCACTCTACGCATATAAACACTGCAGTCTCTGGATCTCCTCAGCTCGCTCCTTTGTGCCTCGTGTTCGAACAAATTGAATTCTTCCCAGAAACCTGAGAAGAATGTTAATGTGGAAGAGACACTGACACCCGCAATATGCACAGACACCCACAATTTGCACATATTCACCTCTCAAATACTCACCTCAGCACACAGCATGTCAATCTACACAATCTCTGTAAGCTTTTTCCTGCTCACCCTCTACATTTACCTTTGGTTTAGTTCACTGAAATATTGTTTTAGGATACAACATAAATGCTAAATGGGTCTGTATTTGTGAGTGTCAAATTGGACACATTATATATGCACTTAACTCTGACTGATAGGGCTCTGTCACTGTGTGTATATGCAGATATGTATAATATACATACTGACACTAACAATAAGCAACATACAGTTTACAGACATTTTATACACACAATCGGGCTCATACGTTAAACATTACACTCTTGATGTACTGAACACACTGTGGATTCTATACAAGTTGCTAAATTACCCCTAACATTATCATCCAACAGACAAAGACTCTTGGGGGCTGCATTTCCACAACAACTTGGATGGCACAGGCCAGCTATCCCTAATAACACTATAAGAAAATCAGCATACCATGCACATTTATCTGAATAATGCCACATGATACACATATCATATACAGAGAAAGAAATGTAGCGAGACTAAAATGGCATTTAATTACAATATATGCATGGCCTCTCATGCAGCACTCTGTGATAATGCTTGCAACAAACCACATTCATTTCAATCAACTGAATGTTACAGTCTCCAAAAGATACTTTTTTACACTATCTCTGCCCACTACATTGTCACCCGCAGTATTCTTAGTGCCAGCAGCAGCAGCCCAAACCTTTGCACTCTCCATAAAGACATATGGTCATTTATGAAGGTGAAGAAGCAATCGCCATGCTACCCACAGCTACCCACCAGAAATGTCTACTCTTGAATGTGCTGCATCTATGCTGAGATAATTACTAAATATTCCTCAGCAAATATGCCACATGAGTGTCCAAGACATAAGGTCTTGGAGTGAACATTAATGTTACAAGCAGTATACGCAAAGAGTTTTCAATAAAGGAATGGGCACCCCTGCCCAAAGCATTGCAGAATGTACACATTATTAGTTAGTTAATTAATTAAGGTGGTGCTGGGGCAAGTGTCCACAGCTTCGTCACACCGGTGCTATTGTTCCACTGTGTTTGCATACTGCAGAGGAAGAGATAAATATGGTACATTCTGCCACCTAAATGAATACCTGGTGATTTTCCTAGCTGCCCATACTGGCACTCGAATCTAGTCTAAAAGGAAAATTGTCTCATTTTTCTTTATAGTGGCTGCATCTATCTATCTATCTATCTATCTACGTATCTATCTATCTATCTATCTATCTATCTATCTATCTATCTATCTATCTATCTATCTATCTATCTCTCTATCTATCATCATCTATCTATATCTATCTATATATCTATTTGCCTGTCTAAATATAATACACAAGAGCCATGAATATCCTGTAAATGATATCCTTATAAACGGTGCTTAGCGATATCATCAGTTATAATCGGAGCTTAGTGATGTCATTTCTGTTACATGTCTCACTGAAACTTTTGTAATATAATAAATAAAGTACCCCCTGTTCCAAAATATGAGGATATTAGAAGTCACCTCGGAGTTCCATATAAAAACACCCGGCCATCAGCTTTGTGTTTTTATTTGTTCATGGAACTCCTCAGTAATTTATAATATACTTATATTTTACAAGAGGGAGTACTTTATTCACAATATCATATTCAGAGTGTGACAACAGCAAAGTTCTAGCCCTCCATATCTCCATGTCTCCCTTTCAGATCCAGGTGTGCTCCCTGGGTTCTGTGCATATACACAAAAGCATTCAACATTCGTGGTGCCAGGTGCCTCTGTGTGTCCAAATAGATGATGTAATTATGCAAAAGCATTCCTCCCAACATTTTGGAAGTAAAAAGAACAAAAAAATTTGCTGCGTGTAGCGTGACGGAAATTGTTTGACCACGCCCATTTTTGTGGCCACACCCCCTAATTACCATGTTCATTTTACAAAATTTGGCAGGTTATGAAAGTTTGAACATATTTCTGTGGTTTTTTTTCAGTTATTACGGTTTTGCTAATGAAGGTGAATTGCCCTTTAAGCTGTGAGTCTAACTTCTCCCAAGGGACCTGTTATCTTATATTGTTACAATTACTTATTTGCTTATCTTGAAATTGTTACAAAAGTTTCTTATCTGCTGCTGTGGCTGTTCTGGGCTCTCTGCCAAAAGCCAATTAAGTTAGAAACTTTGTTTCTTTTTCTGGCTGTTCAATGCACTTTCCAATACAAACAAGGGACTGCAGGTTGAGCTGTCAAAAGAGGGACTGTCCCTCTGAAAATGGAACAGTTGGGAAGTATGCAAAAGTACAGCAGATCTATGATTAGACTATATCAAATGTTACCTCCCATACTGGAATAACACTGAACATCATATGGCTGTTTCTCCAATATGAATTTAGCACCAGACCAGCCAAACAGTATCAGGAAAAACATTCTAGGTGTCAGTAAAGTTTTACATGCATGTACAAATATTGCTGTACTATCCTGCTGATATTTTTTAAGCCCATCTTCTGTGCTGAATTGTACATAAACATATATTCTTAATACTATGGGTTTAATTATCCTGATAATCCTCATTATTTATTTATATAGCCCAGCAAGTTATGCAGCACTGTAACCTAATTTATAACAAAGTTCTCTAAGTAAACAAACAAGGGATACAGAGTAAAAAAATCGCATCAGCAGGCCCTACACGGAAGAGTTTGCAATCTAAAGTGTTTAATGAAAACAATCCAGACAGAGCACTTTCCTGACAAAAATCTAAAGGCAGTTGGTAGCAATATTGGCACTGTGGTAAAAGCCCTGTTTTACCCAAACAATTTTTAGTGAAAATACACTAACATCTATCAATGCAATTACAAGAAATCAGCTACAATGCCTAGATACCAAGTTTGTGTTGCAGTTTTGAAAAAACAATATAAACACAATTAAGCAGAAAATGTATGTTATACAGTAACTTGTACAGGGCCAGTCCTGCCATGAGGAAAAGTGAGAACCTTGCCTCAGTCAGCAATGAGCGCCCAGTTACAAGGGACAGCAATAAGCAACCTCTTATAATTTTAAAGAAGTGGTTCACCTTTAAGTAAACTTTTAGTATGTAATAGAATGGCTAATTCTTCATTATTTATTTTCTATAGGTTTTGAATGATTTGCCTTCTTCATCTTCTGAATCTTTCCAGCTTTCAAATGGGTGTCACTGACCCCATCTAAAAAGCAAATGCTCTATAAGGCTACACATTTCTCTTTCTATTCAGGCCCTCTCCTATTCATATTCCAGTCTCTTATTCAAATCAGTGCATGGTTGCTAGGATAATTAGGACACTAGCAACCAGATTTCTGAAACTGCTAACTGGAGAGCTGTTGGATAAAAAGCTAAATAACTCAAAAACCACAAACAATAAAAAATTAAAAGAAATTGCAAATTGCCTCAGAATATATAATATAATATTTCTGGGCACATTTTTAACACTAAATTATTAAATGTTACATTTTAACTACGCTCAAATGGTGGGAATCTCTGACATATATTGTGGGGTGTTGCAACTACAATGGTCATTCTTTCTATTCTTTTGGTTTTTGATTTATCGTTTTTTGACCCGTGCACACGACATTTTATATTATATCCAATGGAAGGTGCTACCCTTGTTTGTATAATATATGTTTCAGAATATCACTCACTACATCATACTAAAAGTTCATTTAAAGGTAAACAACCCCTTTAAGAGCCGGATTTCTGGGTTTTAACAGATCATTAAAACTATACATGTCATTAGGTATATGGATCTCATTTTACAATGGTGAGTATATGTGATTGAGAAAAGTTGATCCGCTGCCTTTCACTACCTGAATATGTGTGCACTAAAAGCTATGAGATCATGCCGTCACTACTCACACAGAACAGATATTAACATTTACACACCAAAATCTGCTCTGTGTATGTGCTGATGGGCTGATCACATGTCAATCAGCAAACACATGTTCATGTAGTGGAAGGCTTTTCTCTGCTGTGTATATAAGGCAGGGGAGAAACAGACCCATGTGCCCCTAGACTTAAAGTACTTGCTGAGAAGGAGATTTATTACCCATTGATTATTGCCTTCTTTTGCATTTTCTATCATTTGAGCTGGATTGCCAAAAGTAATGTGTTTTACTTGTGGCAATCCAGAGGATAGGCAATGGGAAGGCATATTCAGGAGATTTATCACACGACAAAACTCCTTTCCTTTGGAGCGACAATCTCCCCGAACTGCCTTCCCCCTGCTCTCCGCCTAGGGCAGGGATCCCCAACCTTTTGAAACCGTGAGCAACATTCAGAAGTAAAAGGAGTTGGAGAGCAACACTAGCATGAAAAATGTTCCTGGGTGCCAAATAAAGGCTGTGATTGCCAATTTAGTAGCCCCTATGTGGATTGTCAACCTACATTGAGGCTCTGTTTGGCAGTGCACCTGGTTTTTATACAAACAAAACTTGCCTCCAAGCCCGGAATTCAAAAATAATCACCTGCTTTGAGGCCACTGGGAGCAACATCCAAGGGGTTGGAGAGCAACATGTTGCTCACGAGCTACTGGTTGGGGATCACTGGCCTAGGGGAAGGCACATGCGGCGCTTCATTTTCCGAAGTCACTCAAAGTTTCCTTGTGAGACAACTTCTGAAAACAAAGCACCACGTGTGCCTTCCCCCAGGCGATTTTCATTTTAGCCGGCGGAGGGCAGTTCGGGGAGATTGTCGCCCGAAGAAGATTTGTCACTGGGGCAACTAATCTCCCCGAAGCTGCTCTTGTGGCCAGACCCTTTCTGTTGACGACTAATTTCCTCATCTGCAAGTACCCTAAGACCCAGGGTACAGTACATAGAGCTTTTTGATTCCTGCTACTTGAGACAGAGATCAAAACACCTCTATTTGGCCTGAAAACACTTGTGCCATGGCCCTATGGAGTCTATTGAGGAAATTTGTTGCTTATCTAGATGTCAGTGGTAAGAATGCTGAGATGGCTGGTTTCATTGTTGTCTGTAGCCTTTGCAGCAGTGCTATTTTCACAGAACAGAGAGATGTCCATGCAGAACCCATTAACAAGTATTACAATTTATAAGCAATATGCTTGGTTAAAAAAATCCATGCATGTAAAAAAAGTAAACTGTTAATAGCATGAAGAATACATTTTTTTGATTACCCCTTTAATTGCACAGAAACTGTGCTCTCTAGCCTTCCCCTGGTGCCGCATTCACCAATCCCTTCATCCCTTGCATCAACTGAAAAATAGACTGCTCCAATGTGCAAAAAAATACACTGGGTCAGATAAAGCACAAAGTGAAGAAAAGTTTATAGTATTAAGAGGAACGGTATGGAAAAAGAAATGCTTAAATTGGAAGATCAACAAGGTCAATTAAAATTCATCCACCAACTGCATAACAGCAAAAGAAATAGGTGTTTAACATATTTTACTGCATGGAGAGGGCCAGGGCAGCAATGACACAAGAAAAGCAGTATAGAGCAATTAACAATCTAAAATCTGAAACTCAACAAAAAAGCTGGAAAATGAATAATGCAAAAACACAGGTCATGGGAGGTAGCAATGAGAATGGTAATACAAAAGAACAGGCAATCTTTTCATGTATCACATTGCCTATCAGAAAATTATTAGCAACCTTTATTTTTCAAGCTTGCAAGTAAAAGGAGAGATATGATAGGCATCTTTATACACATACAAAAGTCACTATGGTAGAGGAGAGATAAATGTCAAAACAATAGGAGGAGGATTGCAATCCTAGAGGGCAGAAATGATGCAGGATAACAGAGTCCAACACCAGCGGAAAAAATAATTCAGAAAGGTGAATTTAAAAAAAGTCTTAGGATCAAAATAAGGTGAAAGGATTATATTCAAGATGATACCGTGAATAGGAAAAGGAAAGACACCGTATTTATCAGCCATGAAATGGGCAGTTTCCTGTAGCACTGTTTGGCAACAATAAATACAGAGACCAGAATTTACCCGTAATGCACTCCATTATCTGAAGTACCTGTTATATGCCACATATATGCAATCTACAGGTCCATGTTTCATAAAGCAGTCATTTGTGCTTGTGAACATTATAAATTAATGTTGTCTTGGAAGACATTTTCCATATTGCAAAAGTTCCCAGACATTAAGGATGTTGGGGTGTAGCAAGGTCATCCTTCACAACGGCTGAATTCTGAATATATGTGTGTGTGTAGATGTATCCAGAGGTAGATGGAATGGGCAGTGTTGTCAGAAAAACTTAAGAATCTGTCACATGGGTGGGGGTGCAAAAACCTTGTCAAGATTAGGACAGATGTGAGTGTGGTTTTGTTAAAATGGGAGTCAAAGTCATATTTTTAAAAGCAGTGCTGAAAGGTATGGTTTTCTGGTCATCATCACAAATTATATTAGTAGATCACATAAAAGATAGTTGCTTTGTTAAAATTCAATTGCAAAAACTGGTAAGTAAATTAAAGATATTCTAGAAGAGGTAGACCTCCACCTCCCTGTTAAAATCTGTAAGATTAGCTTTACAACCTGTCATTTTGAAACACAACCACAAATTTCTTTCAACTTTAGGTGTTGAAATGATAAAACTCCCATTGCCATTACATCTAGTGGGCTACTGGAAGAATTCATATAATTGTAGCTTTGCAATGTCTTGGTGATCACGTTTGCCCATATTAAGGTATTCCATGTTCCTTGTACTGCATGCCAGCATTTCCTATTAACCTTAAACTTCAGCTCTGACATTCAAGAATTAAATTCAGACTGTGGTCATTTATCAAAGGGTTTCAGCAGTAATATTCATGCAAAAACATGACTTTGCCACTAATTGTAATTTTTTTTTACCTTAAAGGAGATAAATGAAATATGAAAAATATATATATATATGATATAGAAGAAATGTTCTTTAAAAAGTTGTGTTTCTGCAAAAACCCTACTAGTCCCGCCCATCTGTTCCAAGTCCTGCGCCTCCTTTCCCAGGCTGTGCAGGGAAGCCGGTGGCACTTAGCACACTGCACTGTAGGACAGGAACCATTCAGCAGCTAAGCTGACCTGATAGGGAACTGAAGCCTGTCTTTGCTTGTGTGATTGCAGGGCTGTGATTGGCTGTCCCCCTCCTACTGTGCTTCTGGCAGAGACTGTTAGGACATTTCCAACCCTCATTTGAACCACATCAAGGAATGTAGTAGATCTAAAGGGAGCTCCAATAAAGGGCCTTTTTAAAGAAAATATAATTTTTTGGCAAAAAATAAAACCAGCACCATATACATTATTGCCTACAAAATTATGGGGTTTAATTTATCCTATAAAGTTTGGTTTGTCTTTCTACTATGAAAAGCGGTGGGTAACCTTTAAGTTAGCTATTAATGTATTAAAAAATGACTTTGCCACTAATCATAATTTTTTTTATCTTAAAGTTTGGTTTGTCTTTGGCAGATAGTGAAGGAAAGGAATCCAAAAAAAGACCAACTAACTATTAAGTTGGCTATAATTAAATAATGACTTATTCTAAGCAATTTTTAAATTGACCTTCAATTTTTCAATTTTATTCCCTTCTTCCTCCGATTCTTTCCAGTTTTTAAATGGTCACTGACACCTTCTAAAAAAACATATGCTCTGTAAGGCTGCAGTGTCATTGCTACTTTTTATTGCTCGTCTTTCTGTTCAGGCCCATCTTCATATTCCAGTCTCTTATTCAAATCAATGCAAGGTTGCTAGGGTAATTTGGACACTAGCAACCAGATTACTGAAATTGAAAACTGGAGATCTGCTGAATAAAAAGCTAAATAACTCAAAAGACAAAAAATAATAAAGAATTAAAACTAACTGCACATTGTCTCAGAATTGTGTGTACATCATACTAAAAGTTAATGTAAATGTGAGCAACCCCTTTTATCAGGTCCTTATAGCTATATTTGCTATATAAACACATACATGTATGGCTGGACTATAAAAAATTACTGTATTTCAAGCTATCTCTATAAACTAATACAACATAGTGTATTGGAATCCTTTGGCTATTCAGTGGGGGTTTTCTTGAAGACCGTCATAATCTTTTACACTGACTAAAATAAGTCAGAGACACAAAATCTTGCTTATTAAAACCCTTATTTTCCACAAGTGACATACAGTAATTGCCATGCATCTGCAGCACCCCCCAAGCACTTCTCTCATTTTTCACTGGAAAGGCTACTTAGCCAATTTCTCACTAGTTCCGTTGTGCTGGCAAGGTGGCACTACAACAGTTAAATCAATTAAATTACACCCCCAAAATTTTTGCAACTCAATTTGTAGCAATAGACTGTGGATCAGTGGATGTTACAAGTCATATTAGTTAACATGAAAAAAATCTACCAACATACACACAATGCCATTAACATTGCAAGAACTAATTTTCTTAATTGAGCATCAAATTAATACACAACAAATGAAACAAATGTAACACAACCAATGGCCCAGCTGTGTTTCAACTTCAACTATCAGAATATGGAAACTACTGTGCAACAACAGCTGGAAATGAATTGGGCTTCCCTGCTACAACGTCTCCAATTATAACTCACAATTATGAATTATAAGAGAGAGAAAGAAAGAGAGAGAATATGCATTGCACTAATGCCACTTCGGCCACATTACAGAAGGTGCAAGTACATTAACACCTTACTGGTAGGGGATGGAGATGGGATGGAGAATTCAAAAGTACATACAACCCACAGGACTGACATGTTCAGCTGCATTTCATTGCCTGGTGCATTTATCAGTAAGATGAACAAGTCAGCATAGAAAGGTACTTTCAATGAGTTCGTTATTTCCACATCTTTCAACCAATATGCCAAAGCACAACAAATGTTATCCCCTAAAACACCACGGAGGCTACTGCTTTGTGCCAACTGACTCTCTACTATAAAAAGCAAACACACTGCATTACCTAGTGACTTCTGGTACAGTACTAAGATAATGGTGCTCTACAGGCCACCAATGTGCAGCTAGATGAAAAATCAGCCTGGAAAAAACAGACTCTTGGGGCCTTGTGTCATTAAGGCCATGGTCATGAGCCAGTTGGCTGCAGGACCATCCTGAATATTTATTGACATGAAGGGATTCAAAGTAAACTAGAGTTCCTCCATGTCCACTTATCTTCCACACACCTGTGTCTCCTGTCACCAGCCCCGGACTGGCAAATTGTAAATTCTGGCACATGGCAGGTGGGCTGTTGTAAGATGCCATGCACTATGTATTAGGCCTCTGGGGTTGTTTTGAGGTCTTTGTGTACTTGAAATGCCAGAGCCTATTTTGGATTTCATTGTGGACTTTCGTGGCACTCTACTTTCAACCAACACATCTTGTTGTGTGACACCACTACTACACACATACATCTACACACCTTGCACACAGCTTTGCCTCAAGTCTTCTGCACATCTTTGTTGCATGAGCACCTTTGTACAGGCCTTTACCTCATGTCATTCCCCTACCACAAGCTTTTGCCTCTGGCCACTCACCTTACACAGAACTCTACCTCATGTCATATTTCTACACACGTTTGTCTTGTGGTTCAGGTTTACCAAATGCTTTTGACTTATTTCTCTCCCCTACTTCACACCTGTGCCTCGTGTAATTTACCTGCTGTGACTGGTGTCTCAACTGTGCCTCACGCCACTCACCTTCAACACACCTTTCCCTCAAGTCATGCCTTGTACAACACACTTTTACCTCATGTCACTCACAGTGTCGGACTGGCCCACCCAGGATACCAGGTGTCAGTGGGCCTCTTGCTTCTAACCATTTGGCCTATTTCATGGCCAATCCCTATTTCTTTATGGGAACAAAGAGGCTTAATTATGGAATAATATAGTATAGTATGTAGAGAAAAGAGACTAGAATAATAAAGAGGTTGAGTGAGGAGAGGAGGTATAATAGTTTGGAAAGTGGGCCCTTAGTCTAAGGTCTTCTGGTGGGCCCCTGGGATCCCAGTCCAACACTGGTCACTCACCTTTTACCAACTTGTGTCTCCAGTCATTTTCCTAAGTATTTGCGCCTCATGTCACATTCTTTCCATACCAAGCACCTGTGCCTCGAGTATATTTCTTTCCTGACACTTGTGGCTCATGCCGCTCACCTGGCAAGAACCGGCGACCAATAGCTCAGCTCCCACACACACACCTGTGCCTTATGCGCTATTCTATTCTGTGCCTCCCGCAACCTCCACCCCCGAGGGGCAAACACAGACCCCCTGCTGCATGCAGTGCCCACTGGGCTCCTCACCTTCTACCTCGTCTTCTGGCAGCTGAGTGGGTGAGTGGTCTCTCAGTAGCTCGGGGATAGTGTACACTCCCCGGTACATTAACGCCGCTGTTACCGGATGGAAAGGCATTTCTGCGGGTGAGAGGACACCCGGGGGTACAGACAGTCCGAGAGGGCAGCATGCGGAGTGACTGTCACCGAAGGTTCTTTAGCGAGAGAGTGGCACAGGCAGACTGCAGCCCGCGGACTGTCCCTAGGAGAGGAGCACAGGTGAGCTGCATGCGGAGACGCGGGAGGATTTTAGTGGCACATGGAGAGAGACTGCTGCCTCACGGACACAGACAGCGACTGTCATATAGAGACTGCCTCATAGAGACCGGCATGCACCCAGTCACATGGACAGCTAGCAGAGAGGCAGTGCAAGGTGGAAGAGGGGGGGAGGAGGAGAAAGAGGGGAGAGAGAAAGCCAAAAGGGAGAAATGTAGAAGTGAATGAAATCAAGGAGAAAGACACTAGTGGCATTAGGAGGAGGAGGAGGAGGAGGGAAAGAGAGAGAGAGAGAGAGGCAGGAGAAGGGATGCAGAGGAAAGAGACAGGCAGAGAGGTGCAGAGGCAACAGGAGGGAGCGGGAAGGCTGGATCCAGTCAGGAAGAAGAGAAAGAGGAAAGCACTCAGTCACAGGGAACGAGTGGGAGAAGGAGGGAAAGACTATTATAACTATCACTGACTGAGAGAGAGACACGCTGGCAGAAAACTGAGGGGAGATAAAAGGGGAGTGGAATAAAAACAGTACAAAAGAATATTCGATGGAGGGGTCTCTAATCAACGCCAATTCTTATGCTCCCTATTTGGCAACCGAAAACAGATGAATGACAACCTCTGTGTCCACAGCAGCACTTTCCTTCCATGTTGAAATTTCATCTGGGAACCAAAATCAAGGGGTCGAGAATCAGCCCCTCGTTCTGTTACAGGTGCCCCCATGAGCCTTGATGAGGGGGATATGCTATTAACCTTTTCCATCCCGCTCAATGTCATTGTTCCACAGACCGACACGAATGACTGACAATGCTGCCTCTCTGTGCCCCTTCACTCAACATCGTGACTGTAAAATCAGTGTGGGCGACACTGGGTTATAGTCCACGAAATGGGCACAGCCTCATAATTGTACATGAGACACATAGTAATTCGAACAGTATAGATACCAACTATTAAGAGAATGAAAATGTTTCCTATACCCCTTAGTGCCCATATCTCAGTGTGTTATTTAATACAGGAATGCCTATATCTTTCTCATTCCCAGTCATTTCTCACACTTGCGCCAAGTATTTTTCTGTATTACTGCAATACCTGCACATGCCTATCAGTACACCTGTCTCTATCCCTACATCATCCTGCCATGCTCCTATTCATCCAGCTAATCATCTGGCGGCATCCATCCCAAGTCACTATTTTCTGCACTCAACACTAATCTTATTATATAGCTCTCTGTTGCTGCATGCATATGTACTTCCGGCAAGAAAAATATACCTCAACATGTTATAGTATTGAATACAAGTAACATATTAATACAATTAATTACATGTATATTTATATCTTCATAACATCATCTCTCTCAGTCTAACTGTAATATTTTTTCTCTATATCTCTGTATACTGTATATATAGAATCTAATCTGTCTGTCTTTGTTTACCCCCCCATTTATTGTTTATCTATATCTAATGTAAGTTAGATCTAGTTATTTGTTAACTATTTGTGCATACTATATTTCATCTACCTACATTTCCTATTCTCAACCTCATTTGTTATTTATCTTCAAACATCTAGTTAGCTATCTACTGTAGAGACATATTTTCCTATCCACTCACCTATTATGTTCAGGGTCACTATATAATTATAAATAAACAATATAATAATAAATTGGCAAAAGCTACAATTGTCCAGGAACCACTAAGATAGGTGGCACACCATCAGACCACTCATCTGCTGTAACATATTACTTTGGACTAAAATACCCTTAAAATGCCACTGGCAGCCCTCTTTTTTAATCAACTGAAAGAGCACTATAATATAATATAGGGGACTTGTATGCTGCCACCAGGCAGAGGTACAAGAGCACTAAGGGATACTATAGCTCATCCCTTACTGCTCATGCATTCAGCACTTCTGCCTGGGGCAATGGTTGTGCTGAGTGGGATAGATTTGCTCATCACTAGGCCTGGTACTAAAACTAAAAATCCCCAACATTTGTATAAAAAAACACAGAATATCTTGCTATGGCACAATTAGTACTAATAGCTATCTGTTTAGAAAAAAATTAAATATGAATTATACTTTTTGGTTTAAATGTGTCTAACTTACAGCATCTATGTTGACTATATAACACGACCTCAACATACTTGTTTACTTCCACTAACTGTGTGACAGACCTGGACTGGCAATCTGTTGACTCTGGCAAATGCAAGAGGGGCTATAAAATGCTATAGACAGTCACTATTTATTGGGCCTGTGCAGCCGCCAATTTTTTGTAAGACGCCACATACAATGATGCACCCCCTCACCTCTTGCACTAAAAAAGACGTTTTTTTGCCTCCCCTGGTACCTTGTTTTTCAACTCACCTCATTGGTGCAGCGCCCCTGGGCCTGTGTGGGGCTATTTGGGCCTCTGTGTAGTTGAATTGCCAAGGCTTGCTGTGTGCAATAAATATAGAGACACTCTATATTTACAATATCACAATATTCTGGATAAATATAAACAAAAATCAACATATATCACTGGATTGTCCAGTTTGAAAGGGTAGTTCACCTTTAAATTAACTCTTATTGTTATGTAGACGTTAATATTCTAAAACAATTTTCAGTTGGTCTTCATCTTATATTTTTTATGTTTTCAGTTATTTAGCTTTTTTGTTCAGCAGCTTTCCAGTTTGATATTTCAGCACCTATCTGGTTGCTAGGGTCTTATTTAACCTACCAACCAGGCAGTGGTTTGAATGAGAGATATTTCCATTTGAAAGCTGCAAAGTGGCAGTAAAGGACAGAAAATATTGAAAACCAGTTGGAAATTGCTAGGAGCTACTAGAAATTGCTAGGCTACTAAATGTTAACTTAACTTTTTAACTTTTATAGTTAACTTAAGTTGAGCTTCCCTTTTAACATTCATCTACATTCACACAGAAGTTGTTTTATCAAAGGTCAGAAAATAAATTCTCTTGTGCCCTTGTGGTTGATTCACAGAACAAACACACACACTAATTATCACATGGTCTCACTGTGCTTGCAGCAGGTGCAATATAGCTCCATCCTACACTTTTTACAATTAAGCTTTGGGACTAAACCTGAGGCAGCACTGAAGGTGTAGACATTGATGTTATTGTGTCCTCTCTGGCACAGTGTGGTCAACTTCATTGTGATACCAAATTCAAAGTTTTAAAAGCCCAACTGATGTTTATAACTTGGCCTGTGTACGGAGACCTGCTGATAAGTACATTGACCTGATCCTTGACTCTCCTTGTATACTGCCAGGTCAGGAATCACCCTAATGTGCTCCATTACTAGTAACTTATTTTACCACTTGCTACATTACTATTTAACTTAACCTGCCATGCCTGGATGCCTGTACCTACCTTGCCTGCCCTACCTGTTCCAGTTCCTGTATTCTGCAACTACCTTTTCTGCCTGTTCCATGTATCTACCTGCCTTGGCTAATCTACCTGTGCCTGAATAAAGTGTGAGCCTGTTTTCCACAAGGTATCCTGTCCTGTCTCTGTATCCATTTATCTCTTCTTTCTTGTGCTCTGTAGGAATCTAATACCTGATCATTTATCTACTCTTCCCCCGAAACCCATTCATCCATTATCTAGATCTGGCCATCCATCTTGTTTCTGTCTCTGGTCATCGATTAATAGCCCTCATAAGCTCTTACATTTTTTCCTGTCCGCTCACCTAATATCTATATCTGCCTGATCATCTATCTACATGTTTTTTCTTCCTTCATATGTTATGTATATCTGGCCATTCACTTACAACCTATAGCTGTTATTTATGTCATGTCTATGTCTCAGTCCATGAATTTTCAAATATTACTATTTATGCTATTATATCCAATCATGTTCTGCTTATTTATTTATTGAATATATTTATTAATTAATTAATTAAGGCAGCCATTTTGATTGGAAATTTGGCTTGGAGTGGCATTTTATCATCTGGTGTAAGGTTAAGCATGGACATTGTTGCTAGGACTGGATATTAGTTGGATATCATCTTTAATGGCATGCTAGATTTCCATTGGGGGAGCTGGTAAAATATTTGTCAGGAGCTCTGTGGCAGCATTGGTCCTGAAAAGAGACATGGTGGATCGATTTGCAAACCAAATATTGGGAGGGGCCTGCAGGGGAATGGTCAGAGCATGTTTGGTTGTAAAAGGGCAAAGTCTTGGCAGATTAGGGTTGGATCAAGAGTGCTATATAGGTGAACAATTTTTTAATTGAGGCCCCATTATATACTTAGATATACTTAGTTGGCAGGGGCCAGCTATGTATGAGGACCATGATTTCTGATGGCTTCTGAATGCGGAAAAGAAGGGCTGGTCCACACAACTAATTTTGATGCATGTCAAGATTTCTGGACCTTTGCTGTCTTTGCAAATAGCACCTAGAAATTTTTACACCCCATGAAATCTAATCTACAAAACAGTTTCATAAACTATACCAAAATAAAGCAAGGCATTAGAATAGAGTAAAACCGGTATTGTTGCAGAAATGCACCAGAGAAGCATAGAAAGGATTCAGCTACACAAAACAGAGAGTGCTATAGAGGAAAGTATACAAATTAAAGCGGTGATTTAAGTGAAAGGGTAGTGAGAAGGATAGAAAGGATACTGCAAACAGATGTGGACTGAACAACAAAGGTAATAAGAGTAACATTAATAAGAATGTAAACAAAAAATTAATTATGAAAATGAAAATAAGCACCATAAAACTTGAACAGAAAAACTGGTGTAGTGGAGCATAATGAGGATGAAAAGGAAGATTGCAAGAAGAAGGAATGAAGGACTGTATAGAAGATCAGGGATATAATGACACACAGAAGTGTAGAAAGGGTATTAAGTCAAAGTAGAGAGCTGACAGTGCACAGGATCTGGGGAAATGAGGGATTAGAGAGACAGTGAGTAAATGGTGTAAAATGGCATCGTGAGAAGGTGAAGATAAATGAAAAAAAGGGGGGGGGAGAAGGTCGCATAGCTTGATTGAAAGGGAATGTTGAAGAAAAAGCTGGAGCAATATAATCAGGAAGCTTCCCTCCCAGCTGGAGATATCCATCTGGATCAATTCTCTAAACTAAGAAACTATCAGTCCATATGGACAGAGACAGAACCATCATGCATAAGTTTCATTTGGTGTGCACGGCATCTTCATCCCTGTCACAGAAACATAGAATCTGGCAGTAGCTATAACTCTGCCCATATTGTTCTTTCACACATGGAGCAATACCTCAGATCCTGTTTGGCATTTGCTTATAGAGAGTGACTGTGTGTCTTGGCTGGACGTGGTAGGGTTTCTTACTAAACTGACATTTGTTGCCTTTGCAGGAATATATTTTTAGACCAGTCAAGAACCATTTCTAAATTGATAAAATTTTCATTCCCTCATACAGATCTTCTAGTATATATATATATAACAAGGGAAAGTTGTGCTCACCACTATTTTTTAAAACCATTAGGCGGGGGCGCAATGAGGGTGTGACCACAAAATACATATAGTCAACTACAAGAGGTCCTCTGCACTCAACCCATTATCAATATATTTAAGACAGCGACATTTTGTGCATACTGCTACTAAAAAATGCCTTACCCTTTAAACAATACAGGGATTGTTTGTCCATATATTACAATATATTTCAGCTGGCCAACTACGTCAAAGTCATCCCATATCTGGCCAGTCCTACGCTTAATTTTCATCTGATTCATTAAGAATTCAATTGCTTAATTATACATTTTACAAAGGGACTAAGTTTTACCTGCAACTTACTAGCTGCTTTCAAAGTAAAACTCCCAAACTTGGCTGCCCTTTTATTAGACACCAGTGGGATCACCTGACTATAGCTGGGAAGGGTGGGAGCTACAACATGGAGCTGGTCACTGCTCCTGTATAACTATAACAAACAAGGGAAAGTTGTGCTCACCACTATTTTTTAAAACCATTAGGCGGGGGTGCAATGAGGGTGTGACCACAAAATACATATAGTCAACTACAAGAGGTCCTCTGCACTCAACCCATTATCAATATATTTAAGACAGCGACATTTTGTGCATACTGCTACTAAAAAATGCCTTACCCTTTAAACAACACAGGGATTGTTTGTCCATATATTGCAATATATTTAAACTGGCCAACTACGTCAAAGTCATCCCATATCTTGCCAGTCCTACGCTTAATTTTCATCTGATTCATTAAGAATATATATATATAATATCACAGTCTTATTTAAATCACAAGGTAAAGAGGAGGCATAAATTTCACTGAATCTATAACAGTTTGGATTTTGGTTGAATAATAAATCATCCACAAAATAACAGTAGGGATTCTGAACCAATATACATGTACAAAATTAAACATAATAATTGCAGTTGTTGTGATTTGCCACCCATCATTGCCAGTCCATGCCAGAAAGGTTTAAGTTCTCTTTAAATTTTAAGGAGTTATCATAATCTTTTAGTACCTTGCCTCAAGCTGAAGGCATATGGGCAGTTTTCTTGAATCTCTTTTATTTTACAATATGCTTCCCTCTCCTATTGTCTATAAAAACTAATTGAAAGTGCAAAAACTTGCAGTAGCAACCTGGAATTAGGCTAAGAACCCAATTTCAGGTAGTTTGTATTACAGGTCGTGAGAGGCAGCAGGGGTGGTTTAGGGTGCGTTTTGCCCCAACTAAAATACACATAAAACAACCAGTCTATGTAATAACATCCAATTGGCAAGAGTAGTTTGGAAAATTTATTTTCCTTGTTCTTTATTTCAAAAGTAATACATGTTTTTATTGATTCTGTTTTTATGATATACATCATCTGAGATGTTCCATCATCTAACAGGTGTGTTATTTGTTATCTGCAAACAGGAAAGGGTTTACTCTTGATTTATTCTGGATGAAGAAGCTTTGGGCATTTAGCAGTTTGAAGCAGGTTCTCTTGCAGCATTTTATATACATAGAAACTGGGCAGTGCCCATTCAAAATCTTAAAAAACTTAAATCTTAAAACTTCACTTTATTCATTGCAGTATAAAATCAAACAATCATACCACGATTTATATCACAGTGGTGAAAACATTTCTGATGCCTTCATCATCAAAGGTCACAGCTTACTAGCTGAACTTAAAGTCTCTATCCAAGTAGATATCACTAACGCTTTGCAGCAAATATCTGTAGAAATATCAGAGATTTTTACAAGAGAAACTAAAGCAGAAGAGAATTGTGCCTTTATTAATGCCCGATCTGACACCATAGCCCTTTAAAGGAATTGTTCAGTGTAAAAATAAAAACTGGGTAAATAGGCTGTGCAAAATAAAAAATGTTTCTGATATAGTTAGTTAGCCAAAAATGTAGTGTATAAAGGCTGGAGTGATTGGATGGCTAACATAATTGCCAGAACACTACTTCCTGCTTTTCAGCTCTCTTGGTTTACACTGACCAGGCAGTAACCAATCAGACACTTGAGGAGGGGGGGGGGCACATGGGTTATATCTGTTGCTTTTGAATCTGAGCTGAATGCTGAGGATCAAGTGCAAACTCACTGAACAGTTATATCCCATGTGGCCCCCCTTCAAGTTGCTGATTAACTCAGAGTTATAGAGCTGAAAAGCAGGAAGTAGTGTTCTGGCTATTATGTTAGACATCCAGTCACTCCAGCTTTTATACATTACATTTCTGGCTAACTATATTAAAAACATTTTTTGTTTTGCACAGCCTATCTATTTACACAGTTTTTATTTTCAAACTAAACTGTTCCTAAAAAGTAAATTGACCGATATGGAAGACCGTTCTAGGAGGAACGATATAATAATTAGGGGGAATCCCCGAAGCAGTGTCGGACTGGGACACCAGGGGCCCACCAAAAAAACACCAGAAGTTTTTAGACCAGGGGCCCACCCTCAGTACTATTTTCTTCCTCTCCTCGCTCGACCTCTATTCTCCTAGTCTCTTTTCTTTACTTACTATAATCTATTATTCCACCTATTTAGCACCTTTGTTCTCATAGAAATAGGGAATGACCATGAAATAGGCCAAAAGTTAAGCAGCATGAGGGCCCACTGACACTTTGGCCCACCGGGAGTTTTCCTGGTATCCCTGTAGGCCAGCCCGACACTGCCCTGAAGAAATTAAGCAGGATCAGCTGCAACAATATTTTCACACACTTGCCTATAGAGGGAATGGATGTAACAACCCAAAAAATTCCCAAAAAAGACCTTTGCATTGGTCTATAGTTCCTCCCCAGAAAGACAATCTACTTTTACGTGCAAATATGCATTGAAATTAGTAGAAAAATTTGGGATACAGAATTACTCCTCATATTGGGGGGAATGAATTGTAACTATCCAGGATGTAAACTTTTAAGAATATTTTCCTGTACATATATATAGGATGGGATCTCTACCATGGTCACCTATCTATTTCTTTTTTTTATATACCGTATACTGTGGCTAAAAAGCCCTGAGTGCTGTTGAAAGGTTTCTTATTATGTTTTTTTTCTTCTTTGCTTTTCTTTATTCTTTATTGTTCTTTTGTAATTATGACTTTTTATTTAGTTAGACCCTATTGTCAGTACATGTTACAGAAATTCAAGACACTACTCATGTATAGAATAGCGTTAACAAAACTATACATATTTTTGTTAATGTAAATAGTATGAGGATTCATATTGCCTCACTGAATGTTAAAGGGCTTAACAGCCCCCAAAACGGAAATTACTGTTAAATTGGGCAAAGGACTCCAATATTGACATTTTGGGTATCCAAGAAAAACATCTAGCAGGGAATAATCACCCTAAACTTTATTCCAAGATTTACAATGAAATAGTACATTCAAATGTCCCTATCAAGAAGAACTGTGTTGCAATTCTAATTAAGAACAGGCTTTAAAATAATAGATGTAATTACAGATGTTAAAGGCAGATTTAAAATAGTAAATTGTGTATTAAATGCAGAGAAATATATTATAGTGAATCTTTATGCCCCAAATTCTAGACAGGTGAGATTTATCAATAAAGTTTTGAAAAAAACAAAAAGGTATTCTGAACATAAATGTTTGATAATGGGTGATTTTAATATGGCACCAGATCCACATTTTGATAAACATCCATTTCGAACTGCAGCACACCTTTCTAAAGCTCTTTCCAAAATATTAAAAGATTCTGGAAAAATTAGACTTATTTACTCAAAGTTGGCTAACAAAAGCTTTATCTAGGATAGGAAGAACGGCTACTGTGAAAACTATGCTGCTCCCAAAGATATTATATATGTTTTGGACTATTCCTATAGTTCTTCCGAATAAGTTCTTCTCATTATTATGTTAAAGGAGAACTAAACCCTAAAAATGAATAGGGCTAAAAATGCCTTGTTTTATATACTGAACTTATAGCACCAGCCTAATTTTTCAGCTTTGCAATAGCAGCAATGATCCAGAACTTCAAACTTGTCACACGGGATCACCTTCTTGGAAAGTGTTTGCAACACTCACATGCTCAGTGAGCTCTGAGCAGCTGTTGAGAAGCTAAGCTTAGGGGTCATCGCAAATGATCAAGCAGAAAACGAGGTTTGTCTGTAATATAAGCTTACGCTACAGGGCTGATTATTAGATTCTGATGCTAAATGCACTGGTTTCTGTGCTGCCATATAGTAATTATCTGTATTAATTACTAACCAGCCTTATATTGTGACATTTCTATTCTATTTGTACCATATATTGTGAGTGGGTCCCTAAGCTCAGTAAGTGACAGCAGCACAGAGCATGTGCAGTGAATCAGCAGAAAAGAAGATGGGGAGCTACTGGGGCATCTTTACTGCTAAAGGGCTGTGGTTGCCTTGGCTGGTACAGAAGCCCAAAGCATAATGTACAACATTTGTAGCCTTCTTCTTTAGTTTAACTGTCCTTGTCCTTTAAATTGTACTGAAATGTATGTGCAATCACTCCAAACCGAGGATTGCTAGCAACATACTCTAAAAGTTAATCACAGGAAGGACTTGGTCTCCCAGACTTAAAAATACTGCAAATGTGTCCATTTAAACTTTATACAAAGGATTTTGAGTACTGATAACCAACCCCAATGGGTTAGCCAGAAAGAATCTCTCTTTCTGTCAGCTATCGGAGATACTTTGGATACCGTCTAAATTACAGCTGATCTTGTATAAATCATTTCCAACTACTCAGGCATCATCCCAAGTGGGGACAGTGTTTTGCATACTGATTCTATTCAATATGGTTTTCACCCTAATTTCCATCTAGCAGTTTTCACAGGCACTATACTCAATTTTAACCCACGTCCTTGGCTTACAGCTGGCATATCATTTAGAAGATATAGTGCAGAATAACAAACTACTATCCTTAGAAGAACTTCAATCAAAATGACACATTCCGACCTCATTTTTTTTAACATATTTACAATTAGCAAGCTATATTAGAACAACTAAATTCTGTTAATTTAAACCCCCATCTGTTCAACAATTGAAAATAACTCTTTTAGCACAAGCTACAACTAAAATATCTCAATACTATGCCATATTAGATGACACAGCCCAAGTCTTATTGGATCCACATTCTGTTAAGTGGCAGCAGGATGTAGGTACTTTAATTGATCTACAGAACTGGAATAGTGCATTCAAGCTAATTCTGAAATCTACTAAATCTATAAGACTATTGGAAACATCAGTAAAATTAATGTACTGCTGGTATTACGTACAGTACCAGCTAAACTCCACAAGATCTTTCCATTAATAACATCAGAGCGGTGCTGGCGCAACTGCTGGCAAATAGACATGATCCTTCTGGTGATCTTGCCCAAAACTCCTTGTACACTGGAATCAGGTTTTTTACTTATTATCCAAAACTATTACTACCTATTCCCTGCCGCAAATACAATCTATTGCCCTTCTCAATTTAGATTTATGTTCTAGAATCTGCTATACTACTGATTGCCCAACATTGGAAATCTGAAGAAACTACTGTAATTTCAAAACTTACAAACTTTATACAATTAACAGAAAAACTGGAATATTATGAAGCTAGAAATAAAACTCATTACATAAACATATTAAAAAATGGGCAGCGTGGAATGTTCTTACCTTAAAATAATCAATTAACTTTTAGTATGATGTAGAAAGTAATATACTGAGCCTATTTGCAATTGTTTTTCATTTTTCTAATATTTGTGATTTTAAGGTATTTAGCTTTCTATTTAGCTGCTCTCCAGTTTGCAATTTAAGCAATCTGGTGGCTAGGGTTTAAATTACAATAGCAACCATGCATTGATTGGATCAAGAGACTGGAATATGAATAGGAGAGGGTCTAAATAGAACGATAAGTAATAAAAATTAGCAATCAATGTGTAGCCTTACAGAGCAGTTGTTGTCTGGATGGGGTCAGTGACCTGCATTTGAAAGCTAAAAACAGTCAGAAGAAGAAGGCAAATAATTTAAAAACTATTCAAAAAAATGAAGACCAATTAAAAAGTTGCTTTGAATGAGCTGTTCCATAACATACTCAAAGTTAATTTAAAGGTGAACCACCTCTTTGAGATTCTATTTCATAACCTTTATATATAAACCTACTAGTTATTTTATAATTTTTTTTATATAATATCTGTTCCTGGGAAACTGTTTTGTTTATTTTTAGGTACTGGTATTTTGGCAGCCCATAAATTCACACCTTGGGCGAATGCTACTATACAATATAATGAAATATTATTTATATCAATATATGACATACAAAGGAACAAATCCCTTTCATAAATCTCACATCTATGTATTTGGACCCATTCCTTATACAGAGTGAATTTTATAGTTGCATCAGATTCATTTGCCAATTCCATCATTCTCAGCAAATCATTTTCAATGTCATGCCAAGCACATATGTAGTCATAGCTCTATGTCTTTGAGACAATAAATCACATTTTGGCACCTCAACACTTGTTCAGATTGATGCAGTAATGTGCTTCTCTCTAAGCATATATACAGTATTCTTAACTATTGGTACTAGAGTGAAGGGAAATGCTCCCCAAAATTGTTATAAATCATAAGCCACAATAAAGTATCAAATTTAGAATTCTTCATTATCTTGAACTCTTTAATATTGTGAATTGGGAAATTTAAAAATGTATGAACTTTTATAGCAGATACATTCCGAGAGAGGTAAAACAAGACAATCATTTATTAAAACACGGTATTCTTTAAGGTCATTAAAATATGTCCAATTATTAGTTAAGAAACCCTACAAAAAGTACTGGTATAAAAACATCTTTCCAGAGATAATGTAGATGCAGCGTAAACTTATACATCTAGGGGCAGATTTATTAAGGTTCTAGTTGTTTTTTCAGGAAAATTTAGTATTCAAGTTGTAATTTTTGATCAAAACTGACATTTCCGGGTTAAAAAAAACTTGAATAGGCTAAAACCTGTCAAGGTCCTGTAGAAGTCAATAGCAGATGTCCCTGAAACCATTTGAAGAGGATAACAGCCAGCTTGATGCTTGAGTTTTGTTTTGCTTAAAACTCGAATTGAGAACTCGATTAGATTGATTCAAGTTTTTTTCCGCCGACAACTCAATCAATTCGAGTTTTTGGGTTGTGGGACTCGAACTCACAGAATCGGGTTTTTGCCATTCAAGTTTTTTCTTAAGTAAGATACCATTCGAGGGTCATTCGATTTCATGTGAGGTAAAAAACTTTTGAACATTTGGCCTTTGATAAATCAACCCCCTGGTGTTTTTGCCAGTGTTATTATTCTAATTACAGTATATTTCAGCTCGTTATCATAGAACTTCTCAGTCTGTAACCCTGTGTTTAAAGCTGATTCCCTATGAAAATACCATGTTCCTTGGATTATTGTGTTGCAGCAACCTAGAATGAGCTTCCAGTTGTATTCTCTTGTTATGTTTCTCTTGTATCCACTTCTGTTTCATCACTTCCCATCTCTTTGGTTCAGTCTCATCGTCAGTTTCCCAAGACTTGCAAGTTCCACTTCACCATCCATCCTGCCATGCTATCCCCACATTGCTCATTGACCCATCAAAATGCATCGCAGACAGCTAAGATCAGTATTTTATGTCCCGTGCTTTCATATTCTTAAGTTGGCCAAATACTCTATGCTTCCTGACTCTAGTCCAGGCTGCCTTTCTCTGTTACTTCTCAGCTAATTCTGCAAAGACCAATTAGCTGCTTCTGACACCAGCACATGTTCTTACCCAGCTTGTGTACTGTGCTGATGGACTGATTATTTTATTTTAACCTGGATTGTTCTGATTTCCACTCCAGTTTGCTGTAGTTGAACTATAACTATTTATGTACTATAGTACTAAGGATAAACATAGACTCAGGGATTGGGCCTGTTGGAGAATTTTATCAGGTAATGCATCATCTGCTAGTCAATGCCACTTCAACAGATGAGGACCTGTTCCTGCTGTTTTGTTCATTCTAGTTGTCTGCTAACATGATTGGAAAAATAAAAAGCAGGGCTGGAACTAGGAGTAGGCAAAAGAGACATGTGCCTAGGATGCAAGGTTGTGAGAGGGTGTTCGGACTTTAGGCATGTACCTCTACTTGCGACCTAGTGAGTAGTGAGCATGATGGTGGTTGGTGCAAGGTGGCAAGTGCCTAGGGCGCCTTGAAGTTTTGGCCCGGTACTGATATAATGGTGGTCCTAACATGTTTTGTCATGGCTTGTGTATAGCCACCAATGCTCCCTCTAATTCCTTCTCTGCTATGTGCGCAAAAAAATTATTTTGTGCGCACATTTTAAACGTGAGTGCATTTTTAAAAACTGTTTGCGCAGGTCAGAATAAATGCAATTTTTTTGTCGTACTAAAATTTGTTTTGTGCATTGGCCTCACAAATTTGTGTGCATGTGCACACAGCTTAGAGGGAGCATTGGTAACCACCTTAACTCAGTATATTAGAACTCACCTGTTGCCCAGCCACTGTTCTCCTTAAAGGGATACTGTCATGGGAAAACATGTTTTTTTCAGTTAATAGAGTTGCTCCAGCAGAATTATGCACTGAAATCCATTTTTCAAAAGAGCAAACAGATTTTGTTATATTTAATTTTGAAATCTGACATGGCTCTAGACATATTGTCAGTTTCCCAGCTGCCCCCAGTCATGTGACTTGTGCTCTGATAAACGTCAGTCACTCTTTACTGCTGTACTGCAAGTTGGAGTGATATTACCCCTCCCTTTCCACCCCCAGCAGCCTAACAAAAGAACAATGGGAAGGTAACCAGATAGCAGCTCCCTAACACAAGATAACAGCTGCCTGGTAGATCTAAGAACAACACTCAATAGTAAAAGCCAAGTCCTATTCAGACTGATTTAGTTACATTAAGTAGGAGAAATAACAGCCTGCCAGAAAGTAGTTCCATCCTAAAGTGCTGGCACAAGTCACATGACTTGGGCAGATGGGAAACTGACAATATGTCTAGCTCCATGTCAGATTTCAAAATTGAATATAAAAAAAACTGTTTGCTCTTTTGAGAAATGGATTTCAGTGCAGATTTCTGCTGGAGCAGCACTATTAACTGATGTGCTTTAAAAAAAAAACATGTTTTCCCATGACAGTTTCCCTTTAATCACTTTTAGGAAACCTGATAAAAAATAACTGATTTAGCCTTTTGGGTGATCAGCATTTAATCATATTAGAGCTTACCTACTATAAAGCTTCTGTTCTCTTTAACCAACACTGGGTGGAACCTGCAACATAAAGCGAGCTATTTAAACTGCATGACTAACAACTTAGCAAGCCAGCATTTGTCAGTCATTCATGCCTGTTCTCCTTAATATTCCTTCAGGGAACTTAGAGAAATAAAAGACAGTGACTAATTCTCTGACATCAGTTCCTCTCTCTGCTCTTGTCAGCTTCTAGTCATCACAGACTGCTGGAATCCAGGTCAGGTCAGAGTATATTAAGAGTACATTTATTCTGATGATATTCTACCAATTTGGGCAACTAGTAAACAAGTCCTTAGTACACTCTTTCATATTTTATTATTTATGTACCTCCAGGACTTATATGCTACACTTGGATTGGGATATTTCTCTTTCATCTAAGCACTAGTTCTTTATATTAATGCAAAATTTGGGATTTTTGACAATCCAAATGTATATTAATAATGCTGGATGCTTGTACTTGCTGGTTTCCTAAGCCAATGGCACACCAGGAGATTAGTCATCAGGGATATATCTTCCCTATGCCTCACGACAACTTTGTTAAAACAAAGATCTGCATAGGTTTCCCACCAGCGATTTAGTAGGCTTAGTTTTTAGTCATGCAGTTGAAATAGCTCCCTTTCTATTGCAGGACCCCCCCCCCATGGCATTATAATAGGTAAGTTCTAATAAGCTTTAATCCTGACCAGTCAAAAGGTTACATCAGTTCTTTTCACTTTAGAGCTTCCCTAGAAGTTATTTAAGTGAACAGTGGCTGGGTAAGTCCTAACATGCTGAGTTAAGGTGGCTAACCACAAGCCATGACAACACATGTTATGGCCACCTTTATATCAGTGCCAGGCCAAAACCTCAAGGTGCCCTAGGCTGTCATCCTCTTGCCACCTTGCATCAACCACCATCCACCCCTCATGCTCACTGCTGGCCGCTTCTCTACTTTAGTTAGTGTGGCAACAGAGGTATGTGCCTTGAATTCTAGCACCCCCGAACAACCTTGCGCCCTAGGAACATGTCTCTTCTGAGGTTTAACTTCCTGACTAGTGTGCTCTGTTTAGGCTAGTGACAACACCCCGAAATTTTCTCACTAGAAAAGTATTAAGCCTTGACTACAACAAAATGAACTGTGCTAGGTTGCCCTAAACCACAACTTTTGATAGCAAACCTACAACTAGAGTCAGGATTAATGGAGCACTGTCACTCTTCTGTCATCATCCTATAGATCCATTTAATAGCAGCAATTAGGCAAAACACTGACATAAAAGACTTGATGGACGAGAGCATTGAACATAAAACTACAATTTGCAGTGCATATTTGTTTATGTCAAATCCTCTCATACCTCACTGCTTTTCCTCATCAAGCATTTCTAACTTATAGATATAGTATATATATAGTAGATATAGTCGTTTTTAAAATTAACTACGGTAAATCTGAGACACAATGTAATTACAGAAGCAGTTTGTCTATCAAATTAAACTGACCTTTCCTTTCCAATGGCATGAATAAATGCACAGGCACATGAAATGGGCATTAATATGTTTATATGTTTGCGATCATTTGTTTGCAGTTCGTGTATGTTCGGTATACACATGAAGAGTGTGGTTGGGTATAAATAAGGCATGACCAGAGAGTAAATGTCTCTGCATTTAAAATGTGAGAAGGGAGGTTGCAGCATAGTGATATACTAGGGGTTAAAATGCCTGCCTTTTTGCCTACACCTTACACATAGTACAGTATTATACAGATCATGGAGCCAAGTGACCCTTGCTAACTGCCACCAGCTCCAGCACTTTACAGGAAATTTACTTAATTGTGTCTGCTCATGGACTATAGTAATTCACTAACACCAAGGGATAGGGGAGCAGACACTTTGCATGATGCTGCCCTTTCATAGCAATTAGCTTCCGATAAAATCTTTACTGTTTGCCACTATAAAATAATTTATCCCTTGTTAAACAAGGCCCAGATAAGCCACTCTTTCTTATAATTTATTTAAATGTCTTAAAAGTTAGATCACTTTGAATTCTTTATAATGTTAACCTTTGCATTGCCAAAGATATCTGGTACAGATATCTCTGTCTAAATACAGAGATAAAGCTTACAGCTTACTTCAACTACAGTTAAGGAAAAACACAAGCTTGCAACAGTAAAAAAGGTTTTAAGTTTTACAGTATCACAACGAATTCCCATCACAGCTGTCAAAATGTCAGATTCAGCTGAGAGGTTTGGCTGTTTTCACCTTATGGAATCCCTGTGTAGAAAGGGGTGGACATAGCCTGCCTGAAACACTCCATCACTGCGCTCGCATCTCAGTTAATAAGATTGGGGACGTCTGAAGAATTCCCCTGCTATTCCAAAATACCATTATTTGTGGATCTGAGCTTCAATGTGACATTGCCCTGTCCAGGCAAACATACTGTATGTTTTTTCATGAAAATGATGTTCATATTTTAATATCAATTGTTATATTAGGTGTATGCACAAATCTATGGTTGGGTAATATGTCGGCCTCATTATAATTTCCTTTCCACAGAGGCATATTTTGTCCTCCTTCTTTCGAGCAGTGCACAGTGACTGACATTTCATTAACTTTTCCCATAAATTACAATTTATCTGGTGTATATTCTTTATAAACTGCAAAACTGTGATTCATTGATCTTTTGCAAATCTGATCATTTAAAAAAAAATTAGCTGGATCAAGTAAGTCAGACTGGCATGGGTGAAACATTTCTTTTTTGATAAACTGACCTGGACCGACCATGCATTCTAGAACAGTCCCTCTAGCAAAAAAACATTTACAGGGCTATAAACATGAAATGAAAAGGCACTGTGTGCATTATACACAGAGAAAATAGTCAGCATTAAAACAAAAGAAAATTCCATTAGTCCTAGGAAAGTCAGCAGAGCTCATTTATAAAGGGAAAGCGGTTTCTTTTGAGCATTGATCTGACACAGGGCAAGTGGAATACAGGGTAAGCTTTGGTATTACAGCTAACCCTAGGGGGTGTACCAACCCCTAGGCCTTTCTCTTTATGCTTAGGGTACAAGAACACAGTTCTGGAAGTGTTACCTTTAGACGTTCAGCAGGTATGGATATATGTGGTTCTCTAGGAGCATGTTACCAGATATATAGTACAATACAGTATAGTCAGGTATTTAATAGTAAGAACTAACACCACTAAGCAAAGAAGAACTCTTAGATTAGTAACAAACAAGAAACTGGAAAAGTAAACAATACAACACCATACAATAAATTCGAACTTTAATACATTTACATTTACAAGAACAGCAAGGAACAGGTTAGTAATAAATTGGCCAATTTTCAAAATAACTTACAGAAAGGGTGCAATAAGTTAATAGAACAGAAGTTATACAGAGCTAGATGTGAAACACAATGAATTACATACAGTATAGTAGCAGTTAAACCTTTGGAAAACACAGACAAGTCTTTATATACAGCTTTGGAAGGTTGGCCCACTAAATGGGTATGGGGAGTCAGTGGAGCAGAAGGTAATACAGTCTATGTTACCTTTGAAGATCAAGGTTGTTTAGTTTTGTTTTAACTTGTCATGGTGTACTCACATTATAAATAAGCCCTATCATTTTGTGATTCACAAGTACAAAATCAAAGAACTGGAACATGACCCTTTGTCATTGCTGTTATTTCTTTATACTATTTTGGGTTAACTCTCTTCATTTAAAATGAACCCCTAGAGATCAGCTAGTGTGAGATCTGTGAAAAGGCTTATTATTATCTAAAATTCACTGGAAAACCCAGCTTTTACCGAGCTTATGTAAGATTTGGTGTGGCCAAGTGTTCACTTGAAAAAGAGTCACTTCGTTCAAAACATGTTGTGTTAAATAAATCTTGCAGCACGGCATCTGCGATTGTTGAGCCTGTTTGCCCACAATTTTAGACTTTGCATTGGTACTTGCTTCTAGTTGGGACAGAAGCTGTGGCACAGGTGAGTTATCATGTAATTGGTACAAACTACTTCTTTATACTACCAGAACTCTGAGCTCTTTGAGAGTTATTCTATATACTTATCGATGTGTTACCAGCACTCTATGGTCTGCCACAGTTACATGCCCACAGTTAGACTACATCTCTGTATACTCTGCCACCAAGATTCATGCTTCTTTCCCAGGAGAAGCAAGAAGCTCCAGTTTGTCTGTGAAACAAAAAGCATGCTAAATATCAACGTCCAACTCCAGCAAGGGAAAGATTTAAGAAGTGGCCGTCGCTAGCAAAAATTTGCCAAAACAGCAATTCGCAGGGACATCGCCAATTTACTAAAAGGCATAGAAGTTCTGCGCCCTTTCGCTAGGTGAATTTTCGCTCAGACGAACGATCGTTATTCTGCAAATTCATCAAAGTACAGTTTCCACCTTGTTACCCTTTTCGCCAGAGTCTGCTTCACCAGGGCATGTCTGCCGAGAAGCAAATTAACGTCTGACAAAGTTGCTTGAAATGTGGTGGAGCCTTCTGAAGCAAAGATTCGCCCTGTAGTAAATTTGTCTCTAGAAAACAAGATAATCTGTTTTCTCTTCAACTGTGAACAGATCTTTTAAATGCAATGAACAAAAATGGTTACCTTGTGTAAACAACAAGTAACACCACTTAAAACGTAGGCGCATGCCTGTACCCAATCTCTAAAGATGGGGTTGCTGTCTATCATGTTTGGCTGCATCACTGGTTCCTGACTGTCTACCAGAACTTACTGACTAGGAGCATGAGTTGTGGAAACCAGGATAATATTGTGTCCTGCTCCAACACAAAAATGTTTTTTTTTTCTAATAACTTATATGGAATTGGATTTGACGGGTGTTTCAGCTTCAGTTGTCAGATCAAAGAATCAGGTGTCAAATGATATTGTCTTCTATGCAGATTTTGTTTCAGTAGTTACAACTATATAAGAAATGGATCAAAACTGCATAAGTGCTGAAGAAGAACCTATAGATATAAAACCAGTCTCACAGACTGAAACCAATATAGTTAGATCAGACTACCATCACAATAAATTCAATCATTCTCCCAGCATAACTTACTTAAAGGGTCTAATTTCCTCTTCTGTTAGGTTTACTACACATTCCAGTCAATTATAGAGAGTCTTCATTTTATCAAACCTATGTAATTTAACCATAAACCATAAACTTGGGAGATGGGAAAGTCCAATCGTACATTGATTCGTACAATCGGATCTTTGCGTCTGTTGCCAGCTTAAAAGACTAATTGGATTGGACCATTTTTGTTTCTGTCAAAAAGCCACAGCCTAGTTATGCACTCTTTCTTTCCATGGTAATTTGCACTTTTGGGAAGAAAGAGATAAAATACAAAAGCCTTGCGGGAAAATATATCATATCATATACTTGAACCATAAACCAAGAGAAAAGAAAAAAATTGCAGTATTGTAGGTGCATCATGAAGACTGATAAAAACAAGTTCAGCTTCAGCGAAATGTTTCATCCATACTGGTGGCCATTACTAATTTGAATATATATGCAGCTTGTTCATTTGTTTTGTTACCAGCTTTTAACTATGCTGATGCCTAATTAGCGTGCCCCAATTTCCCATTTTTAGTTACAGCACATAATCAGCAGAATCCTGCATTCTCGCCTTGTAATATCAGCGTTGCTTTACTTCTTAATTCCTCAGAGTTGGCAGCTGACACATTAAGGACTGTGGCACAGAGGACTATTTTGTACTCAAAATACATTTTGTAAAAGTATGTTTTAGATTCTGAAGCATGATTGTAACTATGATAAAGACACAAAATCATTACACTGCTACTGATACAATCTAAACTACTGATTATACATTATAAGTGAGTACCATTTGAAGTAAATCTTTTGCAGCATTTTGTAGAGGGTCTATAAAACAATTATCTTTAGAATCTTTAGTTTTTATTATTATTATTGTGGATCACTTAGAGGCTTAACCCTTATTGGTTGTGCTGTATTATCCAATTTCTTCTTCTGTTAATTTAAAACAGTACACTACTAGTATGCATCTCAGTTTTCAATCACTTGAATTACAGCATTCATTTCTTCCTCATATGTGTGCACACAGATTTTAAAAGTGTGTGCATCATTTCAAGAAGTGTGAACTGTCAAAAAAAGGAACAATGAAGGAACATTGCCAACTTGCAGGGGTTGCCTCCCTTATTGTAGGTACAGGCTACCACTGCGGTATTGTCAGACTGTACATGTACCAGAGTAGCTTGTACTGTAATGGTGACCATCTTGCCAGATATTTAAATATCTCTGATTCAAATAATCTCTGACTAGTGACTGAAAATGGCTCCTCTACCGTTCCTGGTTTGTTAAAGGGGTTGTTCACCTTTGAGTTAACTCTTAGTTTGATATAGAGAGTGACAGTCTGAGACAATTTGCAATTTGTTTTCATATTTGTGTTTTTTTTTTTTAGATATTTAGCTTTCTATTCAGCAGCTCTTTAGTTTGCAATTGCAGCAATCTGGTTGCTAGGGTCCAAATTTCCCAAGCAACCATGCATTGGTTTGAATAAGCAATAAGTAATGAAGACCAATTGGAAAGTTGCTTAGAATTAGCCATTCTGTAACATACTAAAAGTTAATTTAAAGGTGACCCACCCTTTTAAAGAGAGTAGGGCTGCACACATCCATGGTGTCTGTGGAAACTACTTTCTTTGGCAGAAGTGCACGCAGCTTTCCATTTGTTAATTTGTAGTTGGATAATCAACCATGACAGACCTGGTCTGAGGAGAGCTTGGAATTACCTATGTGAGGTTTAGGTGGTCGTTGGACTGACATCCTAGGCAGGACAGAAAAGGGTAGTGCAAAAGGAGGAGAAAGGGATACAAACCCCCAACATCTACACAGGTTGTAAGGCCATTGTATTTATTGTTAGCAGAGAGCTGATCTGAACTGCATGTGCAGCTTCTCTGTAAGTGAGGACACACCACAACAACTTCTGTGTGAACAGTAACTTGGTTGCTTTATAGAACTCAGCATAAACACTTCAGCATAACATGTCTGTAACAGGAACTTTTCACAGAGACGAGCATACACAGGAAAATCACACATGGTTACAGGTCAAAAATGACATCACATTGCTAAGCAACAATAGACCCTCCCTGCATTAAGTAACAATCATTGGAACAATCTCTGTCTGTTGTTTTCCAACACCCCTTCTCAATAGTATGGAGATTATTCCACAAGATTCATTCTTTCAATCAGTTTCTCAAAATGATCCTTCATTTCAAAGTATGCCTTTAGTCTTGGAACAATATCATCACTGTCCCCTTCTTGCTCATAACAGACTAACACATCATCCACATAGATCAATACATATATCCATCTGTTGGTTTCTCTCTTACTGTAAAGACATGGATCTGCCTTGCTTCTGGAAAATCCTCCATGCAAAAGGACTTGATTTATCTTCTCATTCCAGACTCTAGCAGCTTGTTTAAGTCCATATAGGCCCTTCTGAAGCTTGCATACCAAATCTATGGTTTCTGGATTCACAAAACCAGGTGTTTGTTCCATGTATAGGTCTTCATCAATTTCACCATAAAGAAATGCAATTTTCACATCTAGGTGTCTTACTTGCTTACCTTTGCTGGCTGCCATACATAAGAGTGTTCTCACTGTTGTATGTTTCACTACTCGAGCAAAAGTTTCATCACAGTCCTGACCAAATTTTACCCTTTGCATTTTTTTTTGCTGTCTTTGCCACTGCAGGTTTTTGTTAAATTTTCCATATAAAGCAGTCTTTCTTTAAGTGGCCTGGCTTTTTACAGTGAAAACACTCTGTGCATCACCTTTTGCATTTTTTCCATCTTTAAGAGCTGTTTCTGGTGCTACAGTTTTTTCACAGCTCTGTGTTTTCCTTTCTGCGATTCTATTTATCAATTAACTTGCCTTTGACATATTCTAGAATTATTTCTGACTCTGGTCTGACTTCAATGGCATTTATCAGAGGGCTATATGATTCAGGAAGGCTGCATAGAAGGAGAGCTGCTAAATGTTATTAATTTCCTCTCCAATTCCATTGAGCTGTTTAAAGTTGTATTTAAATGTTCCTGCATTTCCTGATTTTTCTGCAGTCTCATGCTGTATAGCTTATGCAGCAGGTACAGTTTACTGTTTAAGTTCGATCTCTCATGGAGTGCCTGCAGTGCATTCCTTTTGCTGTAGATTCCTTCCTGATGTGAACCAGTTGATCATCTTCCATCAGTAGGCTAATAATTGCTTTAGCCTGTCTATTTCTTCTATCCCAATCCTCAGGATTGTTTTCTGGTCTCTCTTTGCTGAGTACCTCCAACAGGTCATCCTTACATAAAAGTATTTCCACCTTAAATTTCCATAGCTGATAGTTGCTGTTATTCAAATTTGTTATGCCTGACCTGAACTCCAGACTAGCTGCCATTTTATCATGTGCTCAGCTTCTGTCTGTCTCTCCAGAGACTCTCAGGATCAGATTACCAGTGGAACTGTGATCTTGACCATAACCTATTAGCAGAGAGCTGATCTGAACTGCATGTCTGAGGACAGACACACCAACTTCTGTGTGAACATGCTTTATAGAACTTAGCATAAAGACTTCAGCATAACATGTCTGCAACAGGAACTTTTCATAAAGAGCATACACAGGAAGAGGAAGAAGAAAATCACACAGGGTTACAGGTCAAACATGACATCACATTGCTAAGCAACAATAGACCCTCCCTGCATTAAGTAACATGCACTGGAACAATCTCTGTCTGTTGTTTTCCAGGCAGGGCAAGTGGTCTTTATCAAAATCACTTATTTATTGTCTGTGAAAGAAAAAAAAGGTATAAAAATGTATATTAGAAATATATATTTTCATTTTTCTTTTTTTTTTCTCCTCCACTTTTCCTGTGTATGCAAATTTTAAGCTGTAGGATTGTGTTATAAAGCAAATTCAGAACATATTAAAGGAGACAAAGCTAGAATCAAAGCAAAAAGCAGAGATGCCTGTAACTATAATGATGATGGCATACAGAGTGCTTTTAAGCTGAATGAAAAGCAGCTTAAAATTCCCTCTGACACTACCCTTGATTGATTAATTGAATACAAAATGAATGACAGTGCTACTGCTGCCTCTTTCCAGCCCACAAAGCTTCACTAGGTTATATTTGGGCTCAGATGTGCTATTACTGATCCTGTCTGGCATTCTCCATTCCAGTGACTGGGAGGCAGCCGGGTTGATTAACTCAATAGAAAGGGTATTAAACATTATTTACACAAGAAAAATAGTTGCAACATCCATTTCTCTGTTCATACTGTATTATCCATAGTCTTCATGATATTGGTAAGGTAATAATATCTCTCTCTGTTACTCAGTGCCCAATAGCGATGTGTGGACTGGCCTGACACCTGCGGTGGGTTCGGGCCGACTTCTACACACCATTGTCGGCTATTATTACAGATAAAAAGGAAATAGTTTCTAAAAATTTGGATTATTTGGATAAAATGGAGTCTATGGGAAACGGCCTTTCTGTAATTCGAAGCTTTCTGGATAATGGGTTTCCAGCTAACAGATCCCATACCTGTATGTATATATTATATGTATATATTATATATATATATTATATATATTTTTTTTTTAATAATGCTTTGCAGAATATATTCCTAATAAAATAAAGAGTAATAATTATATTATTATTATAACTATATACAGTATCGTAAATAAATAATCTATCACGTGATATGGAGTAGAATAAACCAAAATCAAGAGTCAATTCCCTTTGTGGCAATGAGACATAATTGTGTTTGTGCTGCTATAGATGTTCCTTAAACGCTACTAAAACAGACCAATTGAAAGACCCATACAAGGGCCCTGAGAAGTTAAGCGTCGGTTTGTGTGGACATGTTATCAAATGAAATGAAATCCATTTCTGTTTGCCTCTGGTTCTCCGTAAATAGGAGGGGGAGGGGTTGGGAAATCACTGTAGGCTTTGGGTACAGATAGAAAATGTTCTTCTACTGTACATAATATTTAATACAATTTATATATCTTTTTCCACCAAGCTATACATAAAATAATGTGACTAGAAACATGTAAGGAAATGCCTAGTAGCTATTTAGCACATTATTAATGCTTTTCCAAAGGGTCTGAACTCATTAAACATTCGGAGACAGCATCACTTTCTGGCGAGGAAGGCTGGAAAATCTATTTGGAAGAAATAAAGCACGCAAGAGCGTTTACATTCAGCCCATGGCCCACAGGGGAATTGTTCTGGTACATAAATTAGATTAAATAAGGGTTATTTATATGTTGATGAGTGGACCCCCTTACCTACAAATAAGGAATTACAGAAGGTTGGACAATGCGGATTTTCTCTCCTTCAAACCTCCATCACTTTGAGCTCTCTGTGCAGCTGTAACTACATGTTCAGCCTGCAGATTAAATAAGGGACAAATGTTCCTATGAAACATCTTCAGATTAACCACTTCAATGACAAAGACAGGAGGATGTTCTTGTGTTGGCTTTTTTTTTTTGTGTTGTGATTTTTTTCTTTTTTTAAACCCAAATTTTACCAAACAGCAGTCAAAGGCACTAACAACCATTTAAGCTTAGTAGTTATCTTTTTAGAACTTTGTTTTTTTTTTTTTACATTGAAGCAAGTTTCAATAGCAAAGCATTTTTATATGAGTAACCTGTGGGTATAACAATGATGGGTTGGCCTGCACTCTTATTCATGTGTATTCTCATTGTTCCTTCCTGCCTTTGAGTACCTTGCCTCTCCCACTTTAACATTATCTTATTGCTTATTCAACCTTTGCTCTTTCTAGCTGTGATCATCATCAAATGGAAATATCCCATTCCTAATAACAATAGTCCTTCTCTTACCTTTTTTGTTGAACTCTTGCCTCAGCTTTATACATAGCAAAGTATAATAAGTTAATGGAGCCATCACCTAAATGGGGCTTATAAAACTCTGAGAAGAACCGTGAGGCAGAAAATCCTGTTCTAATTGTACTGCATTCGTCTACCCTTCCCTTACATGGAGACCATTTCTCTTTATGTCTCTCTTATGCATTGCTAGAAAGCAATAATTAGCAGGTATGTGTCTTGTACAGCCCCAAGTCTTCAAGTAATCACATCACATCATAATTCATGTGATTGTGTGTAAGTAAAAGGACAAGTAACAGAAATGAACCTATATACAGTATAAATAGATACCTAGGTCACACTGTATTTAAACCATACCTCCCAACTGTCCCTTTTTCGGAGGGACAGTCCCTCTTTTGACAGCTCAACCCGCAGTCCCTCATTTGTACTGGAAAGTCCCTCTTTTCTCTGCACTGAACAGCCAGAAAAAGAAACAAAGTTTCTCACTTAATTGGCTTTTAGCAGAGAGCCCAGAACAGCCACAGGTGCAAATAAGATACTTTGTAACAATTTTGAGACACAAAAACACAGTTTAGATAAGGAGAAATATTTTCAAACTTTCATAACCTGCCAAATTTTGTAAAACAAACATGGTAATTAGGGGGTGTGGCCACAGAAAGGGGTGTGGTCAAAAAATAGCTGCGCTACATGTGGAAAAAAAATTTTTGTCCCTCTTTTTACTTCCAAAATGTTGGGAGGTATGTTTAAACAGAATCTATACCTTTCTTTGTTTCTGTAAAGGTTCAATAAAACATATTAGTTGAGGTCATTCTTCCCAGGGAGCCTTTGTTATTTATATTCATATCCATCGTACCTGCCATATGGTTATTCATGAGAGTAGTCAGTAAAATGTCAGTTGTAGTAACCAGAACAAATTATGGCCTCTAGTGGCCACCATAGAAAATGGAAATGGTAGAATGCTTGGTTAGCTTTACCAAGTGGTCACTTTTAAACACAGTACCTATCAGATATTCCTTTACTCAGCAATATCAGAGAACAGTATTTTCTGTTAAAGAGACTTGGGGGCACATTTTCTTGTGAAGGAGTGAAGGATTAGAAGGATAAAAACGTTGAATTTCTAAGTTTTTTTTTGGCTTCTTCGACCTTCGCCTATGACTTAGAATCGAATGATTCGAACTAAAAATCGTTCCACTATTTGACCATTCCATAGTCGAAGTCTTTAAAAAAAACTTTGACCACCTACTTCGCCACCTAAAACCTACCGAGCACCAATGTTGCAATTTGTGATCGAAGGAAAATCATTCGAACAAACGAATTGCGGTATGCGATATTCGAAGTCGAAGGATTTAACTTCGATGGTCGAATATCGAGGGTTAATTAACCCTCGATATTCGACCCATAGTAAATGTGCCCCCCAGTGTTATTCCTAATAAAATTTACTGAGATTTGAACATTCTCAAAGGAGTGGTTCACCTTTAAGTTAACTTGTAGTTTGCAGTTAGTCTTAATTTGTATTTTTTATAGTTTAGAATTATTTGCATTCCTCTGCTACAGCTTTCAAATGGGGGTCCTTGACCCCTGCCGCCAAAAAAAATGTTGCTTTGTGAACTTATAATTTTTTTTAAATGTATTATTATGGTTACTTTTTATTCCTTCTCTATTTCTATTAATTCCCACTCCTATTTCAGTCTCTCATTCAATGGCTAAGGTAAACAAGACCCTTTCAACCAGATAGCTGCTGAACTTGAGAGCTGCCGAACAAAGCTAAATAACTAGTGATGGGCGACTTTGCGCCATTTCGCTTCGCTGAAAAATTTGCGAATTTCGCGCGAAATGGCGAAAAATTTGTGAAACTGCGCCGGCGCCCGTTTTTGACGCCGGCGCCCGTTTTTCTACGCCGGTGCCCGTTTTTCGGCTAATTTATTCGCTGGCCGCGAATTTGCGCCTGGCGAATAAATTCGCCCATCACTAAACAGTAGTGAAGATCTATCACTTGGCGACTAATCTCCCAGGGTGCCACCACCCTTAGGGTGGAGGCAGATGGGGAGATTAGCCGTTCAACGACAAATCTTCTCTACTGCGAGCGACTAATCTCCCTGAAATGCCTACCCACCAGCAAGAATGCGAATCACCAGTGGGATGGCATATATATCGCTTATTTTTTTCTAAGTTGCCTCACAAGGAAACTTTGTGCGACTTCAGAAGACCAAAGAGACACATATGCCATTGCGCCGGCAATTCGCATTCTTGCCAGCAGGAAGGCTATTCACCAATAGCGAAGATTTATCGATTGGCGACTAATCTCCCAGTTTGCCACCACCCTAAATCACTGGCTGTATTGTGTTTTTATTAGTCTTCTACTATGTGCTGCACTAGCTATAAATTCAGCAGTGCCGACCAGAGACATTCTGAGCCCAGTTAGATTAGTTATATGAAACAAAAAAAATGCGGCGACATTGTCAATGCACTGACTTTAATTGCTGATTCATTAAATGCTACCCAAGTTCCAAACTTTGACCACCATTGTCTATATGCGCACATTTGTTTCTGAAGATGCTAAATACAAATGCACACTTATGAAACATAACCTGTTTGGCAACGCAACAGTGCAACAGGAAGAAATGATGATGTAATGCTGCACTTCCAGTGCTGATGTCATTGGTATAATGTTAGCAGAATGGTTAGGTAGAACCTTGGGGTGATAACAGCTATTTGGGTCTTTTTTTCTAATAAAATTCCCTTTATCAGGCAAGGTTCACAATAGCTGTTTTATAGCATGTCGCCAGTGGTGTATTAACTTTTGTTAGTCCTGGTCTTGAAACTGTTTTATCCTTTTAAATTCACTGTTGCTATAACTGTTTGTTACAGAGACAGCTAGTAGAATGGTAGTGTTTATCTGCATGGACACACTGTGCTCATTACTGGATGGTTAGCAAATAATGATATATAGTGACTGTTGAAATGTGTTGCTGTTGCAGGACAACTGTAACATTTGTAATATTTAATTGAAAAGGCTTTTCTACCTCCAATTTTCCTTTTTCACAAAGAAAAACAATTCCTTGAGATGGAAGGCTGACTTTTTTTAGGCTTATTCTGGAGCAGAAAACTACTTATGCTCTCCATAGCCTCACAGGCGAATTAAAAAAATGTTGGAGATCAACTAAGTATGCAAAAAGTTCCTGGGGGTGCCAAGGGCACTGAGATTGACTATTGGTAGCCCCTATGTGGACTGGTAACCTACAGGAGGTGCTGTTTTTAATGCAAACAAAACTTGCCTCCAAGCCTGGAATTCAAGAAGCAACTGGAAGCAATATCCTGTGGATTTGTGAGCAACATGTTTCTCGTGAAGCACTGGTTGACGATCATAATGTATAGTAGTCTAAAGTTAGAGTTTAGAGGTTTGTCTTAGAAAAATAATTCCCTGACGCAGAGCAGCTTCGGCAATTTTCTACAGGATTAGCAGTTTGTTTTGTCTAAAGCGCTGCTATGCTAACCCATACAAAAGCAAAGATTGAATGAAAAGGCTCCCCAAGCTTTGAAAAATTCTGAAATCTTTCTGTGGAATGTCTGAATATAAAGGACAACCACAGGAAACTTTTTAAATTTGCCCATGCCCTTATTTGTGAAGGATTCCAATTGTGAAGATGCTTTAGCGATATGTAGTTTGTGGCTTTCACTATTCTTTATTGCACTTTTCATTTTGTACTTGACGTAGGCAAGCAAACCTCCACTGATTTATTAAAAATAGTTTGGGAATAGAGGTCTGAGTGTTCAGTGTTAAAATCTGCATGACTGCCTTGATTGGGTAATCAGTCGGTTTTGTTCATAGCCTTGTTTGGAGGGCTAATTTCAATCAGATGTCCTCTTACTTCTCACTTTCATGCAGTTTACTCTAGGAGTTCTAAACAGGCAGCTGTGCCACATACATTGTGTGCAAAGACAAAATAATATATCCTAGAGGGCTTGATGTCTCTTCAGCAAGCTGTCATGCCTTGTTCCCTTTTGCAGACAACTCATTAAAACACAACTTTCCTGCATATATAAGCCTGTGTGAGTGCTATGTGGAACACTTGGGTCATTCATAAATATATTAACTTCTTTTACATCAACGTTCCATTCTTGCATCACTGCACTGCTGACTATATTGCGGGGAGATGTTCAGAAGGCCATAAATCTTGTCCCTGCTTTAGACAGTAGTGGTTGTGCACTGCTAGTCTAAGAGACACAAAACACAAAAAAAGAGGATGTGGCAGTTTAGAAGAGACCACTACCAAGGTAGCAGCTCCTACTCGGGCTGAGTTATTAACTGCACAAATATGCCGCTGGAGTTAAATGAGCCCCCGCTGTGGATCTGATGCCAATTGGCCCAACAATGGGGAAATGTAAACCAAAAGCCTCCATAGAGTGGCAGATAGGGAATAATTGCTCTGAATTGCTTTTTTTTACAAAATTGGACTTTTAAAAAATCACGAAAATCCAGCACCTCAGACCTGTCAAGGTTGCATAAAGCTCCCCCTAGACGCGACGATTCTTCTTGACGAACGACCGATTTTAGTGAAGTCCGACCAATCCTTCGAAATTATCGTGAAGTTAGTGGTATTTGAACGATCGTACATCTTACGATTTTTCGTCCGACATCTGTCAGGGAATTGATCGGCCAGGTCAAAAAATCTTTGTGGGTCCCAGTGTAATCTGTCTATGTTTGCAGGGCCAAGCAGGCAGCTCCCCTTTGTTTTCCTGGTCTTTTTAGTTGATGGTAAATTCGTACGATCTTTCCGAGAAGATCGTGGTCTCATGATGAGGATCTGATCTTTTAAAAATCTCAACATCTATGGCCAGCTTAAGTCAATGGAAGAAGTCCCAATGATTTTTTGATGTGCGCTGGGTTTTGTGCAATACCCCAAATTTTCAGATGAAAATTCAGAAAAAAAGTGAAATTTGTGGAAATCAAATGAAAAACTCTGCAAAGCAAATTTTCGGGAAAATGTAATAATAAATAAGTGTAAAAAACCCAAGCAGATTTGATAGGAGTTTGTAGCAGAAAATATTGAGATTAATTCGGACATTGATAAATAACCCCCCCAAGTCATTTTTCATTGGCTTCTGTCTAGAATAGATCTTTGTAGCACTCTCGATTTTCAAATAAATGGGGGGGGCAATTTGGAGAATTTTGTCCTCAACCCACAGGGGAGTTATAAAACACTTGGGTAACAACCCTGGAACTTTCCCTTTGTGGCACTGGCCATCGGACTCATTACAACTATTTTCCTTAGCTGGGTGGCTTACCAAACTCTTAAGGAAGACCTAGCAAATAAAACCTATACTCAATGTTAAAAAAAAACAAAAAAAAAAAACCCCAAAACATATTTAATAAAGATTTTCTACATCTTACAGCCAAATAGAACATTTGTCTATCCCTTTCAACAGAGTGATTCGCGTATTCCTCCTGCTGCTATCTTACAACAATGAACTTCTCTAAGGAAGGATATAAATATCCATTTGTATTAATCCTGAAAGCCAAAATAGCCCAACCTTTGGCGGATTTGGTCCAGGAGGACAGCTGTATTCATTACTCTATGCAAATTTGAAAGTAGGTAAGACAGTGAGGAAATAACAGCTATTTAAAAAAAAAAGTGATATCTAGAGAATAAAATGCAAAGCGGAGAGCCTGAAAGTAGCATTTAACAGAACAGCAGCAGAGCCCCTTCCATAGTATTAAAATCAGGTGGACTGCACAGACATGTTATGTATTAGTAGGGATGCAAAAATATGGTTCAGCATTTGGACCAAGACAAATGCTTTTTACAGTGTTCACAATAGATGCATTCCCCTCCCCCCTTGAAAAAGGCCCTAATGTGGCCCGAAACATCGGATGTATGAAATGTACACAATAAAAGCAAAATCATTTATCACATATCGGAGTGTGGTCTGTGAGATTTATGTAATAACATTTGACCCTGCACCTACATTTACACAAGGAGTCCGGATCGGAGTGCAGCACGCACCAAAATGTTAGACCTTTACTGTCTGAACTGCCTCCCGCCTGCTAGAATGTAAATTGCCGGTGGGATGGCACTCGGAGCGCTTCATTTTCTGAAGTCACCAGAAGTTTACTCGCGAGGCGACTTCGGAAAACTAAGCACACAGATTGCAATCCCACCGGAGATTTACATTCTAGCCGGCGGGAGGCAGTTCGGGGACATTAGTTGCTGGGCGACTAATCTCCCCGAATCGGAGCGTGTGCCCTGACCTTTAAAGTAATGTTGATGTCTTTATAGCATTTCAAACATATTCCATCACAGTTTGGATATTTACAATTTCAGATGTGAAACTTCTGCCATCAATTCCCACACCTGCGTATCCTATTGTTTGCAGCATGCAGTAAGCATTGTAAGACATCATGTTGAACATATATCTATTGGTGCATCCACATTTCCTAAATATTAAATCATGAATGTTTTATGTTCACCCTTTCCCAAAAAAAGCCACTTGAACTTTTTGTTTTTGATTTCTTTTTTTACTTAAAACCATAGTGAAAACAAGACACATAACTGAAGCCACCCCTTCAGTCCTAAAAACTCAAGAGTGTAAACATGGACGAAAATAATGAAGTAAATATAATATATAAAATATACATATAAAAATACTGCAGTTTTTTTAATTCAGCAGCGCAAACTGAATCAGTCAGTACAACTTCAAGGCAACTGTCCCCTTCTCTATTGTAGTGTCACAGATTTGGAAGACATTACCTATGGCAAGTGAAGAGGCATGTCACAGTCCTTGCAAAAAAAAATAAAAAAAAATAAAAAAGGCATAAAGAAACAAAAGTATAGCCAAAGGAAAATATTTCTTGTTCTTATACATAAAAACAGTATTGTGTATTAAAGGAACAGTTCAGTGTGAAAATAAAAACTGGATAAATAGATAGGCTGTGCAAAATAAAAAATGTTTGTAATATAGTTAGTTAGTCAAAAATGTAATGTATAAAGGCTGGAGTGACTGGATGTCTAACATAATAGCCAGAATCCAACTTCCTGCTTTTCAGCTCTATAACTCTTGAGTTAGTCAGTGACTTGAATGGGGGCAACATGGTACATTTCTGTTCAGTGAGTTTGTAATTGATCCTCAGCATTCAGCTCAGATTCAAAAGCAACAGATATGACCCATGTGGCCCCCTCCTCAAGTCTCTGATTGGTTACTGCCTGGTAACCAGGGTAACCAGTCAGTGTAAACCGAGAGAGCTGAAAAGTAGGAAGTAGTGTTATGTTACACATCCAGTCACTCCAGCCTTTATACATTACATTTTTGGCTAACTAAATATATTAGAAACATTTTTTATTTTGCACAGCCTATTTACCCAGTTTTTATACTGAACAATTCCATTAAGCACAATTCATTTTTCCAAAATCCCCTTTTGAACATATTTACGAGTTTCCCTGAAAAAAATATTTTTGAAAATACTATTCCCAGTTCAAGGAGAGTCGCAAAGCACAATCCCTTAATTAGCTTACAACGAAACAGAAGGGAAGCAGCAGTTTTGCATATTATGTTAGAACTGAATGGAGACACATTTGAGGATGCCCCTTGTCCCCAGTGCAAACATAAATGGTAGCACTGAATAATGACCCCTCTAATTGTGAAGAATTGTTTGGGAATCCGTATGTCCTTGGGGAGGCTTGAGCCGTCTGGTGCACCCTGCTGATGTCTTAGAGTTCTTCAAAGTAAGCCACTCTGCACTGTGTGCTTTGTAGTGTGAGCTGAGAAGAGACACAGAAAGAGTTTAAAGTAAGAAAGGTATCAGTTATAAGCCCAATTTAGTTAACTGCAATTAATGTTCTTATTAAATGGTTATCTACTAAGAATACAGCATTGCAAGACAGAACACAGGCTGCACAAATGTAGGAGTAGCTATACAAAAATGGGATATTATGTTAGTAAAGCAGTGATTCCATGCTAGATAGTAATTCACTTTATAGTCTAGCAACTGCAGCTAGGGTTGCCACCTTTTCTGGAAAAAAATACCGGCCTTCCTATATATTAATAACATTGGGATCAACCATCATTTTTACCGGCCAGGTGGCAACCCTTACTGCAGCTTATAAAGTTCATTATTAAAGGGGTTGTTCCCCTTTAAATTAAAGGGATATGGTCATGGGAAAATTGTTTTTTTTTTTTTTAAAATGCATCCATTAATAATGCTGCTCCAGCAGACTTCTGCACTGAAATCATTTTCTCAAAAGAGCAAACAGATTTTTTTATATTTAATTTTAAAATCTGACATGGGGCTAGACATATTGTCAGTTTCCCAGCTGCCCCAGTCATGTGACTTGTACTCCGATAAACTTCAGTGACTCGTTACTGCAAATTGGAGTGATAGCAGACCCCTCCTTCCCCCCCAGCAGCCACAACAGAACAATGGGAAGGAAACCAGATAGCAGCTCCCTAACACAGATAACAGCTGCCTGGTAGATCTAAGAACAGCAAAAAAAAGCCAGGTCCCACTGCGACACATTCAATTACATTGAGAAGGAGAAACAACAGCCTGCCAGAAAGCATTTCCAGCTCATGACCAGGCAAAAGGACCTAAGATTTAAAGGACCAGTAACATCAAAAAAATTTTTGTTAGTATACATCGAAAAATAAACACCAAGACAAATAAAACTTTAAAATTGCAAAGCCTTCATTAAGAAATAACTTAATATAAATATTAATAACTTAGGCATAGAGGTGGGGCAGACAATTACTTTCACTTTCCATTCAGCACTTCCTAGTTGTCACTGTTCTCCCCACATTCCCCCGTTCTCTTTACCATTTAATTGTGTAGCCAGTGCATGAGGATGGACATCGGGTCCCCCATTCTGATGCACAAACAAGATTTTGAGATGATGCAAGGCTTGTCTTATTACAATTATGAATTCCCAGATGGAAGGAAACAAGAATAAAATAATTTTTACAGTGTAATTAAAGTTCATTTTGCTTAACTAACTTGATAAAATAGGATTTGGAATATTTTTTTGGGTGACAGGTCCCCTTATGAGCAGAAAAAAATGATGAAGTAGCTACAGCTACTTCCATGTATGAGGAGCAAAGAATGCAATGGGACCTTACCAAAATGTAAGCTAACATGTGTGAGGTAGAGTCCTCCGCAGAACCAATTTCTAAGACCCAGACACGACCCCATAATCCGCAGCCCGTGACCTGAACTGCAACCCACTTTACCCACTTTCATCCACTACCCAACTTGGACCCGCAACTGCCTTATCCACAACCCGACCCGCAACCCGCTGACCACCATCAAACAGGAAGTGATGGTGCTGCAAACCGGAAGTGACATCATCAAAAGTGGGCGGGATAAGTTTTGTAAAACTTTAAATAGGGTAAAATATAGACAATATTACATAACATAAGAAATTTAGATGAGACCCGCAACCCGACCCGCGGGTATACCCGCACCTGAAAATCCTCCCCATATTCAGCAGGGTGCCCACTTTTTTTGCAGGTAACCCGCGGGTACCCAACCCACTACAGGACTCTAAAGTGAGGCTTGCCTACTTGCAACTCCACGTTTTTATGCAACCAATTCCCATCATGGGGCTGACACACACAAACAAAAATACTTTCACGTCATCATCTCCCTGATGATACAGGCCAACTGTACAGCAGATTCTGTTACAAATAAAAGCAAGTGGCTCTAGATAATAAAAGCTACAGTATAATATTTGGAACATGGTTTTCTTCAGTAGTACTGCAGCATCTGTACTTTTCAAATGTGCAGTCTTTATTTACAGGATCTTCCCCACTAGTGTAAGAGAATTTTAGTTCAGGCAACTGGCACACAGACAAGAAACTCTGCTAAGTTTCCGCTCTGATGCATATAGCAAGCAGAATACTGCAAACAGGGAGGGGGGATTCCCTAGGGGTGCCTCTGGCTGCCCCCATTCTCTCTGCCGATCAGCTTAGCTCTCGCATCCAATTAAGGGTGATGCGGGGCGGCTGGCTTCCCTTGAAAAATAGAACACCTCATGTGTAAGAATCAGGGGGTGGTAGGAAGAGAGACATAGCTGTGGGAGAAAGGAAACCCCTGTGAATCATGGGAGGGGGAATTCATCAGATATTTAGATCATCACTTATCTCTTGACAATCAGCCTCAAGTACCCATATTATTAAGGGGTTTACTGCAATTAGTTCCATATTCAGTAAATTACAGTTAAGACTGCAGGGAATATTGAACCTAGACTAATTAACACTTCCCTTAATATTATAATACACATACTAAAAAAAAAGGAATGAGGAGAATGAAAAGGAAAAGAAGCCACAGTCCCTAATGCAGAAAATGAAACCATTAAAAATGAACAGGGGGGGGACGTTATTAAGACAGTTTATAGGGAATGAAAATATTGAATGCTGCAGGGTCAGATAACTTGGGAAGCATAGGGATCAATGGCAGAAAAATGGCAGAAAAAATGGCAGAAGAAATTGCGAACAGCAGTTTAAACAGGAATAAAAAATTTACTAAAATAGGTTCTAAACAGTGGACCCATCACCCAAAAAAAATAGTAAAAATCCTGTTTTATCACATTAGTCAAGCAAAATGAACTTTAATTACACTATATAAATTATTTGAATCTTCTTTGTATGGGAATTCATAATTAAAGCAAGGAGGTAGGAGCCATTTTGTGGACTCTGTTATTAGGGCAAGCCTTCCATCATCTCAGAATCTTGTTTGTGCACCAGAATGGGGGACCTGATGTCCATCCCCGTGCCCTGGCTACACAATTAAATGGTAAAGAGAACATGGGAATGTGGGGAGAGCAGTGACAACTAGGAAGTGCTGAATGGAAAGTGAAAGTAATTGTCTGCCCCGCCTCTGATTGACAGCTGAGATTTTTAAATGAACTTACAACAGCTATGAATGCTTTAATAAAAAACAGAAATTGGATTTCATGTTTAATTTTAAAAGGACTTTTATTATACAGCTTTTTATGTCTGGGTGACAGATCCACTTTAATCAGTGCATAGCAACTGCATCAGACCTTTGCTTTAATTTTCAAACTGGCAGATAAATTCACTCTTTGCTATTAAGTACTTGTGTTTGTAAATGAGCCTTTGGCCGTTTTTAAACAGGAGGAAAAACAAGGGCTAAGGGTATGAATTTAATCTCACACACCTTGGTTAGACGGCAGGAGAGCAGACTAAGATCACCACTACCACCTAAATGGACTTCACCAGTATTCAAAGATATGCCACTCCATAACTGAAATTACCCGTGGGCATTGGGGAGACTAGCGGATAAGAACAGGTTTAGACATCCCTGTATGTATGTATATTTTTATTTATATAGCACTCCTTGTGGCACAGTGGTGCACACCAAATGGAACATGCCTAAAAGAGCATTACCTTTAAAGGAATAGTTCAGCATGAAAATAAAAACTGTATAAATAGATAGGCTGTGCAATATAAATGTTTCTAATATAGTTAGTTAGGCATTAGTTAGGCAAAAATGTAATGTATAAAGACTGGAGTGACTGGATATCTAACATAATAGCCAAACTACTTCCTAATTTTCAGCTCTATAACTCTGAGTTAGTCAGTGACTTGAAGGGGGGCCACATGGTACATATCGGTTCAGTGAGTTTGTAATTGATCCTCAGCATTCAGCTCAGATTCAAAAGCAACAGATATGACCCATGTGGCCCCCCTCAAGTCTCTGATTGGTTACTGCCTGGTCACCAGGGTAACCAGTCAGTGGAAACCAGGAGAGTTGAAAAGCAGGAAGTTGGGCTATGTTCCATCTCACATGGCCCCCCATTTAACTCACTGATTGGTTACTGACTGGTAACCAGTCAGTGGAAACCAAGAGAGCTGCAAAGCAGGAAGTAGTTTTCTGGCTATTATGTTACACATCCAGTCACTCTAACCTTTATACATTACATTTTTGCCTAACTATATTAGAAACATTTGTTATTTTGCACAGCCTATCAATTTACCCAGTTTTTATTTTTACACTGAACAATTCCTTTAAGTGGGTCACAGAAGACTTGTGCAAACTAGGGATGTATCGAATCCAGGATTCGATTTGGGATTCACCCAGGATTCGGCTGAATTCTTGTGCGTGGCCAAACCAAATCCTAATTTGCATACGCAAATTAAGGGCAGTAACTTTTTGCCACAAAACCAGTAAAAAAAAAATTCCACCTTTTCCCCTTCCTATGCCTAATTTGCATATGCAAATTAAGATTTGGTTTGGTATTCGGCAGAATCTTTCATGAAGGATTCCAGGATTCTGCCGAATCCCAAACAGTGGATTCGATGCATCCCTATTGCAAACTGAAGTATCGTGTATCAAAAAGTATCATAAAGATGCAGAGTTCAAATGACCAGCATTAAAGCATAACAAAGCACGACACCAGGCAGAAAAGGATATACTGTAAGAAGTATTTTAAAGTATCTAATCAAAGGCATGGAATAAGTGGGCACACTATGATGTCTTCAAGCAAGTACAGAATGAAACAGCACCCCAAGAATTGTACTGATTTTTAACAGAATAACTGGAAAATAACAGATGAGACTTGAGTCTTGCACCAAAAGTCACAGCATCATAACCATGGTCAGTTCCTATATGACTTTCAGAGATTCTTACCAGTGCAGAACAATTGAAGTCCCTCTTATAATTTGCATTATTAATACTGAAAAAGGGAATGAAGGTGTAAAAAAAAAGTGAAGGACTTTAGATGGTACCAAGTAACTTTTACAAAGGACCTTTTACAATATACTTAAAAACCTAGTAACTGAATATAGAGCCCTGGCCCTTGCATATCAGAACTTAAAGTGTGAGTGTGCAGACTACTATTTAGCAGCTTCACCTATATTCAACAGATAGTTGTGTTATGGATGAGTTATTCTCACATACACACAAAAATCAGCGTTACATGGACGGTGTTAGTGGTACACACGCACACTCAATACCTGCACACACTATAGATCACGCTCAGATGCAGATAGCTCTCGTCGCCTAACAGAAGAAAAGAAAAAGCCAGAATATTTGAACACAATCTATTAAAAGGGATCACAGAACCACACCTCTGCCTTATCTACATTGGCTGCAGAGAGTCACAGCTGTGTGCATGTGTGATTATTGCAAATAATCCCGATCTCCCTACAGTAACATTCATACACACACAGATGGTATATAATTGTAATGCAACTTTTCCACATCTGTGTTTAGCTTTTATAGATAATGGAGTACTATACCCAACTTCATATGTACAACATTGTCATTCCCACATAACCGTGTAAATCTGTTTTCAGCTGCTCCTGAGGAAGCGTGATGGATTTCACGTGAAATGCACTGAGCTAAGCCATAGGGTGAACATTGTGTCTGTATTATATGCTGTGACCCTTTGGAAATATTGTAAGTAGTCTGTACAAGACTTACTTTTATTTAAATACCTGTTATTGCACTATTTGGCTTTTTTCCTCCTGATTGAGTGAGGATTAACTGAGGTTTTGCTACTGTCTTTATCTCCGGGTGGTCTTTTTGGTTACATGCTCTAGTCTATTTGGACCTGGTGAGTAGGCATACTTACAGTTTGGCTGGTGAAGGCATACTACTCCTGTGATCGTTGGGTGTTTTCCTGCACTGTGCACTTTATTAAGAGTGGTTTAATAGCACTATGGCACACATACACCAGTCCGGTGTTATATCTTATTGGACATACTACACTACAGCTTTTGGATTCTTGATTTCTTGACAGATAGACCACAATAGGTTTCATTTGGAAGTAAGAATTCAAAACTTCTCCTCAGGTTTGTGTGCTCAGTCTGTTGTTGTTCACGTTGCTAACGCATGATTGTGTGGCTCAGTATACAGTTCAAATCATATTGTAAAGTTTGCTGGTGACAACAGTAGTATGTCTCATTAGTAATAATATATATATATATATATATATATATATATATATATATATATATATATATATATATATATATGTAAAGAAGATTATGGAATTGGTAAACTACAATCTAATTTAAAGGAGAAGGAAAGAATCAGAAAGGTCCATCTAAATATACCAGTAAACGCCCCAAAGTAGTGCTGCTCTGAGTCCCCTGTCAAAAGAAACACTGCATTTCTTTCCTTCTATTGTGTACACATGGGCTTCTGTATCAGACTTCCTGCCTTCAGCTTAAACCTCATTGCCCTGGGCAAGAGCATGCTCAGTTTGCTCCTCTTCCCCCCTCCCTCCCTTCTCTACTGTAATCTGAGCCCAGCGCAGGGATACACTCAGGCAGGAAGTGATGTCACACCATGTTAATACTGCAGCTCCTATCCTAAACAAACAGAGAGTTTCTAGAGCTTTTTACTCAGGTATGGTAAAACATTCTACAGAATAAATATAGCATTCTAGCTTGCACTATTGCAGCTAATCTATTGGCAATAAAATGCCTCCATAGCTTTTCTTCTCCTTTAAAATGTAGAAAAGACCAAGGTGCAATCCATGCCCCATTATGTATAAATGGAATGGCTTCCATTCTTCCATTGTTTTACTGTGGTACTATAGAGAGTGTCTTGTGCTGTTGTTTATCGGTATGGTATGGGAACAGCAGAGTGGCATAAAAAAATCTCTGCGGAGGATAATTAGAACAGGAGAGGGAATTATAGGGAACCCCTTATTACCGATCTCTCACAACTGTACAAAAGACATATTATTCGACATGCAAATAGTATTATTATGGATGTTTTTCATCTCATATACTGTTTTTTTTTTACTGCAACAGCTAGACACTACAAATGCTTTGTCTACAGGCGGTCAGAGTTTTAAATTCACTGGTATGGAAAAAAAACAAAAAAAGAAAATAATTCGATCGATTTAAGGTTCATTTAGTGGTGTATGAATCACTAGGACAAGGCACATGTCAGTTTAGGTTATATGAGTATTAGAGTTGAAAGGAGTAAGGGAGAAATGTTTTTTGTAGTTTCTGGAAGGAAAAGTTATGGTTGAATGCTTAACATTTGTAACACCATAAATCCCTTCTTAAATAGTGAGAAAAAAACTAGCAAGCCTTTTACCTTGTGTCTAATTATGTTTTCTTTCCCCTTTTTAATATACATTGTTTTTATATTGTTGTTCTAAATTTTGCACCATGAGGGGGGGGTCTTGGGTGGAACAGAAATTTCAATGTACTGAAAAATATATCGACAATAACATTTTTGAATTGAATATTAGCATATGTGCGCTTCATTTAGTTTTTGTTCATATTTCGAGCCCAGTCAGAGGGGTGGCACTGATGGAAGCTGCAAGCAACACTATCATTGAAGCACATCACAGATCAAGCATTTTTCACATTCAGTGCTGACTTCATTTGTGTTAAATACCGTATAAATTTGTTTGCCTGCTTTCCTCACCATTTGTGCACACATTTTTGCATAAATCCAAGAGCATTCAAACTGCCTGGTGCATTAGTGCTCACACTGTATTTATACTCACCTTTTTAATTGTGTTCTGTTTGCTGCCAGAATTCTCGTGCATAATATCCATGGCACTCTCTCTTTCCTTCAGTTTTAAGGACTCTATTTCCGTCTTGAGCTCATTCAGCTGTTCCTGTAAGTGACGACTCTTCTCCATGTACTCAACCCTGAGAAAACAACCAGGAAGAGTCAGGGAGCCCTCACATACTTCAGTTTATCCTCTGCTGATAGTCCCACAGATCTGAAATGGGGACTTAATGCTGAGGGACCAAAACTAAAATATCCTATGCCCAAAGTAACAAGAAACAAAAAGCTGAACAAACCTTGTGAGAATAGTTGGAGAATAAAGCATGTCTATTGATAAGATGGTATCCCAATGCATTAATACTTAGGTCAATGTAAAAATACACCACAAAACCAAGAAAACATCACACTCAGTATTGTAACTGGCAGAAAGGTTATTTAGACTTGAGTATAAAACTTTGCTGTTTTGCTATTTCTGATATGTGTGTCTAGTGCTGCACAGGAACCTAAAAGTGTGCTCATTTACAAGGATGATAGGCTGGGAACTGCTCAGCCATAGCTAAAATGTATACAGTGTAATAGTGCTACATAGCCACTGGGGACAAATGTAAGAGCCCTAATAACCATGCACAGTCACTGAAAGCCTTCATTCCCAATAGGCAGAAATAAATCATATAGTTTACCGACATACTTACAGACCCATGCAGATTTAACAGAAGCACACACAAGTTTAGATAGAATGAAAGTTAAAACAGGCAATCAGTTATTAGTATTTAGCTTACTGCCCACTCTAGAACATGTGACGGATCCTGTGAATATGGGTGTAACTGGTTTGGAGGATGCAAGGAAAATTTAATTTCATATTAAACAACTAATAAATTATTAGGTGTGAAACATGAGGACCCCCCACCCATTTATGTGTTTCACAGTTAGATTTCATTATACTAATTTCTGTTCGCACAGGGGCCTATCTTTTTGAAAATCTCTGTGGGCCTCTAATATGGATAATATGTTATGTTTTATGATGGTCCTGTAGGATTTGATATCCAGTCATTTCCAGAGCTTTAATTGTTTGGCTTCTCTCTAAATACTAAATGGTTTTAATCCTGCATAGTGACACATTACTAAGTTACTCATATAAACCATTTTGTGCAAGACAGAGCATCCCCATCCCTTTGCTCACTTCTCCTTTTCAATTTCCATGGATAGACGCTTCATGTCCGTGTCCTTGAAATCGTAGGGTAGGTTATCATTAAGCATTCTGAAGCTTGGCACATCTGTGGGTGGCACAGTGCTGCTGCTGGTCCCTGCTGCTTGCTGTGGAATGACATAGTTTAGGCTTAGATTAATGTCATTCAAATTCTTGAAAGAACATTTATTGTAAAGTTCATGTCTGACATAATACATAAAATATAAAAAGAGAGGTCCTCTACGCAACCCATTATCAATATATTAAGGACACGGAAATATTTTGTGCCTTAAGCTACTAAAAATGTACACCTCAATCTCATTGCACCCCTGCTTAATGTTTTTAAAAATTAGTGGTGAGCACAATTTCCTTCCTTGTTTTGATACCTGGACTGAATTTCTAAAACATCCTTTGTGCTAAATACCAGAGGCCCTTCATTACTTGTAAGGTTCAATATAGTAGTGATAATGTAGTGGAAGGTACAGACTTGCAGAAAATATGCAAAGAAAGAAAAGTATTCCTTACTATAATATAATATAGCAGTTTGTGATATACCTGGCTAAACCATGCTGCCCCACTGCCTTTGAGAATAATCTCGACTGCATGTGGGCTTGGAAAAGGCTCTCCGGTAGAGGTTTCATCTTTTTTGGTATTAACTTCTGACTTACTGTTAATATGCAGATGTTTGGCAATTAAAGGTTTATGTGATCTGCTGGAGTTAATTTAATGTCTCCTGCGGGTGGCTATCACACAAAGAGTTCTGCCTGAGGAGAGGTGCACACCTCACAACAGAAAACCCTGGATAACATTATGTCTAGCACTGCATAACGGTAGTCATTCTGGTTTAACTCTTTACATGTCATCATTGCAGAATATGCATAGTTAACATTTACGTTAGAGAATTTAATTTAGCAATGTCACCAAATGGTGAAGAATATCAGATGATATAACACCAGTTCAGGCGTTACATATACATAGCAATCAAAACCTAGTGAATTCTATCACCTTTATCAAGTATGTGGCTCTTTCTTCAAACATGGCCTGAGACATATGGACACACCGGGAATATATAATAGTGTTTTAATATCAGTTATGTAGGTTCCTTTATTGTTGTGCTGTTACAGTATGTTTTCTTACACTACTGGACCCAAAGCTGGGCACACATGAAATAACGGATATACAGATTGTAATTGTGACCTGAGACCTGTCAGCAGAGGACTGCTGTTTAACTAGAAACTTCTTCCAGGTTGGAAAGAACAATTTATAAGCAGTGAAAAACTACATCACCAGCACACATACCCTAAATGAAATATGTTACATGAAATCTATTGAATATGATATGAAATGACTGGTCCAATTGCCCACTTGGAGTCAGGTAGAAATATTGCCCCCCTGTGAAGCTAATTGAGGCTGCAGATGGGGGCTTTCTCCTTCCTCCATGTCAACAATTAGTTAAAGGAAAACTATACCCCAAACAATGTAGGTCTCTATTAAAAGATACTGAGTAAAACAGCTCATGTGTAAAACCCTGCTTCATGTAAATGAACCATTATCATAATAATATACTTTTTTAGTAGTATGTGCCATTGGGTAATCATAAATAGAAAATTGCCATTTTAAAAAATAAGGGCCGCCCCCTGAGATCGTAAGATTCACTGTGCACACATACAAACCACATGTAAGGTCACAGGTTAAAAAAAGAAAGACAAAGTCCATCAAGTTCAACCCCTCTAAAAGAAAACCCAGCATCCATACACATACCCCTCCATACCCTCACATAGATTCTATATACCCATATCTATACTAACTATAGGATTTAGTATCACAATAGCCTTTGATATTCTGTCTGTCCAAGAAATCATCCAAGCCATTCTTAAAGGCATTAACCGAATCAGCCATCAAAACATGACCTGGCAGTGCATTCCACAACCTCACTGTAAAGAACCACCTACATTGCTTCACATAAAAGTTATTTTCTTCTAGTCTGAAGGGGTGGCCTCTGGTACGGTGATCCACTTTATGGATAAAAAGGTCCCCTGCTATAATGTCCTCTAATGTACTTGTAAAGTATAATCATGTCCCCTCGCAAACACCTTTGTTCCAAAGAAAACAGCCCCAACCTTGACAATCTACCCTGATACTGTAAGTCTTCCATCCCTCTAACCGGTTTAGTTGCACGTCTCTGCACTCTCTCCAGCTCATTTATATCCCTCTTAAAAATTGGGGGGGGGGGCGCATCAGATAGTCCCCCTCAGGTGAACAGGGGTGGCAAACTGCTCCTTCTTCCACTTTTTTTTATGGGTTTCTAAATTATGTGGGGCAGTTTTAAGTTGATAAATATATGTAAGTTTTATAAATAAAACATTTTACAGATACATGGGGTCATACCAGTCATGTCGAAATGCTGAAATATTACCGCCAATAGAGAAATGAAATGTATGATATAGCCCTAAACTGTCATGCTAAACATGGTTATATAGTTAAGTAAACAATAGGTTTTAAAGTGATACTGACACTAAAAAATGAATTTTAGCATATGAATGTACATTAAATGTTACAAACCACATGTTGATCATGTTGATCATTTTTTGCTGAAAGGTTTGTTTTTGTATATAATTGTTAGTTGAAGTTCCTAAGCCTGACTCTCTGACACTCTGACATTGCCAACCTGACTGTCCCATCTCAGTCTGTTAGTTACAGTTTCTAATGCGAACGGACTCCTGCTGCACAAATATGGCAGCCCCCTCATACAGGAACATGGGGGATCAGACAGGTAATGTAAAAGCATCATGCAAATACTTTATGGCAAAATTAGAAGTAGCTTGCAAAGCCAATATTATAATAGATGTAAAAAAAAGTTTAATTTTAGGTGTCAGTATCTCTTTAAAGGATTTCAGACCACAGTTGTCTAACTGCTATATGAAAGAGACAGAATTCATAAATCAAGAGAGTATTGCTTTCTTGTTCTACCAGACAGTATTCACATGTATTTCAACTGGGGGGGGGGGGGGCTGGTGTAGGGCAGGTCACAATCAGATTGTAATTGCCTTGCCAACTGCCATGTTCATCTGTTGCTGCACATTCTTGGCAGATAAACAGTGCATTTGTAGATGAGAAAGTGAAGGGGGCTGCTATTCTTGTCAGTTTCACTCATTCCGGCCAATATGTAACACTTCCCCACTTGACATGAATAAGTCTCTACACTGGTTTGTTAACTCACTGAACACTGCAACCAGACAGCTCAAATCTCAGGTTGCAGAGAGAGAGCGAGAGAGAGAGAGAGAGAGAGAGAGAGAGAGAGAGAGAGAGAGAGACTGAACCATTTAGCCAACTCACCATATAGGAGGTTTTATTAGAAATCTCCAGAAGCTTTTGCTTGGCTCGACGCTCTGAATCTCGAGCCTCTTGTAGGTCTTGCTTCAGTTGCTCAGCTTCTTTAACTCTACACAGCACATGATAGAGAACAAAACCAGTTAAGACAACTTGGTGACAAAGAAGCATACAGGGGTTCATTTATCTATACTGTCCACATCTGCACCTAGGCGGTATCACATGGCAACTAATCAAAATTTTGCGTTCATTATTCCACCTGCAGCTGATTGAGCTAATCAAGGATTAGTTACTATAGGTTGCTGCCCAGGTGCAGCATTGCCCAGTGCTACTAAAATAACCCCACAGTTGTAGACTTACTACTTCTTTCCAACTCTTAAACACAGCTTCATTAAAGATACTCCATGTTTAGTTCTTGCAATGTAGATAATTAGTTTACAAGTATACCCCCCCCCCCCCATTGTGGTTACTGTTCTGTCAGCAGAGTATTCCATGTTAGAGAGTATAATGCAGGGGGATTATCTGTGCACTGGTCCTTGTGAGATAGGTTCAGTTACCAAACATGAAGAACAATCTCCCTGTTTAACAATGAGATGGTATAGAACAAGCCCAGTTCGTTGAACTAAGTAATGCTTTATTTATACAGCCTTCTGTTGGTATGGTAATTATCTTTCTTCAAACACACTTCATAAGCATAGCTCCCTAAACATAGCTGGGGACAAGTGACGACATGTGTAATTTTTATACACACAACTGTTGCTAAACTACAACTCTCCACATGCCAGGATTAGTCCCAGAGTAACAGCAGAGACTGTGCTTAAAGTGGACCTGTCACCCAGCCACAAAAATCTGTATAATAAAAGTCCTTTTCAAATTAAACATGAAATCCAATTTCTATTTTTTATTAAAGCATTCATAGCTGTTGTAAGCTCATTTAAAAATCTCAGCTGTCAATCAAATATTGTCTGTCACTCCTCTATGCCACGGGCATAGAGGCGAGGCAAACAATTACTTTCACTTTCCATTCAGCACTTCCTAAATATCACTGCTCTCCACATATTCCTCCGTTCTCTTGACCATTTAAATCTGTAACCAGGGCATGGGGATGGACATAAGGGATGGACATAAGGTCCCCCATTCTGGTGCACAAACATGATTCTGAGATGATGCAATGCTTGTCTTAATAACAGTGTGCACAAAATGGCTGCTGCCTGCTTGCTATAATTTTGAAATCCCAGACTGAAGGAAACAAGATTCAAATAATTTATATAGTGTAATTAAAGTTCATTTTGCTTGACTAATGTGATAAAATAGGATTTTGAATATTTTTTTTTGGTGACGGGTCCCCTTTAACACTGCTCTTAAAAAAAAAAAGCTAAATACAAAGTGCAAAAAGAAATGCATGAAAGATTATAGTAAAAGGAATGGAATAAAAAAAAAGTCTGTGTCAAATGTAAACTTACCTGCGTTCAGATTCCTCGGCCATCTTTAATGCCAACATTTCCGTCTCTAGGACCTTCTGCTCCATTAACCGCTTTTCCTCCTCATTGCGAATGGCAGTGGCTTTAATTCTTTGCATTTCTTGTTCAGCCTCTGCTGCTTTCTGGGCCAGTAGTTTGGCCTCCTCTTCTGTAATCTGAGCTTTTTCTGCCAGTAGGTCAGCAGTCTCCTCTGACCGCATCTATGGAGAATAGCAATTCAGAGCTGTTCATTAGCAATCCCAGATACACAAGGTCTCAAACAGCAACAGAGGAAGAATTTCTGCTAACAGCCTTCATTCTCCAAAGATTTTGGCCACTTGTACACAGACTTCTTACATGTTTAGTTAGAAGACCATGCATGCTGGAGTATGTACTTGTAACACCATTACTGAATCATCATTAAATATCAATAGCCAACAAGTATCAGGGCCCAACAAACAAATCTCACCAATGCATCATTAGCCATTTGAGCCTCTTCTTTCAGCTGCAACAGCCTTCTTTCCAGCTCATCCCGTGCTCGCTCAGCCTCTTCCCTTAGCTGTTTTTCCCGTGCCAGGCGTTGGCGTTCCATCTAGGGATATGCATAAAGTTAAAGAGATAAAAGGAACTACTAAATTGTGAGGCATAATGAGGACATTGTTTAACAGGTTTCAACAATCCTTAAGCATATAAACCTGTATTTACAAGCTTTGCATACATCCAGAACTTAGACTAAAAAGCTTGTCTCAGCAGCCACACCCATTACAGAGCGTATCATAGTGGTTTTTAATATGGGCACATTTTTAAATTAAATTTAAAATACCAGCAGAACCTTGACTGCCACTTTTTTTTCTCTCAACCTTGAGCATATGTTGTTTATAAACCTATTATACTGCTGTACTGAAAAAGTTGTCTTTTTATGAATTAAACATGAAGGTAAAACAACGATCTGTCTCCAATATAGAGCTTTACAAAATTTATTTAGACTCCTGCTTTACAGGAATAAAATATTTTGTTAATACAGTGTAGTTAATAAAAGTTTGGAAACTGAGAAAAATAATCACAGCAGGAAGAAGCTCTTTACAGCGGTAGTGTTTAATAATTAAAACATATACTTAAACCTATACTAACACTGACCCCTTGTGGCTCATTGTTGCAGTAAAACATATCCGTATTCTAGTCATGTGGATCAGCCATTGGGAGGATATGAGTTAATGGCATAGGACGAGTGTTTTTGTGAAGGTGTCACTGACATTCTGTTCCTTTTTATGGTATTATTAACTTGTCTGACTGGAACTGCATTTGACATTGCTGCCACTTTGGGATGGAATAATTGTAAAGCAATTCAAATTCAGCCTGTTGAGGAGACACAGAACCAGTTTTCCTTTTTGGAATTTCATAATACTGACCACCATGCAAGTGATTTAATGCAAAACATGGGGATAAACTAAACCAGTGGAGTGCAGGGCCTGCCTTAGAAGTTATCAGACCCCATCTGGTACATTTAGTGGGATCTCCTTAGGGTTCATCAAACACAGTTGCCACCCAAGCTAGAAAACTCCCAAATTCAATTAACAAAATAGTTCTTCCCTGTGCCCTGGAAAAAGTACAATTTTGGAAAAACAAACACAGCTTAAGCTACAAAGTAGTATGAAATGTAAAAAATAACCGTATCGATATTAGACTTGCAGATTGCCTTTACCATACCAAAACAATATAAAAATATGCATGTTATGCTCAAAAATCGATCCTTGTGTAAAATGTATTGATTTCAAAATCCAAAATAGGATCAGTATGTAAATCTCTTTAATGGGAAAGCATAACTTCTACATAAGCAGTACTATGCTCCAATTATTTTCTAAAATAAATGATATTGGTATACTTCCCTATAAATTTGCATTGATATGTATGAATCATATTGGTCGAACATTCTCTTAAATGGGATTAAGATTCTGGTGCTTAGGAACAGAATGCACTGTTCTGGTCTATAGATAATGTAAATATATAGATTGTATAATTATTGCATCCAGTAAAAAAACAAAAACAAACCCCCCCCATGCAGCAGTACAGATATCTGTGCCATCATTTTAATGGAATACACCTTTGTCTTCAATGTAAAGCTTGCCAAATGTAGCTAATCCGTTTATTTATATTGTATTTTGTTATATCTGTCATATTTAATGCATGGTGTAAACAGAAAGTTACGTTACATTTTCTACTCAAAATAACAGAATATAGTTTGGTTAATATACATTTAGGCTTTTACCCTATTTTACCTAATGTACATTTAGGCTTTTACCCTATTTTTGCGCTTAACGTGAAAAGATATTTAGGGGGCCATATCATACTCTTCCATAAAAGTGAGATGTTCTCAATATAACTGTACAGAGGACTCTGGAGGCATCAAAACAAGGCGGTAGAATGAATCAGGCTGCTGCAGTAAGGCCTGACCTACTTGCCAGGAAATATGGAGATCATCCAGCAGTACAGGCACTGAACAAGCAGTAGAAGCAGCTGGGCACAACAGAACCAACAATAAAGGAGGTGCTAGTGGCAGGAAAAATGTTGAAGAGGGTCTGCCAAGCCACAATTAAGAAATAACCAAATAAAATAAAGACAACTATTAAACATGATGTAAAGAGACTGCATGACAGAATCAGAGAATTAGAAGCCAATGTGAATAGAGTGGAGGACCTAAGTCCTGAGAACACTTTGCACCAAAATGCAGATAGTTGATATTGAGGTAAAATAACCAAGCCTTGCAATATCTCTGTACTTCTTTTAGTGACTCCTGTCCCTACCAATCTGACTGCAGACCCTCCACCAACAGAAAACATCACTAGGGAAATTTTCAGATCAAATCAACTAGGCCCATAAAAAAAAAAACAATTACAAAACAGACCATAATGCATCATGTGAGACCAAAAGTTGAGAGATAAGTCATAGATGTGGGTGTTGGTAATGGGTACTGTATGGAGCCCAGATCACTTTCTGTAAAATATTGTTGATTTTGCTCCCAGTAAGAACTGCAAGATAGGAGGATTCTGTCACTACACTAGTGCTTTATTTTTTACTTTTTACTTTATCCACCAGTGAGCTTCAATGTTAAGTCTCACCTGTTTCCTTGCTTTCTCTTCCCGAGCTTGAGCCTTCATCTGTTGTACTTCTAAAGAGTCTGCCTTCCTCCTCCGCATGAATAAATCATGGTTTCCAATGCAGAGTTGCAGGATCTGTGTGCAAAGAGCAATAATTAAGATGACCATTAAACAGACATACTGCTGCTACAGAAATTTACAAAGACAATTCAATCCATGAAAATGCTGAAGTAATTTACACTGCCTAGAAGAAATTAATGCTCTTGATAAGCAAAGGGTTTATTTTTATAGCGACATTTGGCTGGTCTCCACAAAGCTGCAGTTCTCTGGACATGTATAGTATATCTGGTGCAGAAAAATGTTCATAAAGTTACAGAGTCCTCCAACAAGATTTGTGATTATGCTTGCAAGCTGAACATATTTTAATTGGGCAATTTTACAGTGGTGTGAAAAACTATTTGCCCCCTTCCTGATTTCTTATTCTTTTGCATGTTTGTCACACAAAATGTTTCTGATCATCAAACACATTTAACTATTAGTCAAAGATAACACAAGTAAGCACAAGTAAACACAAAATGCAGTTTTTAAATGAGGGTTTTTATTATTTAGGGAGAAAAGAAATCCAAACCTGTGTGAAAAAGTAATTGCCCCCTGAACCTAATAACTGGTTGGGCCACCCTTAGCAGCAATAACTGCAATCAAGCGTTTGCGATAACTTGCAACGAGTCTTTTACAGCGCTCTGGAGGAATTTTGGCCCACTCATCTTTGCAGAATTGTTGTAATTCAGCTTTATTTGAGGGTTTTCTAGCATGAACTGCCTTTTTAAGGTCATGCCACAACATCTCAATAGGATTCAGGTCAGGACTTTGACTAGGCCACTCCAAAATCTTCATTTTGTTTTTCTTCAGCCATTCAGAGGTGGATTTGCTGGTGTGTTTTGGGTCATTGTCCTGCTGCAGCACCCAAGATCGCTTCAGCTTGAGTTGACGAACAGATGACCGGACATTCTCCTTCAGGATTTTTTGGTAGACAGTAGAATTCATGGTTCCATCTATCACAGCAAGTCTTCCAGGTCCTGAAGCAGCAAAACAACCCCAGACCATCACACTACCACCACCATATTTTACTGTTGGTATGATGTTCTTTTTCTGAAATGCTGTGTTACTTTTACGCCAGATGTAACGGGACGCGCACCTTCCAAAAAGTTCAACTTTTGTCTCGTCGGTCCACAAGGTATTTTCCCAAAAGTCTTGGCAATCATTGAGATGTTTTTTAGCAAAATTGAGACGAGCCTTTATGTTCTTTTTGCTTAAAAGTGGTTTGCGCCTTGGAAATCTGCCATGCAGGCCGTTTTTGCCCATTCTCTTTCTTATGGTGGAGTCGTGAACACTGACCTTGAGGCAAGTGAGGCCTGCAGTTCTTTAGATGTTGTCCTGGGGTCTTTTGTGGCCTCTCGGATGAGTTGTCTCTGCACTGTTGGGGTAATTTTGGTCGGCCGGCCACTCCTGGGAAGGTTCACCACTGTTCCATGTTTTTGCCATTTGTGGATAATGGCTCTCACTGTGGTTCGCTGGAGTCCCAAAGCTTTAGAAATGGCTTTATAACCTTTGAAATTGAACTCAGGTGTGATAAACCACAGTTAAGTTATTTTTTAACAAGGGGGGCAATCACTTTTTCACACAGGCCCATGTAGATTTGAAATTTTTTTTCTCCCTTAATAACGTAAACCTTCATTTAAAAACTGCATTTTGTGTTCAATTATGTTATCTTTGACTAATAGTTAACGGTTTTTGATGAGCAGAAACATTTAAGTGTGACAAACATGCAAAAGAATAAGAAATCAGGAAGGGGGCAAATAGTTTTTCACACCACTGTACATGTCTACTAAGCCAAACATTTTCAATAAACATTTTAAAGCATTTTTTTTTTTGCTCAGAAAAGGTTTTTATTTGAAAGCAAAATAGATGGTAACAGTGTGTCAGACAAAGGTCAGAGACAACATGCCGTTTAACAATCAAGGTACATTCAAGATATTTAGACCATAGGCCTGTAGTTGCCTTGGCCTCCCACCACCCTCTGGACAACTAAAAACCATAGGTAAGTTGTGTCGCGTTAGGTTCCTAGACGCGTGCTGCCTGCTGGGGTTGAGTGCAGTCCAAGCTACCAGTCCAAAGCTGCCCAATCTGTATGTATTTAAGTAGCTGACCCTTCCTTTCTAAGGCAGCCCTTTCAATTGTTGGCACATTGTCCATAGCCACATGACATTCCTTAATAGATGGTGGTTTGGAGTCTTTCCAATGCAAAGTTATCACTTTCCGTGCCTGAAATAGAGCCTTCAATATAAAAATCCTGGTGAATTTGTCCAAGGATGCATCCAAGTCCAGATTTAATAGACAAGATCTTACTCCAGCTGCACTCCACCCCTGAATGGCACCATTTAACCAAGCTATTACCTCCCGCCAGAACTTTTGTAAAGCCGTACAGGCCCAAATCGTGTGCAGCAGGGTGGCCACCTCCGTCTCACATCTAACACATAATGGTGATGGCACCACCTTCATAACAAATTCCATCCAGTAGACAGCACTCCCTTTTCAATAAAACCGTCTTTATTCTTATTAGGACAGCAACATCATGCAACATTTCGAGTGGCACTCCACTCTTTGTCAAGCATCTTCATAACAAACAGCCTGTGCATAGTAAAATACGCCCTGTGAATAAAGTAGAGTTGTACTAATCTATGCCTCTGGGACAGAGAGACCAGCAGTGGTGTATTCAGGATCATGTCCCATCTGAGATAGCTCCTACGTCCTCCTCCCATCTTGCCCTAGCCGGGAGTTCTGGGTCCTGATGTACTGGTTTGTGGAGTGGTTTGTATAGCGTGGATATCATACCCCTCTGTTTATTGCTTAATAAAGTGTCTACTATAGGTGAATCACCCAGCTTGATTGGCTTTTTAACACTCTGTTTTTTAAGGGCCATCCTGAGTTTGTGATGCGTGAACCACTGAGACAGGGGCAGGTGTCTGGTAGTTTGAAGTGTTTGCATTGGCCTTCCCCCCACACATTCCCCAAAGAGGTAATCGAGAGAGACTCCCATATTTTTGGTGGGTTGCACAAAAGCAAGTGGGGGAACAGAGCATTTCCCCATAGTGGAGTCTGAGGTAGGTAGTCTCTGAATCTGAGTAGCTGGTGGGCTTGGTGCAACACTACTGATTGCTGTAAGACCAGGGCGGGGGAATTTATGTTTGGTTTCTTGACCAGTAATGCCAGCCAGGGGGAGCCAGGGAATCCAGCAACTGACTCCCACAAATGCTACTGCGGGGGGGGGGACAGTTCCTCGTGAACCATACATGAGATGTGGGACAGCTGGGCTGCTACATAATAGAGGAACAGATCTGGGAAGGCCATCCCCCCCTCCTCCCTACCTCTCATGAGGGTGTTAAAGCATTTTTTACTATATAATGCACCTGGTAACTATTATCAAGGCATAAGGAACCACAAACATGTGCCATAAACTGCAAACTTTTTGGATCAATATTGAAACATGTACAGCCAGCTTTATGAAAGCCAGGTCACAGTAATGTGGTATGATTACTGGTATATTCATAACAAGGAACAACTGTCTGTCATAAAAGTACCTAGTAGGCCACTTACAAGTTTGTTAACACGTAGCTTGGAAGAGTTAAATTTGAACACATCTATCTTCTTTTCAAGGGGTTTGATCGTGAACTGAAAAGACAAAAAAGTTTATTTTTAAAGGGGAAGTTAAGTCTAGAATAGAATAAGGCTAGAAATGCTGTATTTTGTATACTAAACATAAACATGAACTTACTGCACCACAAGTCTAATTAAACAAATGATTTATGCTTTCAAAGTTGGCCACAGGGGGTCACCATCTTGTAACTTTGTTAAACATCTTTGCAAGACCAAGACTGTGCACATGCTCAGTGTGGTCTGACCTGCTTAGGGATTGACAAATTATCAACACAGCACAAGTCAAATAATATCTGCCAGAAGCCGATGCAGCAAGACTGATTAATAATCAGAATATACAGACTGCACTGGGTCCTGTGTTGTCATGTAATCTAATGTGGATTTTATAGTTTTTGTATTGTTTAATACAAACTTTCTCCAACTCTGCAGAACCAGTGGCTGTAGCAAAATAATCCTTCAAATAGAATCCCAGTTTATCTGTTTAAATCTGGCTCCATGATCCTTGTCCCTGCAGCTGGAGTTGGAAACAGTAAAGGGGATGTAAAGGCAAAAATAAAATCCAATACAAATCTTTACACAGTCGTAGACTGTTCTACAGGGAAAAAAACAAAGCAGCTTGAGTTCTGCATGGCTAGGAAGTAAGGTGGGGGCTCCCCCTGCTGTTCATAAGTATGATTGTTTCCCTGCCCAGCAGTTAGGGACCATCTGACAATTCCTATCCACAGCAGTAAATAAAGTGATAATTTCACTGATACAGTCAGGTTTCTTATAAAAACAGTACACATAAAATTAAAGTTTATTGGAGATAGGTTTCTTTTTCATGAAGAAAGTAAAAATGGGATTTTATTTTTTTGCCTTTACATGCCCTTTAATACTCCTGGGGTGATTGTTATTCAGAAACTGGGTGGCCCACATTTCTAGAGCACATCAAATTCTCATTGCTACAACTAAATGCTATGGGATTGTTGGGATTGCATTTGTATTGATTGGCTACAATGGTGATGCTACCATTAGAATGACCAGAAGCTTAAAGGTAGTGGCACACTATGAATTTTATCCACTGAAGAAAAATGCTAGTATAGGAAAGGAAGGTGCAGTCCGAAACTGTTCTGTGCGTGGAGAGAGAGGCCGATGCCATTTGGCATGTGTTTGCCTTTTCTCCTGGGATGCCACTGGCTGAAAGAACATATGGTGGACCAATACTCTGGCTTGATAAAAGGCCAGGAGCAGGCCATGAACATTGCAATTGTCACAGGTCAAACCCATATATTAACTTTCTTCTAGAATAGTGCTATGTTGTATGCTAAAGTGCCATTACGCAAGGCTTTTCTTAAGTAGAAGCTGTGTAAGCTACAAAAGACTGAACTGTATAAAAGGATGTGTGGGGGTTCAGACATGCTCTCCTACGACAATGGGACAGGCTTTCATTTTACATTTTGCTCTTATTTACCCAAGTTTTTAGACAAAATGATGAAGGGGTGTGTGAATACTATTAACCACAATGCAATTTTACATACCATAGTTCAGTATGTCCTACTGCTTTAACCATCTGAAAATTGAAAGGTCTTTCAATTCTAGCTACTTTAAATTCTGTGAGTTGCAGCTCATGCTCACCTCAAGTATTGTCCAGTACTCTTAAAACTGCTTTTATAAAAAGAGTAAAGAAGCATCATCCTTGATCTGCATTAAATATACTAATAACATGGGTGTAGGCTGTTGTCTTTTGGGGGTATTTAAAGTTTAATAAGAAGTGACCAACTCACCTCTTTGTCACTGTAAGAGATGTTCCGTATCTCATTCCATGGAAAAGAAGTTTTAGGGGTCAGTCTGTTTTCCAGGTCATAAATGTGAAGTCCCAGAGCATCCACCCCAAGCAAGAGCTCAGTACCTTTCTTGTTCTAGTTTAATAACAACATGGCAATAGCACAAGATAATGAATTAATTTTGGACATACTAAATGGGCGCGTAGGTCAGTGATATATCAGAGGTATACATCAGGCATAGTCACATTACATATTTTAAAAATGGTTATTGGTAAGCACAACTTCCTCTCTTGAAATCAGTTTATAGAGGAGCAAAGGCCAGCTCTTTGTTGCAGCTCCCATCATTCATTTTTTCAAGTGATGCCATCTTCTCCCAAGCGGTCTTCTTCCTGGATTAATCGGCATCTTCTGGCGCATGCGCTGTAGGAGCATTTACCGGTAAGGATCTACTGCGCATGCGCCGAATGTCACGGAAATCTTCGTGACTTTTGGCGCATGCGCAGTAGATCCGTACAGGTAAATGCTCCTACTGCGCATGCGCCTAAAAACACCGGTCAAAGCAGGAAGAAGACCGCTTGGGAGAAGATGTCGCCTGTGAACTCCGTGGACAGAACCTGCACAGAGAGGTGAGTAACAAGTTAGGGGCATTTGCCCAGGGGGACAGGTAGGCCAGGGTGGAGGAGGGGGGGCCAACACAGGGGAGGGATATTTGCGCCCAGGGAATTTCCTTCTCCTTTAAGCATCCGAGCACTGGGGAGCTTTGAGTCCCCAGTGCTCCTTAGGGAAGCGGCACAAATCTGGGTCTGGTTATGCAAACCCTTACTGCAACCCTAGTTTATAATCTAAATCAGGGTACCAGAAAAAAAAAGGTGTAAAATTCTGAAAACGTAAAGTCAGGGATATACAATACACATTCTATATTGGGGGACCACAAAAAATAAACCAGGGTTCACTGTAGATCATTAGCATTTAAATGTATACCCTCATTTTAATAACTGATATTTTATTTTCTGTATATTTTTAGATTTATGTTAAATTGGTGTGGTTTTCTTCAAGCAATGCAATCCTGAGGAGTCCAGTCTTCTTCATGACCTTCAAATGTTTTACGCTGATGTTTGGCAACTTTCCAAAGGCAACTAATACGAAAAAACTAGAGGCAAGGTACATGAGCAAGTGTCAGCAGTAACATGTAAAGTAAGCTAGCTATTACATAAGCAAAATGGAAGATGTGGCCAGCGTAGCACAAAATGCAAGCCACATTGTCAGATGAATCAATTAACTGCTGGCTCAAAATGAGATCAGAGACTTGCTGGGGCTCAGTGTGCCAACAACCATCTTGTCCATCTGCAGTACTGCAGCCATGCTATGAAACTCTAGCCCAGGGGATCTACCAGTAGACCTTTAGCTGGTGATCATTAGATCTCAAGACACTCAACAAAAAGCTTGTCTAAATTGCCCTCCAGTTTCATGCTTTTTATTCAGATATTTATTATGTTAAGGTTACATAAGAAATTGTTGTTTGTTAAATATTGCAATATACATTTTCTCTTAAATTAATCAATTTAGGTAAAATTTTCAGGGAACCGAATGCTTTTTATGGATGTAGATCATAATGGGACAACATCACTAAAAGTAGACCTCACATAGTATGGGTACTCCTGCTCTAGCCCAATAAATGAACCAAAGAACAGGTTAATACATTTGTTTTCTATAAATCGCTTATTCTTAGTCAATTTAATCTTTAAGTCCATTGTTTGTTTTATTTGTGTTTTTTTAAGTTTATTTAACTTTTATTTGCTCCCCATGTTGGCATTTAAATTTCAGTCTAACCAACCATCACCTCAGCATGAGAAGATATATAGTTAAAGTTAAAGGGATACCGAATAGAAAAAAAAAGCATCAGTTAATAGGGCTGCTCCAACAGATTTCTGCACTGAAATCCATTTCTCAAAAGAGCAAACAGAAATTTTTAGATTTAATTTTGAAATCTGACATGGGGCTAGACATATTGTCAGTTTCCCCAGCTGCCCCAGTCATGTGACTTGTGCTCTGATAAACTTCAGTCACTCTTTACTGCAGCAATGCAAGTTGGAGTGATATCACCCCTCCCTTTTCCTCCAGCAGCCTAACAACAGAACAATGGGAAGGTAACCAGATAGCAGCTCCCTAACACAAGATAATAGCTGCCTGGTGGATCTAAGAACAGCACTCAATAGTAAAATCCAGGTCCCACTGTGACACTTAGTTACATTGAGTAGGAGAAACAACAGTCTGCCAGAAAGCAGCTCCATCCTAAAGTGCTGACTGTTACTGAAAGCACATGACCAGGCAAAATTACCTGAGATGGCTGCCTACAGACTAATATAACAACTTAAAAAAAATACACTTGCTGGTTCAGGAATAAAATTTTATATTGTATTTATATTGTAATTTTATGTGGAGTAAATTTTAGCAGTGTAAACTGTTTAATTTAGAAATAAAAACGACATCATAAAAATCATGACAGAATCCCTTTAAAGGGTCACTATATCATGAAAATATATATATGCTGGCATATTTCATGGAAACGCTCCAATTTTATTATACTATAAAATAATAAATAAAAAAAAAGCAATAGGCCTGAACTTTGTCCATTAGACAAAGAAATTACCTAAGAAGATCAACAGCAGGTGCTATATCACAGCAACACCTAGCAGATGTTCTTTTACGAGTCAATAGACTCAATAGAAAAGAATGTACAAAGCAAGAGATCACTAATATCCAGAAAAACAAAGTCACACAAAAAAAAGCATTGTCTAAAGCAGGGGTCCCCAACCGCCGGGCTGAGGCCCAGAAGTGGGCCGCGGACACTCCTGCACTGGGCCGCCGAGCCCAGCGCACAAAGACTAGGTGCGCCAAAATGGATGCCAATGCGTTCAAACTTGCTGCTGACCCCCACCGTCCCAGCCCCCCCCCCAGTCCTTGCAAAAAAAATTTTTTTTTTGCACTGTTCCCTGGTCCAAAAAAGGTTGGGGACCCCTGGTCTAAAGCACTTAAAAACTAAATATAAAGTGCAACGCTGACAAGTACAAAAGCTTATAAAGTGGTACTATGAGATCAGCAAATAATTTCAAAGAGATTATTAAAGAAGTAAAAACAACAACTCTAGATGGTAACACAGCATGTATAAAAAAAGCGACCTGTCTCACCCGAATTAGAAAATAATTGACTCCATACATTTCTGTGTCTTGTGCAATTTTCAGGTATTCCATCTCAGCCTCATCTCTGGGAGGGATAGGGATATAAAAAAAATGTGTAAAAACCTCAAACTACCTTTATTAACCTTGCTAATCTTCTATCTAAAGGTGGGCATACACTGATGGATTTCATTGTTGAAACATGCACCAATATTTATCATACAAAAGATCTTTCATATGACAATCTGTGAATGTTTGGTTGGAGACAAGACAACAGCTTAGTAAAAATTAAGCCTTGGATAACGGTCATCTCGTCGATTTTGTTTGAAGGTGTCTGAACATCGTAACGCTAAAGCTGAATCGTCAGAAAGAGCTAACGACTGTTTTTACCTGCATATCTGTCAATTCTGCCGTTAATGTTAGTGGAGTGGACAAAAGATCTTTCGTACGACCAATTGTGGGAAAGATCGTAATTGTAGTGTGCATGGCCACCTTAAATCTACTTATTAATAGATAGGGTGAAAGCGATCGTAAAGTTTACAAGTGTTTGATCATCAGGAACAATAGTAAATGATGAACTGTTGGGACAATGTTGTTGGAACGACCGTAAAATTGATGATCACTTGCACCCCATTGATTTAACGATAAGCGGATGATTTCATTGGGTTGTCCTAAAACCTTACAGTGGATGGGACGGTCAGATAATCCTTGTTAAAGGAACATTCACTGTGCATGGCAGAGATAGGTTAAATGCAAAAGTAAACAAACTAAAATATATGTTAGATAAAGTCTCCTAACATATCTTATGGATATTAATTGATGAATTGCTTATTAAAACAATCACTTCGCCAAGAAGATTGACAAAATCTGCCTGTCTATGGCCATCTTTAATCAAAATCTCAATCTAATGACAAACTCTCCTTGTAACGCTTTGTAGTGAGCCCATCCACTTCTCACCTGGTACGGCCACGATGCTCAGCATACCAAGCAGTGATTCTCTCTTCCCACATTTCAGGAGTCATCTGATACAGGTTTATAACCTAAAAGATGCATATAAAAAGTACATGTAACAGGCACCAAGCATAAAGAACAAAACTTACCCTTGTAGCCATCTATAACACAATGCACAATGCATTTTGAGGTTTTGCTTTGATACTAATATATTGACAGACATTTACATCACTCTGTAGATGATAGTTGAATGATACAGACATGTAACACTAAAAGAAACTGTCTCATCCAGAATGTCCACTGCTTCCTGGTATTTACAAATCATGATAAGTGGTATTTTGTGTATAATGTAATTTTTAAACATGCTCTAGAATTCTGTTATTATTGCGTTATGTATTGAATGTATCATATTGGCTAAATTCGAGCAATAATTAGTGCCTTCCTGCCCTATGCTCCCAGTGTGTCTGCCCTACTCTACCTGCCTGTACCATACCCTGCTTGTGGAAGGTGAACACTTGCTAGGGGTCACCAAGGTGTTAAATCCTGTGCTGAGGTTACTGTGTTAAACACAGGGGAGAAGGAGGCATATGAATGAAAGGGTATGTCTCAAGTTCTTGAATTAACATGGGTGTGATTTAAAGTGGGTGTGGTTTAAAACAGGGAGTGGTCAACACTGGCTTCCATTATCGTCCCTCCACCATGAAGGCTAGAAAAATTCTGTTGCTCTGTACCACAGAAGTTGAACAGCAATGTCTTAAAGGACTAGTAACAGTAATTTTTTTTTTTTAAAATAGCGACAGGGCTACGATCCATCGTGCAGCGCTCGATTCCTCCTCCCTGCCTTCTATAGGAGATAGCCAGGGAGGAGAAATCAAGCGCCGCACAAAGGATCATCGCCCTGTCTGAAGAGGAGCGCATGCAGAGAATCGGTAAGTAATTTCTTAATAAAAGCTTTTCGAATTAAAAGTTTAAACTGTGTTGGTGTTTTTTTTTTCGTTAAAAGGAAACAAATTTAAAAAAAAAAAAAATAATAAAATACTGTTACTGGTCCTTTAAGGTATAATCTAGCCCCTCTCCCTTTTTATTTGAGCTCAATCAGTTGTTTTACACAGACACAGCAGATTCACAGATGATAGTCTCTCTCTGTTTGCAGGAGTTCCCTGCCATCCATATGCAGACAGGGAAATTAACCCCCTCACTCCTGTGTTACAATGTGAACTGATGAATTCTTTGACTACAGGTCCCTTTGATTTCCAAGAATCTGTGCACCACCCACAATGGAAAGCAAAAGGACTTCAAACCCCAGAATGCATCACTTCATTATGGAACAAGGTGAAAGAGCGGCTGCATTAAACTGTGAACCTAAGGGATTTGGGAAATAGTTTGTCATAGTATCATTGTTTCATTTCAATCTGTGGGATGTATGTGATGAAAAAAATGTAATACTGGAAGTATTAAAAAGTGTTTATGCACCTTTTCATTCAATGCAAAGAAATGAGTAAGGGGGGGTATATCTTCCTTATAAAGTGTTTCTGGTTGCTGTCTACCTGTAAACAATGAACGCAAAAGTTCTCAATAAAATATATATATCTTACCCAAGTCCTGCAGAAGTATTGTTCAATTTAGCAAGTACTCCCATTTTAATCAACTAAGCTCTTCCTATAGCACCTACAGAAAGCATGTGCCAGGTCGTTTCTCATTATGAGTACACTTTAATAGAGGGAGCAGGTTATTTTTTTGGAATAGGGAGAGTGACAATTTAATTTTGTTTCCTAGATAAGTAAATGATTGATTGACATTTCCCATCAGGGTCTTCGTTCTTATAATAAATTACCCCTTTCAGGAGATACACAACAGTATCATCGGTAATTTTTTTTTGAGAGAGAGAACAAATGACAAATTCCTTAACTTTTGCAGACAGTAAAGCTATTCAGAGTAACTGTCCTGCAGGGGCTTCTGGACATCACAAATGGTCAAAGTTCCTTTATGGATACGTAATGGCCATTATGTCTTGGCAACAAATGGCCTACTTTAAGGGAGAAATATGTTTTCAGTCAATTGCTACGTAAAGATCCATGAATGTCAAAATGTACCAGTTATCTGCTATATACCATAACTTCATCAAGATGCATATGTTAAAATATGTTTAATAATATAACTTTCCTACTTAGGTTACAAAAAAAAAAAAGAAGCAGAAGAAATCCGCAAATCTTGATGCAAAGTTTCGAAAATGAGAATCATGCTTTTCTGAAGAAAAATAGCTTACCCTTTTCGGAAGTAACTCCTCTTCTGCCAGGAAACCACGTTTATGCACAGATGGATCATAATCACCATACTTAAAAGAATGAATGAGGAATTAATATTTGTACCATTAGTACATTTAAAGAAATATTATACAGGTATGTTAACCCTTATCCAAAAACCTCAATTACATGAAGGCCTTGTCACACAAACTCCATTTTAATCAAATAATGCTTTATTTATTTATTTTTTAATTGCATACTTTTTCTCAGTAATAATAATAATAATAATAATAATAATAATAATACAAAACAATCCTTTTGGGTTTATTTAGGGGATTATTTATCAGAGATCGAATTTTAGAGTTTTTTAAGACCTTGAATGAATGCACAACTCTAATGGTTTCTAATGGTTTTTTAATTTAATGGAAAAAACTTGAATCAGCGAGTACGGGGTTAATGACCTGAATTGATTGAATTTTCGCCGAAAAAAACTTGAATCGCTCAAGTCTCCAAGAGAAACCCTCCAAAAAAAACTTGAACATCATGAAGGCTATTAGCATCTTCAAATGGTTCAAGGGACCTCTGCTATTGACTTCTACATGACCTCAACATATTTTAGATGATGTATTTTCGGATTCAAGCTATTTACAGGGTCAGGGTATAATGAAATGAGGATTTTTTTAACCAGAAAAATCTATTTTTGACTCCAAAATAACCTCGAAACCTAGAATTTTTCATGGGAAACAACTCGAACCTTAATAAATATGCCACCTTAAGGTTTCAATTATTTCGGGTGATCCAGATTACAGATTCATCACTTATCCAGAAAACTCTAGATCCAGAGGTTTCTGGAAATAGTTTCTTATATCTGTACTTTTAGTACAATTTTACTTTTTTTGCAGATTAATAACATGAGTTTATATAGGACACATTTCCTATAAAGATGCGTGTGTTATAGACATTGAACCATTTCTGATCAGTGGCAACAGACTTACATTTTCTGGAGGAGAACAGAGGAAAGGTTGATGTAGTTAGGAGTTACTTAAACTAAATCATTAACACTTAGTATATAGGGGACCAGAAGACTCACCTTTGCTTGAACTGCATATGATGCTAAAAGCACTGAAGCTTCTGGGGGACAGTATATTTTCTCTTCTAAAATTTGCTTTTTTACCTGCTCAGAATAATAATAATAATAATATTAATAATAATGTATTAAAAAGAGAACAGAATACTAGAAAGAATGTTCCTGGAAAATGAGTGAATAAATACATATGAGACAGCAGCACCTGAAGGAAGAAGAGATGTTGGGTTATATCCTGTACTAGCTCCTCCTCAACATTTTCTGGGTAGAACTTGGCTAAAAAGTTAAAGGTGACTGGCTCTTCCTTTGGAACATCATGGTCCAGTACCTGAATAGAAAGTAATGAGGTTATTCAAATACTCAAGCAGCCATAAGAAATGAGGGACATGAAAATATAGTGTATATATTTCTTCACCTTCTTATCCATCTTTAACCATGCTATTGTGTCCTTTATGGTATACTGAAGTCCAAAGAACCAGGTTTCCCGCAAACCCAGAGTACGACATACCAAGTCAAACAAGTCCTTTCCTTTCCATTTCATCTGGCAGAAACATGAAATACTCTGTTAAGGTACAGTGTAAGCATTTACTAGGCATTCTTCTAGCTTTAGTTAGGAATTCAAACGGGCAGCACTCCGATTAAAATAAAAGCCTTTATTTCTCACATGCAGGGCAACAGCAGAGCATTCTTCTAGCTTTAAACAGAAAGAACATGTAATACACTATCTGTCAAACCATTCCGCACGCACCCCTAACAATGCATAAATTAGATTGTCCATAAGCACAATGTGAAATTTCAACTTTTCATTTGTTTGCATCATACCTGTTAAGCTGCCCTGAAAAATCACTGAATGTCAGAGGATAGATTTGGCCAGTCTGCTTTACATGTAATATAGGATGTGAACTATTAACATTCCACAATTTCAAGCATCCACCACATTATAATAAATGATTAGAATGTTAGGGTAAAACCAACATAGAGCTAATAGATACAGTAAAATGTATATTCTCTATAGGGGTCTACATCATATGGTCCTAACAAAAACCCCTACAGAAACATGTTAAAATGCACAAACAAAAAAAAAAAGGGGGGGGGTAATTCTTCCTGATTTGCTTGCTTTTTTCTTTTTTTTTTTTTTTTTGGTTTTCAAAACTTCAGTGGTCAGAACAGACAACATGGAACAGAAAAAGCACATGAAGGCAAAAAGATATTAAAATAATGTTTACTCTACTATAAAGTGACCGGAGATGGGTTTCGAATAGGATGAGGGGTGTGGATGGGGAGCATTAGCAATGTTGATATATTGAAGGTGAAAATATTAACATAAATTTCAAGAACTTTAAAAACAAACAGACACAAAAAAAAAATCAATTCCCATCCAGAAGGTAGCTCTCGGTAGAGGTGTTTAAATGTTATGATAGCTTGCCATTTAAAGATCACATCTGTCTCACTTGTTCAGGAATCAACATCCATAACTTCAATTCTCAATGGCACATCGAACACTTTGCCGACTCCTGACCTTGCTATAACTATTTTCTTTTAAGACTCCGAGCAACCAGCCTACTATTGTACAAAATTATAGAATATGTTGTGGAACTTTATAAAAGTGTTACAAATAACAGCAATGTGATTCCACTGGGAGAAATAAAAGTGCAATGACAACTTCTCATCTTTTTTATCAAAAACAAATAGTTTGAATTAATAAAAAAAGAAGAAAAAAAAAACATATTTTGCTAGTTGGAAGAGCTATGCAATTTTGTTTTTAAAGTGCAAACAAATACAAAAAGTATTGTAGAAGTGATACCTATATTGGCTAACAATAAAAATACATTGCAAGCTTTCAGAGCACCAAGGCCCTTTCATCAGGCAAAATACAAATGAAAGATGGAGAGGCACAGCACAACCCACCCTAATTCATTGTATTATCTCTACAATTGATCTCTATCTATCTGTAACTTCCTAATGTATTGCCCATGAATGCATCACTGATCTATATATGATGTGCCTCTCCATCTTTCATTTGTATTTTGCCTGACGAAGGGGCCTTGGTGCTCCAAAAGCTTGCAATGTATTTTTATTGTTAGCCAATATAGGTATCACTTCTACAATACTCTTTTTTATTTGTTTGTTTGTTTTTTTATTTGTTATTTTTGCTACTGGCTAACATGGTACCACAGTTTTTGTTTTTAAAGGGGAAATTCACCTTCAGACCAACGTCACAGTTTGAACAGCCCTTGTCAATAAAATTTAAAAATAAATATAAGTACCACAGCAGCAGTGGATACCAGATCATGAATGTTTTTCTCTGCTTCCCTCAGGCAGGAGGTCACCGACCCTGCCTGTGTGATGTGCAGGAAACCAAAGAAGGAAGTTCAGAACTGGAGTACTACTGCCTGTTTTTGGGTTGACCTCCGCTCTGTGTACCTGCACTCAGATGGAAACTGTACTGTTCAGTGCAAATACATGGAGAAGTGGAAGAGAGCTGTTCGCTTCTTTCAACATCAGAGACAAACACAGGGTGAGAACAGCGGAGCCTACACTCCGTGCATGCTTGCCCTTAGACCATACCTCCATTTGTGTGTAATTTATCCAATGTGCTAGCTGGTTGGTACTGGTATTCAAATGAGGTGGAATGGAAGAGATATGTGCACTAAATGACAAATGTCAAGCCAATGAAAATGAAAGAAAGATGAAACATAAGGCACCCCAATGATTATAATCACACACCTGTTACCCTGACTGAGCAGAAAACTGCATTGGCCTGGTGTACTTTGAGATACTGACATCAGCAAATAAGCTTTTTTTAGATCTATCATAACATTATCTTGCTATAATGCTATTTATAATGTTTTATAATGTTGCCATAACAGTATTTGCCTAATGCTTTTACATTACCTTTCTTACCCCCATGTTCCTTTATGCGGGGGCTGCCATATTTGTGCAGCAGTATTCTGTTAGTATTAGAAACTCTTGACAGGTTGAGATGGGACAGTCAGGTTTATTAACTCAAGTTACAAACAAAAGCAGGTCAGCAAGAAAGGTCAACATGACCTATTGGTAACTTTTAACGTAGATTAATATTTTGAAAATAACATTTTTAGTGCCAGTATCACTTTAAGCTAACATCACATTGCAATCTTCTTCCTTCTTTGTGCCGGGTACGCATGTGCAGTAGCAAAAAGCTGAACTTTTACAGAAAACCCGGCTTTTTTCACTCTATTGCGCATGTGTTGGCCCAGAGCCATTGAAAAGCAAGTAAGAAAATAAAGACAATTGCTCCATGGTGCCCCTTCAAGTTGGTGCAGTTTTCTGCTAACAGGAGCATTGGCCAGAGATAACGGGTAAGTGATTATGATTGGGGGGGGGGGGAATTGTGATTGGGAATTTGTGTCCCATCAAATGAAGCAATTTTACTAAGCACTGATCTCACCGTGGAATGGTTCATGGTATGAGCACAAAGGTAGAAGGCAAAATTAATTCTTCTTGCATAAACAAACTACGTCTCCGTTTATGTATTGTTAAATTATCATGCATGACAATGGTTTAGTGCTTTCAGAAATGAGTGTTCCTCCCATCAACTGGATACATAACATTTTGTAAGATACTAGGAATAGCCACTCATTGAGATAAACACTGCAGATACATGAAGGGTTAATTAGTAGCTCAGTACCTCACAGTTAAATTCCATCTCTGCGTCCATTGTAATGATTCTGACAGTGAAAGTTTTTGGCTGTTTCCTCTTCAGAGAGGTGAAGCTCATCCTTGAAGCGATAGCTCCTGCCATTTTTAAACTGGGTCTATGAAACACCAACTACTCGCCCAAGATGATAACTGAAACTGGCTGCCAATTCCGGGCCATACAGGGATCCCTTCAATAAGTAGCCTTCATTGGTCACATTACTGTGTGAGGACCAGCATCCATATTCAGAAGTCTTTGTGAGGAATGAGCAAATTTGCAGAGTTTTGGCCCCAGTCTGTCAATAGCCAAAAGTCACATCATTTCTTGTAGAAAAAAAAAAGTTCTATGTGAAGGAGTTGTAAAAGTGTCTTTAATAAACGTAGAATTATGAGGAGATATTTAAAGCAAAGGTTGCAGAGTTTGTCACAGAAGGGGAAAATGGTGGGTATCACTTAATGACAAAAAAAGTGTGTAATTAAAAGAACGTCACATTAGGGTGAGACAGCAATTCTTTGGTTAACGTATATATACTAAATCCACTTCTAATTTTCACTGAGAAAGGAGCAGGGTATATACCCCCGGGCGCTGCATCTTCTTCCAGTGGCTTAAAGCACCTTTCTGTTTATCACTACACAAACAAATGGCCCGCACCCATGCCGCCAGACTGTCCGGCTGTACGCGGGGCAGCCCCGCTTTTCATTACACAACTCGCAGTCCCCAGCTCGCTGTTTAAATGTCCCGCAACGCACTTTAAAAGTCTAGCACCACAGCTCCAGCAGGCCAGAACGAATACACCAGCGTCATAAATCTCATCTCGCGAGGTTGTGACATCACGCCTTAATGCACATACGTGCCGTGACGCGCTACGTAGCAACCTGGGTAAGAGATGCGTAAGAAAGTTATTCGGCGGTGGCATACAAACATACCTGCTGAGTAACACTGTAGTCTAGAGTTGCCAGGTTGGCCGTTATCCAGCCAAATTGGGTCACTAATGTAAAGCTCAGGCGGATTTTGAAAGTACAAACTAGCCAAGGTACGGATTTGGGCTACTTTTTGGGTTTTTGGCTGGTTTGTACTTTCGGAAACCAGCCAAAGTTTTTTCTTATCCTAATGTGCCAAGGCTGTGTCTGCCAATGCATGCTGGGTAATGTCGTTTTTGTTTAAAGGAGATGTTCACCTTCCAAACACTTTTTTTTAATTCAGCTGTTTTTAGATTGTTCCCCAGAAATAAAGACTTTTTTCAAGTACTTCCCATTATTTATTTTTTTACTGTTTTTCCAAAATCTAAGTTTAAATTTAAATGTTAGTGTCTGGTGTTTAAGTCTGACTGCTCAATAACGCAGATTCTAAACTGTTACAATTTTGCAACATTTAGTTGATACATTTCTCAGCAGCATCTCTGGAGTATTAGCAACTATTGTGTCAATTCTAACAGCTGCCTGTAATGAAATTCAGGGATTCTGCTCAGCAGGGACAAAGATAAGAAATATATCAACTAAATGTATTCATTTAGAACAGTTTACAGGGTCAGTGAGCCCCCCTCCAAGGGCTGCTTCAAAATTGGAAAAACAGTCACACATAGAAAATAGAAAGTCATTGGAAAAAGTTGTTATTTCTGGTGATCTATCTGAAAACAATTAGTTGTTTGAAGGTGAACCATCCCTTTAACAGTTTGCCAAGTTTAATATGAGATGATACCCAGCATGCAATGATACTGACTTGTGTAGAAGTTACACTCACATTTTGCTTCATGGAAAAATTAGCAAAAAAGTGAACATTTTAAAAAGGCATATTTTCACATATATTCATTTATTTTAAGACCTTTTTATTCACTGCACATGTGCTATTTTTGGGTTACTTTTTAAGTGCCTCTTGGCTAGTTTTGGGCTGTTTTTGAAAATTAGACCTGGCAACTCTGCTGTAGTCTGTGTCCTACTTTTGTAGTCTGTGTCCTACTTTTGTCAGGGAACAATAAAAGTAAAAAAAAAAACAACTTGTTTTCTTTTCGTAGTGGAGTCTCTGCTCCCAAAACAAACATACTCTATGATTTTTCAGCAGTGCTCAGCAATGCCCTTCACCACCATGGTCTGCCCCCGCAATATTGAACCAAAAGTAACATTTTTTTTACTTGTATAGTATCAGGGTACAAAAACAGAAAGAACAATTTTCTTGGCTGTGAACAATACTCACAGCCTCCTCTCTAAACTTGACCAAAAGTTTCTATGCAGACTAGGGCAAGGTGATATTAAAGGGATTGTTCACCTTTAAATGAATTTTCGTTTGGATGTAGAGAGATATATTCTGAGACAATTTGCAGTTGGTCTTCATTTTTTATTATTTGTGCTTTTTTAGTTATTTAGATTTTTATTCAGAAGATCTTCAGTTTGCAAATTACCATAGCAACCATGTACTGATTTGAATACAAGACTGGAATATCAAAAGGGGAGAGGCAGATTAGAATAATGAGTAATAAAGAGTAGCAACAACAATAGATTTTTAGCCATGCAGAGCATTTGTTTTTTTAGATGGGTCAGTGACCGTCATTTGTAATCTGGAAAAAAAAAAAGCAAATAATTCAAAAACTATAAAAAATAAAAAAAATAACGGCCAATTAAAAAACTGCTTAGAATTAGTCACTCTATTGTAAAAGTAAAATTAAAGGTGAACCACCCGTTTAAATGATCTTTTTATGGGTTTTGCACTCTTGTCTGCAAACAAGGTCCATACTTTGTATTGCAAAGGGGCAAATGTAGGGTTCATTTATGACAAGACAATAGGTGAAATTGCCTGAAAGTAATGCGTTTTAGGCTGTTTTTTAGTCCCAGTTTTTTTACAATTTAGGATTAGATATTTGAGAATTAATTTTGGAGAAGATGGCTAAAATAGATAGGGATGCACCAAATCCAGGATTTGGTTCGGGATTCCGCCTTTTTCAGCAGGATTTGGATTCATCCTAATTTGCATATGCAAATTAGGGACTGGCAAGAAATCGTGTGACTTATTGTCACAAAACAAGGAAGTAAACAATGTCTTCCCTTACCTAATTTGCATATGCAAATTAGGATTTGGTTCGGTATTCAGCCGAATCTTTCGCAAAGGATTCAGGGGTTCGACCGAATCCAAAATAGTGGATTTGGTGCATCCCTAAAAATAGACCAAGAACTAAAAGGGGTGTTCACTTTTGAGTTAACTTTTAGTATGATGTAGAGAGTGATATTCTGAGATGATATGCAGTTGGTTTTCATTTTTTATTATTTGTGGTTTTTTGAGTTATTTATCTTTTTATTCGGCAGTTCTCCAGTTGCAGTTTCAGCAATATGGTTGCTAGGTTCCAAATTGCCCTAGCAACCATGCATTAATTTGAATAAGAGATTGAAATATGAGTTGGAAAGTACATTTATGGAAAGAAGAGTAATGAAAAGCAGTAATAACAATAAATGTGCGACTTTACTTAGCATTTGTTTTTAGATGGGGTCAGGTCAGTGACCATCCCATTTGAAAGCTGGAAAGAGACAGAAAATGAAGGCAAATAATTAAAAAAAAACTACAAAACAAATAATGAAGACCAATTGAAAAGTGGCTTATAATTGACCATTCTATAACATAAGAAAAGTTATATCAAAGGGTTCCAGTGCTTTTTATGAAAACTAGGTCCTGATTTTTCACAACCAGAATTTTTCTGGTCTACGTGGTGGATGCTAGTGTTGTCCACTCACAGTTTTTTAACCATATCCACTTGAAATCACACCCATGTTACCATAAGAACTTTTAAGACCATATTCACATTAATGGTGGTAGCTAGGGTTGCCATCTTCCCGGTATTTTACGGGCCTGCTAGACCTAGACCCCAATTTTATTACTAGGGGAAATGCATAAAAATATAGGAAGGTCTGTATTTTTTTCAAGAAAAGGTGGCAACCCTAGTGGTAGCACACCAAAAAACCCAACGGTTGGTGCTCACTGCAGGGATATCACTCATCACTTTCATGTGAAAAATGTAAATCATATTAAAACATACCCTTAAATCCATATGCCTCCTCCTCCCCTGTGGCTAACACAGCACCCCCCAGCACATAAGTAAACACCTTAGGGGCCCCTAACAACAATTTCCAAAAGCTAAGAAACCCCCAGAATAAACCCTACCAGGCTCACGTCCCACAGGTAGCGTAGGGCATTCAGAGTAGGACACACTACTTTAAAAGATTGCCCCCACCAGAACTGGGTTGCCTGCCTCATCTGGTGTGGGTTGCCATCTTGCATAACACACATGCGCATAATAAGTGAGTCTCACATGCTGATGTCATGCACATAATGAGGTAGTTGCCACACTCGCTCATCATGCACATGCGAGTGCCCCAACATGGCCTCCTGCACCGGGAGCTCCCTCCTGGTATGAGCAGCCTAGCGCTGGTAGGGGCAATTTTTTTGTTAAAATGACTATTGTAATCCCCAAACCTATGGTGGGGTTAAAAAAAAAGTTCCATCAGAGCCTCAGTCTCAGCTGGGCTCTCCATTTATGTGTGGAGGTGTGGTAGAACTATACATTTCAGCTGCACAAACAGGATTTATTATGGCAATACGAAATGTCTATTTAGCAAAAAAAATAAAGTACTAATGTAGTACCAATGATTGCGTTGAGATAAAGTGTCACAGCAACATACGACTGTAGATTATATCACACCTGACACTTGGCAGGATCTTCACTCTGTAACACTTAGTGGACCTGTATCCCCTCCAGTGGAACCTTCTTGGAATCCTCTAATTCCCTTTGCACCCAGCAGTAAAACATTTTGTCCTCACAATGGTGCTATATAACAGCACCAAATACATCACGATTCTGATTCTTTTCAGAGAATTCCCCAGGTGCAATGGCTGCTGATAGACAACAAGCAATACATTTCCTAATATTTACTATCAATTTAAAGGCTACAGTTATTTGCAACTATATACAACCTCTTCATGGGCATCTCTCTTGGAAGCACCCAGGCACATAAAAAATCTCCCCAGCTGCAGGGCAGAGCTGGGGGTTGAGGGTTATCATACCTCCCCCAACTATGCCGATTTTGACAGCTCAGCCCACATTGCTACTGAAATGTCCTGGGTTTCTGTTTGATCTCCTGCACTGATGCCAGAAAAAAATAGAATGTTTCTGAAATGTAATTAAATATGAGGCTTTGTGGCAGGGAGCCCAAAACACTAATAATCTGCACTTAGATACAATTGTTAACAATTTAATAAGCAAATATACAATTGTAACTATTTAAGATAAGCAGGTCTCTTGGGAGAACTGATACTTACAGCTTCGCTCCACCTTTATTAGCAAAACTGTAATAACACATAAAAGATGGCCCTAAAACCACCAGAAATGAGTTCAAAGATTCCATAACCTGAGAAATTTTGCAAAATGGACATGGGATTTGGGGGGAGTAGTCAAAATGGGCGTGGTCAAAAACATTTCACCCAGCTACGTGAGGCAGAACTTTTTGTCCCTCTTTCTGATTTTCAGATGTGGGGAGCTATGGGTTATGAGGCACATTTTAGCTTGACATGGCATGCGCAGTCATACATGTGGCATCACGTCTGCTAGCTGGGGGCGCATATAGGTCCGGTGCTTACGGTGGCACTCAAACTAAATACAACACTGCTGGCTGTAACAAAAAAAATGTAGGCACTTAGCATTGTACACACACGGTTCAGTAGTGCACTTGTTGCTTTTAGCAGTGTAAACACGACAACTGGACTAGAATGAGGTACCAGACCTCCCATATCCTTTAAAAGCAGAGATCAAGGCAGACCCATCCAGCAGTCCCACTGGCAATGGGGGCATTTAAGTGGCAAAGTCACACAGGTCCATTGCTTGACTCCTACGTAAGGTCACTGGAGCTTTCTTATTCTAAATGCATACCACAGATTTTTAAACTAATGTCACTGAAGGAATACATTTCCCATAAATCCCTAGTAGCAGTCAGGATATGTTGAATATGTAGTTTAGTGGTTGGTCTGTTGAGTGCCTAAAATACCTGTTTTTGAAATACAATACAGGTATGGGACCTGTTATCTAGAATGCTTGGGACCTTGGGTTTTCCAGATAACGGGTCTTTGAGTAATTTGGATCTTTATAGCTTAAGTTTACTAGAAAATCATGTAAATATTAATTAAACCCAATAGGCTGGTTTTGCTTCCAAAAAGGACAAATTATATCTTCGTTTGGATCCAGTACAAGGTACTGTTTTATTATTACAGAGAAAACCTTAATTTATCATTGCTGTATCAAAAATGACAAAGTCTTTATATAATCCTAATCTCTCAATTGTACCCTAATTTTTTAGTTTGTAAACTCTAATCTCTAGGTCCTTCTAACCCTATTGTACTCTGTAATCCTTGTTTGTTATCCACCATTTATTTCCTGTTTGCTATAACTGCAGTAAAGCACTGCGTATCTTGACAGCGCTATATAAATAAATGATGATGATGATGATGAAATAGGAAATGTTTTTTAAAAATTTGGATTATGTGGATAAAATGGGAGAAGGCCATTCTGTAATTCAGAGCTTTCTGGATAACAGGTTTCCAGGTAATGGATCTCATACCTGTATATGTAGGTAACAGACTGTAAAAATCAATAACTGTTTGGTATTGATCAGATGCTGGAGACAATGTGCTAGGTAACAAGGATCCAAAGGTGGGCAGAACTGTGTCATATCTGTGTAGTTATCGTATCATAGATGTGTAGTTATAGGAAGCCACTCATATTGTAATTTAAAAGTTCAGTTCTGACCACTGCACTGTTTGCAAGGAGTTTGTATGTTTTACCTGTGACTGATGTGCTCTAGTTTCTACCAAAACCATACAGGCAGTTTAATTGGCTCCTGATGAAACTGACATCAAAAGCATGTAGGCCCTAAGCTCGTATCAGGCTCCGCCTAGCCTCTCCCCCTCCCCCTGCTGGCTCAGTGCAGCAGCAGCTCATTTTGGCTTCCTGTATTCACAGATAGAAAACATGCTGACTCGAGTGACCCGGATTTCTCCTTTGCTCCAAAGCTCTGGGCCCAGCTCGGGATACTTGCCACTGCTGTTATGTAGGTAAGGTGCTGTGTGTGTCTCAGCTTCCTCTTGGCTTTGTGGTTTAATGTAAAATGGTTGTTAGTCTATACTAATCACCTGTCAAGGAGAAAGCAGCCCATTAGCCTTGCAGTGGAGCAACAGCACCACCAAAATGTACTCGTCAGGGAGACTGCAGCAGCTCTCTTCTTGTGTGTATTATATTAAGTGAATGTAAGAAGTAGTAGTTATGTACCAACGTTAACTGAATGCAAGCGCTATGTACTGTTGCACTTCTGTAGTATAATGTAAGACTAGGTAGAGGAGCTTTGATTTATTTGCTGTTTTTTTTTATTTCAGGCTACATGGTGTTACCAATGTACAGGTTTTAACATTATCGCTAGAACCAGCAAAGTATTTACTCGCTGCAAAAAAATGGTACATACTGGGCAAGTCTGGTGCATGTTGAGCAATTCTGAAAGTTAGGGAATATACAAAGCTACCAGAATTCTATGGTGTTTTACAAGCCATGTGAAAAGCTCTGGGAATAGGTTTTTTTTTTTTGCATTTTACATTGTAGTTCGTGTTACCTGCCCCCTGTTGTAATAGGTTCCCAGTGCCTGTTGTCAGAGAAGATGATGTATAAAGGTCATGTTTGTTTTGGGCGCAGTGAGTGGAAATCTCTGCACGTAATCTTCACAGCATGATAATGCATTTTGGGTTGAATCTGTGTAAACCCACTTACTTTGTTTCCACATGCTATTGACTCATAATTTATATAATATATACATAATATATTAAAGAAACAGGATCAAAGTAATCATTGTGTTTATAAACATAATACAGTTAAATTTTTGCAATAAATCTTGACATTTTTCAACTGGGGATTTGTCAGTAAGATATGCAGTAGAGCTGTGCCACACACTGATTGTACATTTTTTTTTTTTCCAATTCCTCTCTTCGAATTTAGATATGGCTCCGATTCCAGGGATAGCAGTTGGCTTCGCTCTCTCTTTGTGCGAAAGGTAGATCCTCGCAAAGATGCACATTCCACTTTATTGTCCAAGAAGGAGACAAGTGGTCTCTACAAGATACAGTGTGGGTATCTAATAAAAACCATGGTTGTGCTGAAGGAATATAATAGACATTCTCTCTGAATCTCTTTGTAGAAATAGGTACATGAGTAAGAGCTGGTGAAAAGGGACCAGAACGAATTTAAGCCTAAAATAAAACTTGATGAAACCAGTTAGGACCGCTTCAACTCACCACCACTTAGCTGCTCCCCTGTATTGCCGGGTGCTCAGTCCTCCGCGTCCCCACTGCCAACAGTAAATACTCGAACAGAAGGACGGCACTCCGGTAAAGAACAGGATTTTATTGCTGGGTACTGTAGAAAAACATAGGCCTTACGCGTTTCGGGAACACCTTCCCTTAATCATAGGCTTGAATAAAATAAAATAAAACTTGATCCAGTATGAAAATGTATTTTATAATGTTCAAAATGCTAAAATGAAATAGTTCTAAGATCAATGACGCACACTGCTATTTGTGGTTCAGCATTTTGTTGCGACTACTAAACACCAGAATATACCCTCGCGTAGACAATAGTGACAATTGTCTCTGCTAAAACACTAAAAGCATTTGCATGTATATTTGTGTGAAACGGTGGATACTTCTCCTGCCTGGAGAGAAATGCAGGTGGAGAGAAGCCATGGCACAGCCCAGTGTGCCAGTAGCCTTAGATTTATGACACAAGGATGATTTTGGGATGTTTGGTGCTTCCGAAATTTTGTTGCTCAGGACGCAATAATATAGCAACCTTTATTGCCTCCTCTGAGCCAGATGACTGTTGCACAAGCCCTTTCTTTGATACTGACATACAGTGCACGTTACATTTTGGATTCTTGTTTTGAAGAGCATGTTGTAACAATCTTATTTAATTGCTGTGTTTCCACGCCATTGCCAGCTGTGCAGGCATGAACCAGCATATGGAAAATATTTTTCTGTTGCATAAGTTAGAAAACAAATACATCCATCAAATTCAGTGTTTGTAGAGCCATCTGTGAATTAAACTGGAACCAGAACAATATCCCCAAGCAATGCAGTTACCACTATAACCTTACTGGGGGCAAAATTCTTCATGACAGCAACTTAAAGGGGGTGTTCACCTTCCAAATACTTTTTTCAGTTCAGTTGTTTTCAGATTGTTCGGCAATGCGTTTTCAATAGTCGCCCAAAGTTGCCTCAGTGAGGCAACTTCGGGCGACTATAGAAAACGCATCGCCACGTGTGCATTAGCGCAGGGACTTTTCTTTGTAGCCTATAGGGAAAAACGCTGAGGCAGTTCGGGGAGATAGTCGCTCAAAAGACTAGGCAATTAGTCGCCAGGCAACAAAATCTCCCCGAATCTCCTCGTGTGGACTAGCCCTTAGTTGATATATTTCTTAGCAGCATCTCTGGATTATTCACAACAGCTGCCTAATGTAAGTCAGCGATTCTGCTCAGTAGGGACAAACATAAGAAATGTATCAACTAAATGTATCGATTTAGAACAGTTTACAGGTTAAGCGACCCACCCCCCAGAGCTGCTTTAGAAGGTGAAAAATTACACTTTACACTTCAATATTAGAAAAATGGTAACACATAGAAAATAGAAAGTAATTGGAAAAAGTTATTTCTGGTGATCTATCTGAAAACAACTAGTTGTTTGAAGGTGAACAACCCCTTTAAGCAGATTGCTTACTCCTTTTAGTCATCACTAACATTATTTAAAGGGCACCTATCATTATGAAATTGTTTCCCCCAGAGGTGAGCTCTAATAGGGGTTTCACTCTGGGTGGGGAAAAAACAGAAAATGCTTGTGAATGCTAGGATGCAGCACTGGGGGAGCTCCCAGTTCTGTTGGCCATGTTGGAACTCTAAGCATGCGAATTATGTGTAGTGTCCCAGCTCGCTTATTATACACATGCTTGTGATATAAGATCGGGAGAGGAATCACCTGATCTTATATCACACACATGCATCTTGGTATGGGAAGCACAGTGCTTTTCTACAAGCATTTTGCAGTGTGCAGTTCAGCTTTGGATGATTTTATATGCTCCGTTGATCACAAAAGTAAAATATATTTATGATGATTCACCTAGGGAAATCCCTCTGGGTGAGTTATTTTTATGATGTTCTACTGAACTGAAGGCCAGATGTCATCCTCCATTACAATTTTTCTGCCAGTGACCATTATAGACTTGTCTGTGGGACATTGTCTAACAATATAGTCACTATCTTGTTGAATGATGGATAATCTATGTTCTACCAAGTTAAATATTGCACAGTAGGTATAAAATACAATTTTCTTTATTTTTCATTATAAAATAATAATAGCCTGTTGCTTTTTAGATAACTCAGTGTTTCTGCAAGGCAGGACCAGGCGGGCCTGGTTGGGTGCAGGTCCTATAGCATCGGGTTAGGGTTGAAAGTTTATAAAAAACGATAAGGACCGCTTCAACTCACCACCACTTAGCTGTTCCTCTGTAGTGCCGGGTGCTCAGTCCGCAGTGTCCCCACTGCCAACAGTAATATACAAACAGGAGGACGGCACTCCGGTAAAAAACAGATTTTTATTGTAGAGTACTGCAAGGGTACATAGGCCTTACGCGTTTCGGGAACACCTTCCCTTAATCATTGCCTATGATTAAGGGAAGGTGTTCCCGAAACGCGTAAGGCCTATGTACCCTTGCAGAACTCTACAATAAAAACCTGTTTTTTACCGGAGTGCCGTCCTCCTGTTCGTATATTATTGAAAATTTATAGACCCACACACCATTGACAGGGACATTAATATTTCTGCTAGAGAGGACCAAAGATAAGAAATGTATCAACTAAATGTATTACTAAATGTAAATGACCTTGCACTGTCAGTGAAAATATATAGTAAACTGCCTTATAGAAGAGTAGATAATGCATTTTCAGTAAAAATGGAAATGTTGGAGAGAATGTAAATTGAACTATGCATAAGCAGCAGTGTTCACTGGACTTTGTAGTTATCCGCTAACCAGAAAGTTGCTAATTTTCTGCAGATTATTAATGGAACATTGGGAATTAAAGGAACAGTAACACCAAAACATTTAAGTGTATTAAAGTAATTAAAATATTATGTACTGTTGCTCTATACTGGTAAAAATTGTGTATTTGCTTTAGACACCATAGTTCAGTATGGCAGCAGTTATTCAAACTGAAATAGGGCTATATGGCACATAGCCGATAACACACAATTTCTGCAGAATACAATGGTGCTTATCTGTTATCTGTGTCTTTTTTGAATGGCTGCCCCCCATGGCTACTCAACAGCTTCTTTAATTCTTTTAATTGAACTATAGCAGAGTCTCTGAAGCAAACACACAACTTTTACCAATGTGGGGCAACATTGTCTTTGATACACCTTCTTTTTTGGTGTTACTGTTCCTTTAAAGCACATGATTATGCAATGAAGTGGTAATTCACATATAACATGTAAACACTGTAGCACAGCCTGACAGGAATTATTATATTAATGCAGCATTGCATACTCTTTGTACCTCTGTTGTTGTTATTATTATTTTTAATTAACAGTTTTATTGTTACTATTGCTGTGCTGTACTGCTGTGATGTTTTTTCTGGTATTTTTCTATGGATGTTATTTAAATGTAATCATGTCTCTTTTCAGTTCACAATGTAAAGCCTGAATGCCTGGAAGAATATAATAAACTGACGTGAGTATCCCCATTTTCTCTTCTGCTATATTGTCCTCGAAGAATGAACAACTGATTGGTTTTTGCATGCACTTTCATTCTGCAAAAGAATTACAAAAATTTCTGAATTAGTTTGATACATTTCATTTATTGCTTAAGATCACCATGACAGTATATTTCACCCTCCAATACATTCCATCATGAGAACAAGTATGTAACCAGCGACAATGACGAGCCTTCCTCTTACTATTCTCTTTTTTTTTTTTTTTTATATAAACTAAAACATAGCTTTACTATTACCAGCTAACCCCTTGTTTGTGACAAGTATTGCACAACCCCCTTTAATTTACAAAAAAAAGATACCCTCTAATATATGTGATTTCTTTATAACATGTATGTCTAGTTTCAGCAAATACTTTATACCCATGTTCAGCAATGCAAGATTTCACAGAAAAACATCCAAATTCTTCACGAAAAAATCAACAGTTTATAGATAAACTATATCACTCTAACTAATTGAAAGCCTACCTAAAAAAGACAAATATTTTTTTTATTTTAATGGCGAGCTTTCATTTCTTTAAGGGGAACTCTTGAAATTCAAAATTAAACATATGAAAATATGGAGTTTTCCTCGTATAATAAGTTTAAAAATTCGGCACAGTTTCTGAAATAATCAAGTTATTCCAAGTTATTCCCCATAAAAACTGCATGTAGAGAGATATTGCTGAGAGTGGGGATAATGAACAACTTGATTTTATGAAAAGTACAAAATGTTTGATTATTTTCAGAAATAACAATATTTCCATGGGATTAAGCTTTGCCCTAAGTGTGTTGTTGCTAGTGTTCAGTTTTAGAGCTGTATTTGTTTCTAATAGAGGACATTCTTATGAAACTGTAAGTAAGAAATGCAATAGAAGAGATGTTCTTCTACAAAACAAGAAGCTTTTCCACAATCACCTTTAGGGTAATTACTCACGGGGAGCTACTCAGTGGGCATACTTCAAGATGTTGAGAATTGCCCCTCTATTCATTCTGATGGTAAAAGATTTGATTCTTCTAGTACACTCAACAGACATGAGAATATCACTTGGAAATTCCCACTGCCTCATTTTTGAGCGAGAATTACTTAGCCTGTGCTTTTACTGGCAAGGTTCATATGATTACCATCAATGTCAATGGAGGGGCAATTCCAAACATTTTGCAGCCCATCAAACTGTAAATCATGTAGGGGCAAAACTCTGGGAATCTCTCATGAGCCACTGTTATGTAATGCTTTAAGAGGCCCATTTATCAAAGGTCGAATGTCAAAGTCATGTGAGTTTTTCTCCTGAAAAAAACTCGAATCTCCAAATGGCTCAACATGAACTCTGCAGGTTTTAGGTGGCGAATATTCTAATTAGGACTGTTTCCATGGTTGAGGTATGATAAATCTCACATTCGAATTTGAATTCAAATTGGTGGATTAAAATTCAAATGTGTGAATTTTTAAACTCAAAAATTCGAACTCAGATTGACTATTCAACCCTTGATTAATCACACTTACAGATGTTAAGGCATTAAAACTGGATTGTAAACAAAATATTTGTATTTAGTTATTTGCCAAGAGTAGTATTTTCTGATGCTTTTTGTCAACTCTGTTCCTTGTGAATAAAGAGTAAGCTTTGTGTGTCTACATATCTACAGAGAGGAAGTACTGCCCAAGCTACATCATGACCCAGATTACCATTGTGACCTAGTGGGCAATTGGAACACATGGTACGGGGAACAGGACCAGGCAGGTAAGCCTTTGTTTGGTCATTATTGATCTGATGTTTGGTGCTCTGTGTGTGTGTGTTAAAATGCATGTGTCTTTTCAGTTCATTTATGGCGATTCTCCGGGGGTTACCCAGCATTAATGGATTGTATGAATAAGCTGCGCAATAATAAGGTAATGAATCAGGAGGTCATACGATGAATCGCATCTGCTCATGTGATTCAACTTGGTCATTTAGATATGTACCATTGCTTTTTAAGATATTATTCACCTCATACATTATTCAGTTCTCAGTCGTATCACCTTGTTCAGCTTTTATTCCTTATATTTAGCCCCTGCCTCTGTCTCTCTTCTTCTGCCTTTTCTTCTAGATGTGTGAAGTTGTTGACTACATTTCTTCAAAGCCCTTGTACTTACTGTACAAAATAGTCCAAACAATGTAACTTTTTGCCCCTGCAGGAATATCTGGCTTTCCGAGAGGAGAGAAGCCGAATGCTGCTCTCCCGCAGAAACCAGCTGCTCCTTGAGTTCAGTTTCTGGAATGAGCCTGTGCCACGAAAGGGACCCAACATCTATGAGCTACGTACCTACAGATTGAAGGTCAGATATCTCAGGGAGTAGGATCATTTAAGATTTTTTTTTTTATAGTTTTTGTAACAAATTTTGTTTGTTTTATCTCACAGCCAGGAACAATGATTGAATGGGGAAATAACTGGTAAGATGAAAAACCAAACTATATTATCTACATGCAAACTGAATGCATGCCTTGCCTTTTCTGCCATTCATTTGTGTTTTCTCACACTTTATTCTTCTTTCCAACACTCTTACCTTGCATTTAAAAATCTCTGTTGCCTCAGGGCTCGTGCAATTAAGCATCGTCAGGAGAATCAGGAAGCTATAGGAGGATTCTTCTCTCAAATAGGGGAGTTGTATGTGGTCCATCATTTGTGGGGTGAGTCATGCAACATAGCGCAAACCAGCACTTTTTCCTCAGGCAAGATTGCTACAGCAGTTAAATGTGGTGCACCATCTGCAGGCAATGTTACCTCTCTAGGTTGTATAAGAAGTAAAGTAGCACACAACATTTTGGAGCACACAAAATATTTTGCATTTATGCACATAAAGTGAGTAATTTGCATATCCATCTGCTATTGAGTTTTTAAAACGTGCTGAAAAAACATGAATATCTGTTCAATGTGCTACAGAATTGCTGCTGAGAAATGTCTGGTACAAGATTTGCCAATCATTCGCAATGATTAGTAAATCAAATTAAGTTAATAGTCTCTGTCCAATACAGGGCCACATCAATAATCATAGGGCCCATACTACTAAGGGGGCCCACTAGTCACCTAAGCCCTCTTGGATGTGGGCCCTGCCAACAACAGAAAGGGGCCCCAATGAAGGCAAAGCCCCTTGCATGCACAGCCATGGTGCTAATCCATCCAAAACACTAAACCCTAAAACACTAAAAGTGAGAGTTTTTTTTTACAGAAACATATCAATATATGGCTTCATGGTTCGTGAAAAAAACATAAAGCACTTATTAATCATCACTGAAAGACTATTATTTTCTCTAGATAATAACATGCAAGTTACTTTAAGTGATATCCTAAATGCGAATTTAGAACCTAGAACCTAGAAATCTGAGGCTTGACTTTCATTGTTATTTGTATTCCTTATCTTTTTATTTAGGCCCAGATCTTTATGAAACTAGCAACTGATGACATTTTATGTCTCAAACTCATACTGTAAATATTTGGCTTTTCTTTAATGGAATGTGCTAAGCACCAAATTAATTAGCCAAAACAATGTATTAGAAAACATCATAGTGAAGTGGTTGTCTCTCTTGTTGTGAGTGGTTTCTTTTTTTCTTATAGTGGCACATGGTACACTTGTGTCTCCATTTTTCCAGCAAAGTAGTGACAATAATTGTATTGCCATGGATGCGTTTCCATTGAATACTATGACTTGTTCACAAACCATGATATTTGTTGCATTCCCTTCTGCTGTCATATTCAACTCTGTTGTGCTTTTGAATGGAACAGTGACATGCAAATATGTTTGCACTTAACTGCTAGACTTACTATGTTTCATTATCTTTGCTTTTTATATTGAAAAACAAGTAAATGCAATATTTTATATATGTATATTATAGTAATGTGTTTGCTTGTGAATATTGGCTAATTAGCCTTGTTTACGGAATCTCAAAATGTAAGGTACAAAAACAAGTTTGATTATTTACAATATTGTTGAAAATACTGTAATGTGTCAGTGGCCTAAGCCTAGCAAATAAAGTAAGTTCTCTTCCTGTGTATTAGCTTACAAAGATCTTCAGTCCAGAGAGGAGACACGTAAATCTGCTTGGACCAAACGAGGGTGGGATGAGAATGTATACTATACAGGTAAAGTACCACATGGCACACTGTTCTTTAGATGGATTCTATGGAAAAATATGCATGATATTTTAGAAATCATATTTGAGAAAAAATAATCGTAGTCTATTTTTCTGTGCTTAAAAACTGATATCGCTGACTGATGCACAAAAGCAGAATATGTATTTAATACTGAAAAAGGTTTTTTTTTTTTTTACCCTAATGTACATTGTGGGGAGGGAGAGGGGGGCAATGCCTGGAGCTGGGGGGGGCTTATGGTAGGGGGGTTGAGTTCTCTTGAATATTTCTTGGAAAAGCATAATATCATGGGCTATTGTGGTACTACAATCTAAATAAGTATAGATACTAGTATGTGTAGTTTATGTAAGTGTATAAAGGGATTGGTGTGAGTGTGATGGACATGGGTCCTTTTCCAACCTAATTTAAATATGCAACCATGTTACTGTATAGTAAAGAGCATCTAACCTTGAGGATTGTACCTATCCAAGAGTCATTCCCTGGGATAAAAAGTCTGTGCCTAAGGTCAGAGTGAATTTGGCACAGCTATGAAATTAACTAATTTTGTGATGGTGAAATTTACAATACATTTCGTGAAATGTGTTTATCACTGTATTAAAAAGATGTTACAACTTCATGTATGTGTCACCATGTTCTAAAAGGTCAATTTTCTACAACTGCATATTCTACAAGCTCTATTTATGGGGATGATGGCTCTCAGAGATACTGGAAATGGTAGTTCAAAAACTGTAATTATTAAATATCCTGTCTATGATTATCTTCTGAAATATCTAATGTTATGTTTTGGTTTTTTTTTCCAGTTCCACTTGTCAGGAATATGGAGTCACGTATCATGATCCCGCTTAAGATCTCTCCCCTGCAGTGATGCTCATTATCAAGTTTTCCAGATTTTTCTGAAGAACTATGTTCTAGATTGAGTAATGTGAATAAATTCTGCTCTGATTCTTCTAAATAGTATATATGAAACAGAAGAAGGGGCAGGTCTTGCACCCAATTACTTGACCAAATCATGTTGAAATGCAGTGACTAAGATGGGAAGGTGCAGCATTTTCATGAAGCCATTAGCATCTGCTTGTTATTACTTTTCTGATTAATAACTTTACCTCAGAACAGGTGTTACGTTTTTTGTGCTGTCAATATTCGACATTAGTTCTTTAAACAAGTAGCCTGGAAGGCCAGGTCAAAGCAACCTGTATACCTTTGCGTATTCTCCCTGCATTTGTTTTTGACATTTTACATTCCCTTTGCTTTTCACCACAATGCTACTGTAGTTTTAGCACAAGTCTCAGTCGTACAGTGTTTAAAAAAAAATGGCCCACTCCCCAGTCACATTTTATGTTGCCCCCCCTGCTCTTTAGTTGGCCTGACAAAGTTAGTGCAACAGGATTGGCAGTCACCATGTCTGGCTGCATCACATCTGTGTGCTGGCTCCCTAGCATTGATCACCGAGCAGGAGCATGTGCACTGTAAGCTGATCCTGTGGCATGGCCAGACATGGAAGCCGCTAACTCTGCTGTGCTACTGTGCTATGTCGAGCAAGGTACAGGGAAGGAGGGGTTCTTTGCGGGGGTGGGGGCATTTTTAAAAAAGGGCTGATGAAGGCTTTTATTTTACTTTACCAAATAATTATGTTAGCCAGATGTAAGGGTCAGTTGCTTTCATTCCTTTCATTTTCAGGTGCCATGCTCAGGGAACACTATAAAACTTGCCGTCACAAACCAGTTGTCTCTGGCTTTGTAATTTAATGTCAGTGAAGAAATCATCTTTAATATGTGCTGTAAGAGTCCAAGCATTTCCAATGTTAGAAAAAAATCCTAGTACACTTTAACAACAGTAATGCTCTTTTATTTGTCCTATTGCAATGTTAAGTTTGCTGCTACTTACAACGTTTGGTGATGTTAAATAAATTGATTTATTTCAAGGTTTAAAACTGTTGGGTAGTACTTTCCATGGTACAACATTGGCATGACTGTACATCATTGCCAATATCTCATGTTGAAAGAGGTTGTTCACCTTTAACTAAACTTTTAGTATGATGCAGAGAGTGATATTTTGAGACAATTTGCAATTGATTTTCATTTTTTATGTGTGTTTTTTATTTTTTATGTGTGTTTTTTAAGTTATTTAGCTTTTTATGCAGCAGCTCGCCAGTTTGCAATTTCAGCAATCTGGTAGCTAGGGTCCAAATTACCCTAGCAACAATGCACTGATTTGAATAAGAGACTGGAATATGAATAGGAGCAGACACGTTTCAGGGACTGCTGCCGCCCTCCCCTCTTGCTCCGCTCTTCTAATTTCCAGCGTCGGAGCTGGTGGAGGAGGGGCCACATCACTAGTGCAGCTAGCGATATTGCGCTTGCTGCACTAGAAGAGCCGAATTTCCATTTTAAAAATTGGAAATTTGTCTCTTAAATTTACCAGAGATGGCTTTTTGCCACCCTTGGTAACTGGCCGCTCTGTGCTGCCTGAGGCAAGATTCTCACCTTGACTCATGGCGGGAGCTGCCCTGAATAGGAGAGGACATGCATAGAAAGATGAGTTATGAAAAGTAGCAATAACAAAAATATTTGTTTTTTTAGATGACAAAAAATACATAAGGAAGAACAACTTTAGCAACTTTGCTATACTTTCATCATTTTCTTTATTAATAGCATTGGCATCAAGCACAATTTCTACCAGTTTTGCCTGTAAAGTATTGGTCAGGTGTCAACCCTAGTTATTGCCTGCTTTCCTTCACATGCATTTTTGAGAAATACAAGATTTAGGCATTTTAGCAGATACAATTCTCACTATTGCAGGGTATTTTCTGGATTTTGTAGCCGCAATCACAAGGTGACAAATAGCACCATATGTCAATGCCCTAAATTGTAATTACTCTGATCCTAGTTTTCAGATAAGTTTAATCTTTCGTTGGCTGGTACAAGTAAGATTTTGAAATAATAGGAGCAGAGCCTCTTGGGTTTCCACCAGGGTAGCGACTAGTTCCTATCCTCTGGAACGGGCCGTCCCTCTAGTGCAGTGCTGTCCAACTTCTATGGTACCGCGGGCCGGAATTTTTCTAATCTACATGGTGGAGGGCCGATAAAGGAAGCCAGTGTTAGCCACTCCCTGTTTTAGACCACACCCACTTTAAACCACACCTATGTTACTGCAAGACCATGTCCATATTAATAGCACACCAAATAACCAAATGGTTGGTGCTCACTGCAGGGATCAGGGCCGGAACAAGGGGTAGGCAGAGTAGGCAGCTGTCTAGGGCTCCATCATTGAGGGGCGCACTTTTAAGGGGATTTCTTTTTTTTTTTTTAAACTTTTTGTTTTTTTCAAGCGTTTAACAATTTGTTTCAGTAATCATGGTCACCCAGTTGGGTGGAATCCATCTCCTTCCCCTTCTCCCCCTTGCCGGCAAGTAATAGCTCTTTCTGTGTGGTGCACCGCGACGTGTGTCTATGACTTCACTGATATGTTGTATGGCAGAGAGCTGGCGGGCTGCTTGGTGTGGCTCGCTCTCGCTGCTCTCGGCCTTGCACAGTTGCACTGAACTGAAGACATTCTTTCTATTACTGTAAAGTGTGAAACTTCCTGCTGGCACAGCCAGGTACAAATTTGGGGGCCATATGTTTGCTGTTGCTGCTGGGCTGGGTGCTGGCACAGGTACATAAATACTTGGGGGCAATATGATGTGATCAGATTTATTTTTGGCTGCTGCTGGCACAGGTAAGGATTGGGGGCAATATGATGGCTGCAGAGCTTGCTGGTACAGGTACAGGGGGCAGTAATATAAATGAAAAAGTGTTGTACATTTTCTTGCTCTCTTTATTTAAAAACCATCATGGTAAGGAGGGAAATGGTAATGCAGGACAGGGGCCACTGATTGAAGCTCTTGCCTAGGGTGCCAAACTGCCTTGTGCCTGCCCTGGCAAGGATGTCACTCATATGTGAAAAAAGTTAAGTCATATTAAGACATACCCATAAATCCATATGCCTCCTCCTCCCCTGTGTATAATACAGTACCCCAGGCATATGAATAAACACCTTATAGGCCACTAACAATAATTTTCAATTGCTAACAAACCCCAGAACAAATACCAAAGTATGACACACACAGGGACCATAGGGAAGACAGAACAGAGCAGGAGACAGGAATCGGGACCAGTCTAATATGTACTACATACAGTGACACAGTGCTGGTGCCCCATTAGGATTTTGAATAAGGTGTGAACAATGTGGGCAGTTTCAGTCTGGGTCTCAGGTGGGAACAGTACAGGGCTTTAGGATGTGAGCAATAGAGGTGTCACAAGTGTGAACAATGCAGGGGGATCACATGTGTGAACAATACAGGTGATTACAGTGTGAATTTGAGGTTTAAACAATGCAGGGACCAGTCAATCTCTGTAGTGATACCTTTTAAATCTTACATATGGTAAACAGACACAAGCAGATATTTATGTGGAGGGCCACATAAAGGGGGCCACCAGTTGGACAGTCCTGCTCTAGTGGATAGGAAATAGATGATTCATATGGCAGTGAGCTAGTTTCTATCTCTAGAAAGGACCTAGTGCCCCTAGTGGTGAGGTACCAGGAAAGTATAGGAATTAGTCCAGTCTATAATGACAAAGCTAAATGCCATCCAGTACAAGGACCTTCAAAGTAAGGTCCCAAATAAGGAAAGACTCTAGTCTGTTCTAATAGAGCTATTTATTTCTCATCCTTATAAAGGCTCTCAATATATTAACCTTATGGTATGTTAAATAGATAGAAAACTATTTGCAACTCATTAAAGGACATATTTCTGCTATTTTTAGAGATAGTACCTAGTTATTCATATATAAGATGTGTGAAATCCATCATCTGTGTTAGACTGTTTTATTTCTATTTCATATGAGGTCCAGTAAAGGGATATAAACTAGTCAGTTCATACAAGCGATCTCTGGCGGGTCCTGAGGGGGAGCGGACCCTGGTGCAATTGCACCCTTTGCTCCCCCTTTAGTTATGCCACTGGAAACTAGACAGTTCATATAAGAACAAGCTAATTCCTATCCTGTCTAAGGACCTTCTCTAACTGTACAGGAACAAACAAATTCCTATACTGTCTAAGGACCTTCTCTAACAGTACAGGAACCATCTGTACTGGGCAAATACCTGACAGGTCCAGTAAAGAGATGGAAACTAGTTAGTTCATATAAGAACAAACTAATTCCTATACTGTCTAAGGACCATTTCTAACAGTACAGGAACCATCTGTATTGGGCAATTACCTGACAGGTCCAGTAAAGGGATAGAAACTAGTCAGCTCATATGTGAACAAGCTAATTCCCATCCTGTCTAAGGACCTTCTCTAACATTACAGGGGCCATCTGTGTTAGGCAAAAACCTGACAGGTCCAGTAAAGGGATAGAAACTAGCAGTAACGTAACTAGAGTCTTCTGGGCCAGGGCGCAGGATGTGCCCCCGGGCCCCTCCCCCACCCCTCTAGATACGCGGATTACTTACCACTGCGATTTTTGCCAGGACTATCACAGGTCCAGTAAAGGGATAGAAACTAGTCAGTTTATATAAGAACAAGCTAAATTCCTATACTGTCTAAGGACCTTTTCTAACAGTACAGGAACCATCTGTATTGGGCAATTACTTGACAGGTCCAGTAAAGGGATAGAAACTAGTCAGTTCATATAAGAACAAGCTAATTCCTATCCTGTCTAAGGACCTTCTCGAACAGTACAGAAACCATCTGTATTAGGCAAATACCTGACAGGTCCAGTAAAGGGATAGCAACTAGGATAATTCTAGGTAATTCCTATCCTGTCTAAGGACCTTCTCTAACAGAGCCATTGACATACATTATATGACTGCTCCTAGGTACCAGGGTTTAGCAGTCTATAAAAAATATCCAATTCCAGGTTCCCTCAGTTATGAGTTAACCTAACTTTATTGGTCCATACAAAATCCTTGAAATTCTAAGTCTGTCAAGGTTTGTTTAGAGCTGGCAATGGATGAATACTGTGATTCACATTTCTTTAAGTTGCTCCAAGACACCAACTATAGGGTCCAGGTAACATAATATCCTGCCTATGATCTGGTGTTTTTATGTTGTTTCCATAAAAGCTACTCTAAATGAGCAGACAGCTATGGTACTGGTTCACTTATATTGCTATCCCTGAATTTGCAAGTAGGTATGGCCTGTTTCCCCTGTACCTTACCTGGCCAAAGGTGATCAGTGGAAGCCATTAGTCAGGCTATTTAATTTTTACATGATTTTCTAGTAGAGTTAAGGTATGAAGATCCAAATTACAGAAAGATCCATTATCTGGAAAATCCCAGGTCTCGAGCATTCTGGATATCAGGTCCCATACCTGTACTATCAACTAAGGCTGACTTTGACAAGTGTAACATTGTGCAGGGTCTATTTCAAGCCAGGTAGGTAAAGTTACCTTTAAACTTCTAAAAATGAACTGAAAAAGGTCATTTTATGTATAATTTTATTGAAAAATAAACATGTAGCAGGATCAGACAACAAATCTTTGACACAGTAGCATGGTATAATATAATATAGTAAGTTAGGCTGAAAAAAGACACGTCCATCAAGTTCAACCTTTTAAGTCTATATATAACCTGCCTAACTGCCAGTTGATCCATAGGAACATCGAAAAACCCTTTTGATCGAAGCCTTTCAATTTTAATCGGGACTCCAAAATGGCAATCGGACTAGTCCCTGGATCAACTTATACTATGAGCTATCTCCCATAACCCTGTATTCCCTCACTTGCTAAAAAGCCATCCAACCCCTTCTTAAAGCTATCTAATGTATCAGCCTGTACAACTGATTCAGGGAGAGAATTCCACATCTTCACAGCTCTCACTGTAAAAAACCCATTCAGAATATTTAGGCGGAACCTCTTTCTTCTGTCAGCTGGAAAGACCTACTTGTAAATAAAGCATAACAGAGACTATTATATGATCCCCTTATATATTTATACAGTACATAGTATCATATCACCCCTTAAAGCAATACTGACAAGTTCCTATAAAAATCATAGGAATGTGTCAGAATCAAGTAGTTGCTGCACCCGGAATAGTTCCCCTCAAAGCAGACGACCCTCTGACACTACTAATAGATCTTCTGCCTTGCTTCCGTGATGCTGTGCTGGGGGGGGGGGAGTGATCATTCCATAGGCTGAAGTTCTGTTTTCATTTGTAATTAGCCTATGGAAGGATTGTGCCGCCCCCAGACCAGTGTCACTGAAACAGCACAGAAGATCTTTTAGCAGTTTCAAAGGGTCGGGACAACGCAGGTTCGTGGGGCTGGCGGTGGCTTTGAGGGGAACTATTGCGGGTGCAGCACCTGATACTGACACGTTCCTATGATTTTTAAAGGATTATGTCAGTATCGACTTTACCGCCTCTTCTCCAGCATGAACTAGGTGGGGGCGGGCCCTGGTGTGGCCCGTGCAGCCAGGCCCCGCCCCCACCCTCTTCCGTGCGGTGCTGCAGTGGGCGCGTGGGGCGCGTGACTGCCGGGGGGCCCTGCGGGGGTGCGGGTCCTGGCCCAATTGCACCCCCTGCTCCCCCGGTAGTTACGCCACTGCCCTCTCTGTACCCTCTCTAATTCAATAATGTCCTGTTTGAGTGATGGAGACCAAAACTGTACGGCATATTCTAGATGGGGCCTTACAAGTGCTCTATACATTGGAAGAATAACCCCTCCTCCAGTGAATCTAGCCCCTTTTAATACAGCTCAAGAACTTATTTGCCCTTGATGCTGCTGACTTGCATTGTTTTCTACAGCCAAGTTTATTATATAAAAAGACGCCAAGCTCCGTCTCCATTATGGATTTGCCTAGTGCAGTCCCATCAAGGGTATAAGTGGATTTTTTTTTTTTTTTTTAAATATGTTTTTATTTATTTTCCAAATCAAATAAATAACAAAGAAAAAAAAATGGAAATTTGGAGGTACATAAATTATACAAAGAGAAAAGATTCCTTTGCCAATACAAGCTTAGCGATTTATCTGAAAACCTGTCAAATTGTGAGTTAATGTAGATAGCTTGAATATGGGATTAATTAAAACAACAATATTTCCTTACATCATAGTTTAAAAATAATTAACAATTTGAATGTAACATCCGGTTTATCTGGTGACTCCTGGGGGGTGATCGATGGCTCTGTTCCCGTGAATGAGAAAGGTTCTGGATGTATAGATCTCTTTCCTGTACGGTGGGATTGTTAGATAGTAATTCTGTGTCAAACCAGGTAGTGTGTCTAAATGAGTAAATAGTTAGGTGTTTAATGTGTGTGGGAAGGAAGGCTATGTAACTCATCCAAGTTAAGAAAAAAATTTCTGTATGCTGTTCTTTATTTGTCATAGATTCCAGCCAATCCATATGAAAAATGTGATGGAGTTTTTGTTTGACTAATGAGAGCGGGGGGGGAAGGCAGATGAAGAAAGCCAGTGATGTAAAATAGTTTTCCTGGTTGCAGCAGTTAATCTTTCTGCTAAGAGTCTCTCCGAACGTGTAAGTTTTAATTGTGGGGGGGGTTTTCCAAAAATTGCCCATGTTAATGTAAAGGGTGCAGTTTGCTGTGTTAGAGATTTCCAATATACAATTAATAATGAATGGAGGGCACACCAAAACTTTCAAAGGTTAGCGAGAGGTGCAGAAACAAATGTTACCCCTACTAAAGGTAACCAATATCAATAATTAATCTGCATGTTTGCACACTCAAAACCAAAACAGAAACAGTTAACGAAAGGGTGGTTTGAAAAAATTATTTTTACTTTTGTTCAAAGAAAAACATTTTACATGGACAACGCCATACAACACATGGCATAATTTATACAATGTTAAAAAAGTAGCATAGAATATTAACCACCCATTAGTTATATGTAGCAAGCAAGAAATCAGCAAGGGAGCGGATACACCTACCAGAAAAATGAGAATGACCCCAACGTTTCGGCACCAAGGCCTTTGTGTGCCGAAACGTTGGGGTCATTCTCATTTTTCTGGTAGGTGTATCCGCTCCCTTGCTGATTTCTTGCTTGCTACACATAACTAATGGGTGGTTGTTATTCTATGCTACTTTTTTAACATTGTATAAATTATGCCATGTGTTGTATGGCGTTGTCCATGTTAAATGTTTTTCTTTGAACAAAAGTAAAAATTATTTTTTCAAACCACCCTTTCGTTAAACTGTTTCTGTTTTGGTTTTGAGTGTGCAAACATGCAGATTAATTAGAGATCTCCAATATCCCTGAACTCCTCCCCATCATTTTTGGATACTAGGGCAAAGCCATAGACAGTGTACGTGGTCAGCTCTAGGTTGTTGGCATCTCAGGCATTTGTCTGTATTTGTAGTACCTATATGACGTCTCCGAAGTGCTGTCAGATACGATTGATGTAGTATCGGTAGAGACATTTCCTGATATTTACTAGTAGAAAGCATTTGCATAGTCTTTGTGTAAAATTGGAGTATCTTAGCAGCTTCTGTCTGCGGAATTACTGAGGTCCATTTGCTTATAAAATTATTTGGATTTTCAATTAATAATGTGGTCCTAATTGTACAATATATTTGAGATGTAGTCTTAACTGTACTGTAGTGCCTCTGGCCCATAATGTATTTATTGGGTTATTTTTATCGATCTGAGAAAGATGTTGTAGAGCTTTTGTAACAAAATGTAGAATTTGAATAGAGAGTTGGTAGTCCTCAGATAGAAATGGGAATTTCTGAGCTAAGTTTCCTTTGGTAATTATGGTGAATTTGTCAGTAGCAACATCTTTGATCAATCTCAAGTTTTGATTTTGCCAGTTCAGTAATGTTCTATTATTTTTCCCCATTGGAAATGTTGGGTTACCCATCCATGTGAGATAGATGGATTTGCCTGATGTGAGTTTAAATCTGTTCCTTACTGTATTCCAAGTTTTGTATGTGTCTATGAATAGGGGATGTTCATGCAAAGCTTGTGGATTGTCTTTTAGCTGAGAGTGGAGTAAGAAATTAAGAGACAGGCCTCCTGTCAGTACTTGATCAAGTTCTGCTGAGGTATATACATTTCTATTGTAGATCCAATCACCTGCGAAACGTAAGAGTGATGCCTCATTGTATTCACGTATGTTTGGGAAATTTACCCCACCCATCTCTGTAGTTTGTTGCAATTTAAACAGGCTTATCCTAGGTCTTTTTTGTTTCCATATAAAGGTGCGAAGTGTTTTGAGTAATCTTTTATAATCTGAGGGTTTTATGTTGTACGGTAACATCTGCAGTTGATTTAGTATTTTGGGGAAAACAATAATCTACCTAGAAATGTTAAGTCTCCCATTTTTTGAGTTCTTGTTGTGTATTATCTATAGTATGGTGAATGTTCAGAGAGTATAATTCTGTATGTTTTTTTGGTAGTTTAATACCCAAATATGTTATATGTGATCTTGCTAACATAAATGGAAAGTCATTCCTGTTATTTGTTCCTTCGACACCAATATCCAGTGCTTCTGATTTAGTCAGATTCGGAAGCCTGCGAATGTACTAAAGAGTTGAATGGTATCTAAAATTGCGGGCAATTCTGTTTGGGGATGTTGAATAAATAATAAGATATCATCAGCGAAAGCTGTTATTTTTTGTTTTAAGTGTCCCAGAGGGATTCCTTGAAAGGTTTTATTAAGAAGGAGATTTTATATTAAAGGGTCTAACGCTATGTTAAATAATAAAAGAGAGAGGGGGCAACCCTGCCTGGTTCCTTGTTGAATTCTAAATTTTTCTGAGATATACCCATTAACTGTCAGGAAGGTTTGAGGTGAGTCATATAAGGCTTTGAAAAGATTAAGCATGTGTATCACAAAGTGTTGGAATTTCAGAAGTCGTCGTATATGTGTGTGCGAGATCCTATCAAATGCTTTATCTGCATCTAAGTTGATTAATAAACCTTGTCTTCTTTTTTCCAGGTTACATTGATAGATTGTGGCTATAGCTTTCCTGATCGCTTATACAGGGTGCCTGTTCTGGAGAAAACCCATCTGATTAGAGGGGAGAATTCTTAGTTAAGTTGATATTTTTACATCCCAGGTGCATGAGTTTACTTTTATCAATATTGAATCTAATTTGCCACTTAGCTGCCCAGATTGCCAGTTTGTCAAGATCCTGTTGCAAGTGCCACATCCTGGATGGAATTAATTGGGCTGGATAGTTTTGTGCAAACAAACAAATTGATACATTACTTACAATACCCTCCCCTAAGTCATTAATGAACAAGTTAAATAAAAGTGGACCCAATACCGAGCTCTGATGGACCCCACTAAGAACCTTACTCCAAGTAGAGAATGTACCAATAACAACCACCCTCTGTACCCTATCCTGTAGCCAGTTTCCTATCCATGTGGAAACAACTTCATTAAGCCCAACAGACCTTAGTTTAGAAAGCAGTAGTTTGTGGGGCACGGTATCAAATGCTTTGGCAAAATCCAAATAGTTGACATCTACTGCCCCCCACTGTCCCGCATCTTACTTACCTCATCATAAAAAGCAATTAAATTTGTCTTACATGACCTTTCCTTCATAAAGCCATGCTGATTGCTGCTAATAATGCCATTCACTAGGACATTTTGAACATGATCCCTTAATAAGCCTTCAAATAACCTGCATCTTTTTACTATTAATATACTTAAAAAACTTTTTGGGGCTAGTCATAGCCTCAGCCACAATGCTCTCTTCATTTCCTTTCTTTGCCTTCTGGATTGCAGTTTTATAACATTTATTATAGTGTTTATATTCTTTTTGTCCCAACAGACTTGTAGTTTTTAACACTGCCAGCCGATTTGTCCTAAAAGCAAACATCTACTGCCAAGCAGTTTTTAGATAATTTGTACTCTTTCATTTTAAGGGCCTTTCCTGTGGGGGTCTTTTAGTTTACCCAGGGAAACAATACATTGGGTTTTTTTCAGGACAAACTGAGCTTTCAAAATATGCTAGAATTTTGGTTTAATTCCACTTCTGTAAAATGATATAGGCTTCTAAGTGTCTAATAAAATGAAAAATCATGTTTCACATAGTACAATCACATATTTCAGAAACATAATTTTTTTTATGTATGAGAACACAGCAGATTTGTAAAGTTCTGTGTCTCCTGAGCGCGCAAATACCAAATAAGGAGATTTTGTGGACTCGCCATTAAATCTCTTTTTCTTCAGTCGCTTGGGGGACACAGAAAACAGTGGGGTACAGCTCCTATCACTAGGAGGCAGGACACAACCAAAAGAATAAGTAGCTCCCCCTCCACTGGCTATACCCCTGCAGTGGGTGGAGCCCTAATCAGTTTGTACCAAAGAAAGTCGAAAAACGTCACACAAGTAAAAATTAATGAACAAACCTGTTGGCTAATGCCAAACCATGTCTAATGAAAACCGTGGGCCTCCAACCAGGGAGGGAAGTCCTGTGTCCTCCCAAGCGACTGAAGAGAAAGAGATTTAACAGTGAGTCCTCCTTTTCTCCATTGTCTGTTTCAGTGACACAGGAAACAGTGGGGAATACCAAAGCTGTCCCCAATGTAGGGTGGGCAAGAGGTCCTATGTGGAAGAGATCACTGCGGCTTGTAAAACCTTCCTGCCAAAGCGTGTGTCAAGTGCCGAAAGGTGTCAAAGTGGTAAAATTTTGCTTTGCGCAGTTATTCTGCTGAGGTTTGGTTACTGAACACCCACAATGCACAGAAATTCATAGGCACAGTGATCCCCCCTCACCCCACAGAAATTTAGAAGCACAGAGACTCCCCCTTCACCCCACAGAAATTCATAGGCACAGTGATCCCACCCCTCACCCCACAGAAATTCAGAGACACAGTGATCCCCCTCACCATACAGAAATTCAGAGGCACAGTGATCCCCCTCACCCTACATAAATTCAGACGTACAATGATACATTACCCATTACCACTTTCCCATGTTTGAATTTGCTGCCCACTAATAGGTAATCAGCAGTGGAGCGGTCACATTGTAGGATCACATGACCGTGACGTCAGGTCCTTTTCCGAGGATAGGAACTAGCCTCTACGGAAGAAGAAGGCGATTAAGATGGTGGCCTATGATGCGCAGGGACCCTCACCCACTGTAAGACTACTGTGAGGAAGGATCCCCGAGTCCATAGCAGGACCTGGCCTCTTCCATACATTATCTACATCTGACAGCCCGGGACACTTTGAGAAGTGGTTTCCTCTTGGCCCCCCCAAGTTGTCTCAGTGCTTCTCTCCACCACCTCAGCCCCGTTCCACCCAGCAGCATCATTGGGGTGCAGGGCTTCCAGGAGATACTGGAGAAGTGTTGCCCAGGGGCTGTGGTGCCCGTGGACTTGTTGAAGTTGGCCAGGACCGTAGCCAGACAACAGCACAGGGCCCAGGGGTTCCCTAGCACTGGATTTAGTGGGCAAGCGGTCCTGGTGCCTGGCCATGCAGTCCTAGTGCCCACATACCCCCCTCCGGTACGAGCGCACATGCGAGCACTGGGGAGCTGTACTCCCCGGTAAACAGCTGGGCGCCATGCCGCCCCTAATATTCTGCTGCCCTAGGCCCAGGCCTTTGTGGCCTCGCCACTCACCCACCCTCACACAGGGCCCTCACTCTCTAGTAGCCACCACCAGCCTCCCCATAGGTCCCTTTACTGGTAACCATGAGCCCCGGGTGTTACCGGAGTACGATTCATTAGCCCTTCATTATAGAGGGAGGCCGTGCTAGGTAACATGTAGGGGCTCATGGGAAAGAAATAGGTCCGTAGGGGAATGGGACAAATCCCTAGATCTGCCCCCTGTCATGAGACTGACTGATGCCAGGCCCTGGCTGTCATATTGTATTGACAAACCTCACATGATCATCTGTAAGGAGCAAGCAACTTCTGCACAGTGGTGTCTTCCAAGTGGTGGTTCACCTTTAAATTAGCTTTTAGTATATCATAGAATGGCTAATTTTAAGCAACTTTTCATTTGGCTTTCATTTATTCTTTTACATAGTTTTTAGTTATTTGCCTCTTTTTTTTTCAATCAAAATTGAAAAATCAAAATAACTTAAAAAAAACCCATAAATCATAAAAAATGAAAACCAAATGCAAATTGTCTCAGAATATCTCTCTTTGTCATACTAAGAATTAATTTAAAGGTGAACAACACCTTTAAATGCTGGGAACAGAAAAGGGCTGCCAGATCAATTCTGTGCACTGTTTATAACCACAGCAGGGCATACTGGGTGCTAGTAAGGCCTGTTTGTAATTGATCTGGCAACCTCTTATTCTGTTGTTGCTGTCCTCATGCTCTGCAGAGACTCAAAGTTGGGGCCTGTCAGCCTTGCTGCAACCCTCTTCAGTTTAGAGTTGTAGTTCCGTAAGTGTTGATTGGGGAAGGGTTAATCTGAGTGGCAATCATAATCTTTTTTTAAAATTTATTTAACCTCTTAGTGACCAATCTGCACTTGCCATTGTTATGTATGTGCTGTTGCCCTTGGCTTGTGTAGCGGATCTATTTGCTAACACTTATTTTTTCAATAAGCCCCCAAATGAAATGAAATGTGCTCTTCTCCACATATTTTATATTATATTTTATTCCCCCTTTATTCATTTCATAATCACTGCTGAGTGCTTTTTCTAACCAGGACAGCACCCTGCAGCTCGACTTATCCTACATGGGTCATATAAAAAACTAATAGGGGCAGATTTATCAAGGGTCGAAGTGAATTCAAGGGAATTTTCGAAGTAAAAAAATTCAAAATTCGAAGTAATTTTTTGGATACTTCCATCGAATAGGATACTATGACTTCGAATTTACTTCAACTTTGTTTTGAAGTAAAATTCGACCATTCGATAATCAAAGTACTGTCTCTTTAAAAAAAGTTTGACTTCAATACTTCGCCAAATTAAACCTGCGAAGTGCTATGTTAGCCTATGGGGACCTTCTACAACATTTTTAGAGGTCGAAGTAAAATCCTTAGATGGATCGCTGAAATTGTTCGAATCGTTTGATTCAAATGATTTAATCGTACGATCGAACGATTTTACTTCGATCGTTTGATGGCCAAATTCGGTGAAAAATACTTTGACTTCAATATTGGAAGTATTTCAATTCGATGGTCGAATTTCGAAGTATTTTACACATCGAAATTCGACCCTTGATAAATCTGCCCCTTAAAGCACATTATTGTGACCAGCTTATAGATTTAGGCAATAATACATGTTTTATGGGCCAGTTTCATGCCTGAGAGACCACCACAAATCCCGCACCTGAGTGCTGCTTTGTGCTAAAGGTTTTCCAGATAACGGATCTTTTCTTAATTTGGATCTACATACCTTAGGACAGGTCTAGAAGAAAATCATGTAAACATTAAATAAACTCAATAGACTGGCTTTGCTTCCAATAAGGATTAATTGTATCTTAGTACAAGCTACTGTTTTATAATTACAGAAAAAAAAGGAACTCCCTTTTTAAAATGTGGATTATTTGGATAAAATGGAGTCTATGGTAGATGGCCTCGATGTTATTCGGAGCTTTCTGGATAATGGGTTTCCGGATAATGGATCCCATACCTGTACTGTTTTATTATTACAGAGAAAAAGGAAATAGTTTTTGGGTGATTTGGATAAAATGGAGTCTGTGGGAGACGGCCTTTCTGTAATTCATAGCTTTCTGGATAATGGGTTTCTGGATAACGGATCCCATACCTGTACATCCTGATTTAAAGTGACTATAATTTGCTGTTGCACAACCCCATGAAAACTGCGGTAGAAATGTCTGATGTTCCCATAAGCTTATGCTTTAATATGAATGAAGCAAAGACATCCCCGTACAGTGAAACAGAATGTATTTGCTACTTATGCCTGGTGTTGTACAGTAACGCAGTCTCTAGTTTGTGTAGGTTTAGGCGTGGTCTTTTGGGTTATACCTGGGTATTCCTGAGTTTTCAAATTGCATTTGGGGGGGGGCATCTGCAGATATAATATCAAGTTACAGATAATAGTAAGATGTACATGCTCCATTGAATTGTAAGTTACTATAATTATGGTACAGTTATGGGATCAGTTATCCGGAAACCCATTCTCTAGAAAGATTCGAATTACGGAAAGGCCGTTTCCCATAGACTCCATTTTATACAAATAATCCAGATATTTTTTAATGGATTCCCTTTTCTCTGTAATAATAAAACAGTACCTTGTACTTGATCCAAACTAAGATATAATTAATCCTTATTGGAAGCAATAACAGCCTACTGGGGTTATTTAATGTTTACATGGTTTTCTAGTAGTTATTAAGATCCAAATGATGTACAGGTATGGGACCTGTTATCCAGTACAGGTATGGGACCTGTTAACCAGTACGGGTATGGGACCTGTTATCCAGAATGCTTGGGACCTATTAACCAGAACAGGTATGGGAAATGTTATGCAAAATGCTCAGGACCTGGGGTTTGATACTTATCTTGTTTGATATTTTCTTCTTGAAAGCATACTGCACAAAATGTCTCTGTCTTAAATATATTGATAATGGGTTGAGGACTCTTGTATGTGTCTATATGTATTTTGTGGTCACAGCCTCATTGCACCCCCACCTAATGGTTTTAAAAATTAGTGGTGAGCACAACTTTCCCTTGTTTGTTATGGTTATAGTGTTTCATTTATACTCTTCATCCTCCATTCCAGGTGATGTTTCATCCACATCATTGTGTTTGCTTATGTGTCTGTGCTTCTGCCTTGCATATTCACAAATTTATGTTTGTATTGACACTTTGATTGCTTTGGGCTCTGTTGTCTCAGTCTTTTTTTGCCCCATGCATCTTTCTAAAGGTAAGGTTGCCCCTTGGCCAGTATTTTAGCAGCCTAGTTGGTAAAAATAATGTTACAACATTGGCATAAAAAGAGAGAGTGTAGAGAGTGATATTCTGAGTGAATTTGCATTTTTATTTGTGTTTTTTTTAGTTACTGGTATTTAGCTTTTGATTCAGCATCTCTCCAGTTTGCATTTTCAGCAATATGGTTGCTAGAGTCCAAAATACCATAGCAACTATGCATTGATTTGAACAAGACACTGGAATATGAATAGGCCTGAATAGAAAGAAGAGTAACAGAAAGTATCCTTACAGAGCATTTGTTTTTTAGATTTAAAAGCTGGAAGAAGAACTAAAACAGAAAATAATGAAGGCCAGTTGAAACGTTTCTTAGAATTGCCTACTCTTTAACATACAAAAAGTTAACGTAAAGGTGAACCACCCCTTTAAAGGGGAACTATCTTGAAAATGAAAATTTAATATAAGCTTCAGCATAATGAAATAAGAAGTTTTCTAAATATCATCTATTAAAAATGCTGTAGCATTTCTTAAATAACCAAGTTTATCTTCACTATCCCTCTCTCAGCATCTGTTTCTCTTCATTCTCTCTTCATGCAGGAGTTGAGTGTCAGATATTCATTGACAGTTAGATCCAATATCTCTTATAGGGGAGCTCCTTTTTGCCTAGAAGATGTATTAGAGCTCACTCTATTTAAATCACAAGAAATCCTGTCTCTCTACATGCAGGATTTGTGCAAAAGGCAGTTATTTTGTTATATTTTGTGTATACTGGAATCAGTTATTTGAGTGAGCTCTAATACATCTGCTAGGAAGGAAGCTCCTCTATAAGATATATTGGATCATTCATCTGACACCCAACTGCTGCATAAAGACAGAATGAAGAGAAACTATGCAGAATATTTTGTTGATTGTATTTAGAAAGTTTCTTATTTCACTATGATAAAGCTTATAATAAATTTTCCTGATGTGTCTTTCAGTATTTTCATTACATTACATTACAACATGAAGAAAAACATAGTGGCTTGGAAAGCTTATGCAGCAGAATGTTTTGCTTCACTTAAATGTTGAGCCATTAAAATGTATCACTCCTGACACTCTGGGACCTGTATTGATCTAATATACATAGTATAGAATTCATGAATTATGTATGCTGCCAAATTACATTACAATCAATGCAAACATACATTCTATCATACATACTATTTATTTCTTGTAGGAGATTTCCATTAATCTGATTTTAATCTAGAAGGCTACCTCTATGTTTTTCTGCAGTGGATGTTTTATTTGTTCCTCAGTCCTACATTTTCACTCATACTGTGTGTCAAGCTTTGATATGGCTGTTCTAAAAATAGATTTGAGTATGCATCAGAAATCTCAAATGTCAGAAGTAATAAAAAATTATGGTTTTAAGACACCTTCTTCATAAATTATTTGTATTTCATGTACGAGAATTAAGAGAACTTTTTCCTTGAGCTGGTGCAGTTTTTCCTAAAAGGAGCACTGGCCTGGGGAAAAAACTTGTCAACTTTGATTTGCACTCTAATCATAACAAATTGTGATACAATTTATCTCCCATGATTCAATTCATAAAAGAACAAAACAGGGGAATTACAGAAATTACTCCAGAAATTAGGTCCAGCAGATATGGTATTGTGGATGTACATCTGCAAATTTTGGGCCAAGATGAAACGCTGATCCAAGTAAACAGACTTCTAGTAATAGCCTATGATTTGAAAATGCCTTTATTTGTTGTACCAACACTAAATACGTCCATGGAACAAGTCATGGGACATTATGAAATCAATATGGACCTAATTTGAATGATTTGGTTCATGAATTGTATAAGAACCTAAAAACAGTTGCAGATCTATGCCCAGCCTTACTCACAATAAAATCAATATTATTTGCTGCACGGTGACGGCAACATGAGAGTTTTTCATTCAATTGTTCTATAGTTCAATCTATGGGTTTTGCATAGAACCATTTGACCCCTGCAATAATTTGTGTGGTTGAGGACAGGTTAATGTTCTAAAGGGTGGCAATCAGGCAATAAAGAAAATACACACCTTTATAAATACTGCATATAATTCTTTTTTTATTGATTGAAATTAAAATGATGTCTACAGCGAGGCACCAGATAAATTGGTTTATATTGTCAGCTGCTTTTAGTATGGCCAGAAATAGAACAGAAGGCAGAACATGTTGGGTCCCAGGTCACTAGAAATGCACTTAACAGTTTCTCCAGTCAGCACCAAAGCAGAGCAGTGTGAATGAAAGTAGAAATTCTGACTAAATCATCAGGGTACATAATTAAGCAGCACAGTGGTTAATTTAATTGATGACTTGCATGTGTCAGTAACAGAAGTCAACTGATCTCATTCTTCAAACAGAACCACTTCCTAACAAATAGGTATCCTTCTTCTTCAGGGTCACTACAACTGACATTGTTTTAGAGAGTACTTTATCCTTTTAAAAATAAAGTATAATAAACAGTGATTTACAGCTGAATATCATGTCTTTATATGCTCCGAACAAGAAAGGAATCAACAAATATTAGATTCATTTTTATAAAGGATCAAATTATAATTATTATATAGCTAGCTGAAAGGCAAGCATTTCATAAGCAGTGGAAAAAAACAAAACTCCTTTAGCAACCAAAAAGAGTCATGTTTATTAAAAACTGATTGTTATTCATAAAGTAAAAAAATGTGAGCACTTTATTAATAAACTGGTGCATTTACAGTGCTTGCATTGTGATTTGGCGGAATTATTTCTCCTTGAGAATTAGCATTGGAGGAAAGATGGTGCACATAGATAAAGGTGGCACATGTTGCCTAGGACAGGAGGGCTGGGTGCAGGGAGGGGTGCGGATGTGATCAAAATGCTGCAGTGATGATGCAGGGAGAATTGGACAGCTGCAGAATGAGGGGAGGAGGTACTATATGCATCAGAGCACCTTGGGAATTAATGTGTGCATGTGTTGTGTGGGGAAAGTGATGAAGATGGGGTACAAGATCACAGTGAATAGGCTCTTTACCCTTTCCATACCAGAAACATATAAAAAGAATGCAAAGATAATACAGTCTTTTAACTGATGACAAATGCCTTATGATGGATTTCTCTGCAAACAAATGTCAGACATACAAAGAGTAGTTCTGCCAATGATTTATTATTGAATACATCATTGAATTATTAATTAATTATTATTTTTGGCCATTTTAAAGGGACACCTTATGAAAAATGCATACTTTCTGGTTATACTATACCAGCAGTGTTTCATAAGAATCCCTTTTCAAATGCCCAAAGTTAATATGGGATCCTTACAGCAGTAGGACATCACTTATATGCTGTGCATCTCCACTGAGAGAGCATTATAATAAATTGCAGTGGAGATAACAAGCTCCAGAGTTACTCATCTCTAGACCAATACTAAGCAAAGCTACTAATTCAATTCCTTACAGGCTTTACAGGTTACATATTTTGTGCACCACTGCTCAACAGTATTATTAATGATATGCTCTGTGGTCCTTTATCGAGCATATTTATTAAAAAGATTCTTTAGAGACCACTTCTTGGTAGAGTTACTAATGAGATGTTTCTGCAGGCCACCACTAATGAGTTTGGAATAACAGAAAGTGTTAGCAAATCACGGTGCTTTAGTAGCAAATAAGATTTACCAGCATAGGATAATGTGGTTAAATTTAGATCTCATGGAAAGTGCTGAATGTGTTCAACTTTTAATTGCCATGTGCCTATAGACGCTAGGTGCATGAGCAGTACAGAGATTAGCAAATAATTATGTACTGCACATGTGCTCTCCCAGGGCAGTGCAGGGGGTTCCTGGGGCAACTGAACAGTATGGCAGTGCAGTGGTCACAGTTCACCCTGGGACAATGCATTTTTTTGAAGAGAAAGTATGTCACTTGGGATTGCCTAAAAATTTAATCAACTTTATCCATTGAAAACAGGAATTCTATATGTTTTATGGAAGATTAACAAAATCCTGCATGGTTCATGTTGTTCTTCAAGGGCCATTATACCCTGTAGAAGTTTTGTCTGCAGAACTGTGCATACTAGAGGCGAATATGCAGTACACACTCAGCTTTTAATATTTGCACAAGACCAAAAACATTGAGGATAAAAGATGAAATTAGTCCTTTAAATATGTGTGTGAGTTTACATACCTCCCAACAATTTAAATTCGAATAACTATGACAATTTAGGCCAAGGCATGTCCTGATTCACACCAACCAATAATTATATCTGTTGTCCAATTGAGAGGAATGTCGGATACCTGATCTATCTTGCTGTTTACTCTACATACTGAGGTGTATTCAATTTTGATAAAGAAGGCATGCTATGCAGCACTTTGCAGAGAATAATCGTCAGTCCCTTCCCCTAGTGGTTCTCGCAGTCTAAGGCATCAACTAAATTTATACACACTACTGTTATTTCATTAGGAGCCAATAACCTGCTCATATTTTTTGGAGTAAATTCATACAGACTCCTTGGCTAGAACCAAACTTAGGATCCCAGTGCTTCAAGGCAGCAGGGCTTAACCACTGAGTCACTGTGCTGCCCTTCTCCATCTGACCCATAGTCAGGGAAACGGCTACATAAATATGTTCCCAGTTGTGAAGCCAAGTAGAGTTACACATTTTGTTGGTGTAAGAAAACTCTGCTTGTATATGGTAAAAAACTCTCTGCATGCTGCATAGATGGTGGCTGGTGTTACAATGTTACATTTTTGTTAATGTTTTGACTATGGAAGGTGTGGGAAGCCGCAAATAAACTGATATTGAGCCTTCTGGGTGTACAGGCCTTTAAAACTCCAAATCTTCTCTGGACACATGCTAAGACACATTATGGATGTCTGGCTTATTAAGTGTAGTCCTAGTTTGCCATTTTTTCAGTTGTGGCCGGCTTCTGGCTTTATAGCCGCCCCCTTTTGTGACATCATCGGGGCTGGGTCCCGTGGGTCTATAAAAGAAACCCGGAAGTTGGATGTGGGCGGGTGCAGGCTGCAGGAGGGCGGGTTAGGGTCGGGTGCAGGTTGGGAAAAACCCGACCCGCACATCACTAGTTCCAGTAATGTCAAAAAATTAAAAAGGAGTCCAGGGAGGCATGTTCTAACAGTTACAAACTATCAATTTTGAAATGAGATCTAACAGATGTGGCATGAAGATGTTACCTTTATTAGCTAACTACAATGATAATCACACCAAGAGGCAGATCAAAATGTGAGTTTAGAGCTTAATAAATTAAAACTTGCCCACATTCTATTCATTCTTATGGGATTTTTAGAACCGTCTAACTTTCACTCATTGATAAATACGGTTCTAAAAATCCCATAGGAATAAATATAAAACCTTTGAGTTTTATTTATTAAGCTCTAAACTCACATTTATATAAATCTGCCCCTAAGCTTTCAGAACATTCCAGTTCTTTTTACCTATTGCCAGATAAACAGCGTTTAAAGGAGAACTGAAGCTTAACTAAAGAATTAGCTAGAAATGTCGTACATTATGTTTTGTGCTTCTGTATGAGCCCAAGGCAAGCACAGCCCTTTAGCAGTAAAGCTCTGTGTCTGCAAAGATGCCCCAGTAGCTCCCGATCTTCTTTTCTGCTGATTCAATGCACAGGCCTGGATTTGTGGAAAGGCCACCAAGGCCCAGGCCTAGGGCGTCAGGATTTTAGGGGCGGCATGTTGGCCAACCACACCCACATTGGTTCAGAAACACTGTATTAGAACAAGATAAAATAGTTTTTTAAATTTCCTGTGCGCCAATCCCCATTGTTTCAGTCCAGATAATGGAAATTTCAGTGAATAAAAGGGAGGGGACGGGGGGCGGCGAACGTCAGAGGGCCTAGGGGTGCCTGATATGTAAATCCGGCCCTGTCAATGCACATGCTTTGTGCTGCAGTCACTTACTGAGCTTAGGGACCCACTCACAATATACAGTACACATAGAATAGAAATGTCACAATATAAAACTGATTAGTAATTAATACAGATAATTACTACATGGCAGCACAGAAACCAGTGCAACTAGCATGAGAATTTAATAATCAGCCCTGTAGCATCAGCTTATATTACAGACAAACCTCATTTTCTGCTGGTTTATTTGCGACGACCCCTAAGCTTTGCTTCTCAACAGCTGCTCAGAGCCCACTGAGCATGTGACTGTCGCAGACATTTTCCAAGATGGTGACCCTCTGTGACAAGGTTGAAGTCCTGGATCACTGCAGCTATTGAGAAGCTGAAACTTTAGGCTGGTGCAATAAGTTCAGTAAATAAGATATGGCATTTTTAGCCACATAATACATATTGTACAATGAGGACAATATATACGATATAAAAAACAACAGCATGGTAGCATGAAATCAAGGTCATTCACTTCATTCTAGTAATAATAATAATATAATTATAATAGCATTAGCTCCAGACTGCCATTGTTTGCAGACCAATTATATTATTATAGTCCATCAAGGTTAAGTATTTTGAAGATCTTAAGGCCCTGGGCACACAAAGCATTGTCTCTGCTGCACTCAGCCTTTGTTTTGTTCTGCAGGCTGAGAGAAGTGGTGGATTCATTCCCTTCTGCATCTCCCTGTACCTGCAACTTACAATCACAGCTTCCGCCTGCTTATGGCTACATGGATTTGATGCGGAGATCAGCCCAAAAATGCCTGTTTTCACGATTTTGGTTTGATCACCACTTCCGCTCTGCTTCATGTAACTAGAAGAAGGTAGAAGCTGTGATTTTCAGTACAGCTACAGGGAGATGCAGAAGGGAGTGGATCCACTTAGTTAGTTAATGCACATTAGTTGCATGCTCCATGTAGCTGCCTGTTAGTGCCACTAAACATGAAATGCAGGTTGAGATAAATGGGTCAATATGCCTAGTGTGCCCTTGCCCTAAAGTTCAACTCTAAAACACCTTATATCTGCTTAGAACTTTTCAAGATGATACTCTATTCAGTGTACAAGGCTTTTAACAATGCAGATCTGTAGTTACAATACAAGAATACATCTGCTGTTTTCTTAAATCCTCTGAAGAACTTGTTTAACATGATGAGTAGGTTATTGATATGAGTACCATATAGATCAGGGGTGCTCAAAAGGTAGATCGGGATCTACCAGTAGACCATTAGCTGGTGATCAGTAGATCTCAAGACATTGTCTACAAACAGCTTGTCTAAATCACCCTCATATTTCATTCTTTTCATTCAGATATTTATTATGCTAAGGTTACATAAGAAATAATTTGTTAAATATTCATGAATCAAAGGTATAAATCAATATTTAAGTAATATTTTCCATGGAGCAGAATGCTAACAAAGCTTTAACATAGATCATAATGGGAAATCATGACTACAAGTAGACCTCGCATTAGTAAAGTATGGGCACTCCAGATATAGATGCTGCCTTCTCTGTTGGTATTCTGCTTGCAAGTAACACATGCCAGGAGTCATCCTGAGAGACTTCTAGCTTCATATAATATGATCACATGGCTTGAAAACAAACTGCAATCTAGAGCATTTCTCAGCATGACACGATTTAGCTGAAACCTAACGGTTTGCCTACAGATATAACTGATTTATTCTCTTTTGGAGACTGGTGGAAACTTCTTCACAATTAATTATTTGACACGTTTAGTAGCAATAACTGTGAATTCCATTGTTTCAGATTTTTAAAAATGATTTGTCCTTGCAGACTGGGCTTCCTTTTCTCTATATATGCTATTTGTCTACATATGTCTCTGGTTTTCATCTTAATTTCCACCAATGGAAAACATGTAGGCTTTAGATTTCGAGCAGGGCTATCTTTGCCTCTTTTGTCGGGTATCAGTCATATTTTTGAATTTTTTGTAAAGTAATGCAGAATATGTTGGAGCTTTACCTTGTTATTGTTGGGGTTATCAAGCCTTGACTCAAAAATGTGTTTCAACACTGATATTCCTATTAATCTTCCATTAGTCAAAGTTTGCAACTCTAAATAGGTAAGAATTTTAAATTAGCTCAGGGTGATTTCCAGATGGACTGAGGCTGGCTACTTTTTCTGTATTCTGGCAAGCCCCACTGTGGCAGTAAGGATTGCCAAGACCTGAGCAGCAACTTTTAATGAATAATAAATATGGTGTATGTTGCTGTTTTGATCTTTAATTATCATCTTCATTCCATTACTGTCAGTCCATTTCTAGCTGAATTTGATTATTGGATTTATTTTTGGTATTATGGTTTTCACTTTGAGGTACCATGACAGGTTGCTATGGCAACAGCTTTGTCACCATTTATATTTAAAGGGATACTGTCATGGGAAATTTTTTTTTTCCAAAATGAATTAGTTAATAGTGCTGCTCCAGCAGAATTCTGCACTGAAATCCATTTCTCAAAAGAGAAAACAGATTTTTTTATATTCAATTTTGAAATCTGACATGGGGCTAGACATATTGTCAATTTCCCAGCTGTCCCAAGTCATGTGACTTGTGCTCTGATAAACTTCAATCACTCTTTACTGCTGTACTGCAAGTTGGAGTGATATTACCCCTCCCTTTTCCCCCCCAGCAGCCAAACAAAAGAACAATGGGAAGGTAACCAGATAACAGCTCCCTAACACAAGATAACAGCTGCCTGGTTGATCTAAGAACAACACTCAATAGTAAAAACCCCTGTCCCACTGAGACACATTCAGTTACATTGAGAAGGAAAAACAGCAGCCTGCCAGAAAGCATTTCTCTCCTAAAGTGCACCAATATATGACACAGCTCCAATCAGGATAATAATCTAAAAAGCCTTTATTTGCACATGGCTTAAAGATCTTTAAGCCATGTGCAAATAAAGGCTTTTTAGATTATTATCCTGATTGGATCTGTGTCATATATTGGAATACTTGGTGAAGTCGGTTGGACAGTGGGCCACTGGACACGTGCACCGCCAGAATCATAAAGAGGCTAATAAGTGGGTGAGTGCTGACTAAACAAACCTATTCTCCTAAAGTGCAGGCACAAGTCACATGACCAGGGGCAGCTGGGAAATTGACAAAATGTCTAGCCCCAAGTCAGATTTAAAAACTGAATATAAAAAAATCTGTTTGCTCTTTTGAGAAATGGATTTCAGTGCAGAATTCTGCTGAAGTAGCACTATTAACTGATGCGTTTTGAAAAAAACATGTTTTCCAATGACAGGATCAATTTAAATATGTAGAATAGGCAATATTCTTGAAAGAGATCTTGGCTTGCAGAATGAAATGTTGAACAAGGAGCCTTGTCTTGGATTCCTGTTGTAATTCTCTTGTAAATTTCTTTTAGATTTCAGGGCTTTAAATTTAATATAATATATACTACAATGTACTTCCAGTTGACCATTTCCCACTTTACAATCAATAACAATGCTTCTTAAAGGCACTCCTTATAAGGGATTTTACCATGTAAAAGTAACAAATAATTATGTAGTACCTCAACTCTTACCAACTGCACAAAAATGATTCTTCAGTGTTGGACTGGCCCATCGGTATAGCAGGAAAACTCCAGGTTGGCCAAGGTGTCAGTGGGCCCTCATGCTGCTAAACTTTTGGCCTATTTCATGGCCTTTCCCTATTCTATGAGAACAAAGAGGCTAAATAGATGTAATAATAGATTATAGTATGTAAAGAAAACAAACTAGCAAAATAGAGGTTGATTGAGGAGATAAAGAATATTAGTACTTAGAGTGGGCCCCTGGTCTAAGGTTTTATGGTGGGCCTCTGGTGTCCCAGTCTGACACTGTGATTCTTCCCTACATTTCTGTCCCTACATGGCCATAGCTGGGTCTGACAGTGGCACAATGCGCTGTAACAATACAAGGCAAGGGAAGATGACAAGTGGCAAATGTGGTGCATTGTGTTCCCTTAGACATGGGTGTCTTATGACATGTAATTGTGTTATACTATCATAACTGTAGCAGATACAGCACTAAGTACAGATAGAGGTCATCTTTTTATTCTTGATTTCTAGAACCATGCTTTCATCCTGACAAGCCCAATGTGATGAAATAAAGCTAAAATAAACAGTAGGGTTCCAAAATTCATTCAAATAGCCAAGGATGCAAAAAAAAAAAAAAAAGGAAATACTTCTCATTAATAATGGGAGTCACAGATGAAGTGGGATCAATGTGGTGTAAAGCTGCAGTTTTGAATGTATAGTGAGTTCAAAGGTGAAAAGTGCATTGTTCTCATAGAAATGGGAATTGTAAATAAAAGCTGACTCTGGCACTGTGCAGGTTAATACATCTCAATGCTGTTGGCATTTAGAAGAGTTGCTAAGATTAACTATCAATAGGCCAGTTGCCTATACTTACCAGCTGAAGTTAATAATGGATTGCTGCATATACTGTACACGTTTCTGTAAAACAATACCTAATTATTTGAATGCAATGTGGATATGATGTATATGGAAATGTAAGTCTGTGTATGATACAACACAGCTTTGTGCCACTATGTGCAAGGAATCAAGGTGCTGCATAGAGGTATAATATTCTGCTCCTGTGTGAATGCATAATGCTGTGCTCACCGAGAGTCAGCGTGTAAGATGATGAGTGTGATGCAGGGGTGGTGTCTTTGCTTTGCTGAGTTGAGAAGTTTGCTGCAGTATAAATACTGGTGCTGTGTCCTCTATCTGCCGCAGTGCCCTGCATCTCACTCACTAGGTGCATCTAACCTGCTCCAGACATCTCCCCACATCCCTTCTCCTCTCTCTTTTTAAACACTCTTGCACATTTGCTCATACTCCTTTCTCATTTCCTTATTCTGCATCCCTGCATCTCTTCCTAAAAGAACTTAAATCATTGCATATCTCTGACAGCCTCTGCCTGTTATCTCTTCTCTTACTTTCTCCTTGTCTCTAGCTCTCTGCATCCTAAACTATACCATGCTCAGTTACAGCCTGGAACGGTCTATGGGCCCTGTCACATACCGCAGGCCCCCCGGGGACCACTACCTCCACTCCAGTTCTATCTCTCAAACCCACAGTGGTAGCAGCAGCTTTCAGTCCCACTCTCGGAGCCGACGTAGTGCACCATCTTACCGTGAGAGCCATGAACCCTCCAATGGACCCAGAGATGAAAAGGAGGCCTTGCATGGACTGAATGAGAGATTTGCTGGATACATAGAAAAGGTGCGGAGACTGGAAGAGCAAAACAGTAGTTTGCAGCAAGAGGCAACAGCTTTGCGGAAGCAGCAGGCTGGTATATCTGCCATCGGACAGCTATACGAGAGGGAGATTCAAGATATGCGCAACCAGCTCCTGACAATTAACTCTGAAAATGGACAGGAACATCTTGAAAGAGACAGACTGAATGAAGACATTGAGTTGCTGAGTATGAAAACCCAAGAAGAGGAAAGGCTGAAGGAAGAGGCTCTGGCTGCTGAGAGGGCACTGAGGCAGTTCATGCAGGAGTGTAGCCTGGAGAGAGAGCAGCTGGGCAGAAAGGTGCAAGCTCTGGAAGATGAGGCAGCCCATCTGTGCAAGTGCCACCAAGATGATGTGGGGGAGATGCTAAGGCAGATACAAGGAAGTCAGGTAACAACACAACAAATGGGAGAAGTGCCCAGCTTGGAGCTGGCATCAGCCCTAAAGGAGATAAGGGCTCAGCTCGAAGGTCATATCGGTAAAGACAACTTGCAAACACAAGGCTGGTTTCAAGGTGAGTTGAATAAGTTGCATCCAAAAGTAGTGATGGGGTCGATAAAAGTATACAAATTATCTCTTTGTGAGTGATTACTGCTATAACTTTGGGTTCTTAGTCACTTCTGCAACTGCAAGGTATTATATGCTGTCCAGATGCAGCATGCTGAACTCTACTGGCTTGTAAAATTGGGATGTAAAAAAAAAAAAATGGATATTAGCTTTCAAAATGATGCCACAGTGGTACATTTGTGCCTCTCCAGCTGTTACTTATCTGCATCTCAAAACGTGGCTTAAGTACTGCAATTTCTGCAGTTTTAGCAGTTTACTCCTGCTGCAATTTTTAAACAATCTGTTATGCAACATTTCTCCTGAAAAAGATTTAGTTATGCTACATCCAAACAATTGGAAGAGATTTATGGGATTTCTTTCTTCTAGGGAGAAAGAAAAGGCAACCCTTGTGGGGAACTAATATCTGATATACAGTGTATATGTTTAGAATTAAATGCCATTTTAGTATTACACATATCAGACATTCCATTTAGTGGCTTCCTGTCAGATTTTGACCATTTAAACGGTTAAACATTTTAGCATCCTTTTCTTGCAGCTTGTTACCTGTGTTCTGTTTGCTTCCATTTTATATCCTGGTCAGGAAGCAGTTAAGTGTTTGCAGTCTGAAATCCCTGAGTCACGATTTAATTCTATTGGGAGCTGCGTCTGCCCTCTCCCTCCCTCCACCCTTCCTCATGCAGCTGAATTAGTAAGCAGGACACATACAGAAGTCCTGCAGCTCTCATATACATATATATCACATTAATAATATAAATCAAATGTGTAATTTGTAAAATACATACTTACAATGTTATCAGTTAGAAAATATGAGGCTATCTAAAGTCACTTTTAAAAAGTACTACCAATATGGTCATGGAAATCCTTGGCAACATCTCACATTCTTATACTTGGAGGTGCATTATTTTAAATGATAGACAGATAGATAGATAGATTGATAGATTGTTTTATAGATTGATAGATAGATAGATAGATAGATAGATAGATAGAATTTACAGAAGTAAAGGTACCTTCATGACACTGCATTAGATTCTATGGTTCTGTTTTCAAAGAGACTCAGCAGAAAGAGATAAGGCTTTACTAAATGTTGTTTGTTATTGTGTATTTCATGTACTTTAATTGACTAATAACTTTTTTTACACTGACTAGTTAAAAGTATATTTTCAACCTGCACATGGACATAAAACAAGTGGGGAAGACCAGGTACCATTTAATAGTTAGCACATTTTAGTGCTGACTCTATACTTTATATATTTTTTGGGATTTTCTCATAACACTCGGGGGAGCAGTATTACAAAGAATTTTTGGACAATCATTTACAAAAATCCTACCATTTAATAGTGATGGTCAGTCTGTAAAAGTTTACAAGCTAAAAGTCAGAAGAGCGGTTGTAGGAGTGAACAGGATGGTTATTGCTTTTTTTGTTCAGTCACACCCTCTCACTGCATATTTCTGCTGCTAAATGTCTAGACCATTTAACATCGATTTTGATAATAGATTATATTCAGTAAGCCTGTCTAGTTTGCCATTTACAGGCTTTAATTGGCATAGGTACACTGAATTTCCTTTTCTTTAACTGATGTTACCTCCGCAACTGTAAATCTATTGCCTACTACTTTTTCAGCAGCATAATACTTTCTTATTATTGATGCCTTTGAAACATCACAGCAAATATACCATATACCAGTCTGGTTTCATTTGTAGCAATAACTGCATATAAGTAAGCAGGTATCTTAGTTTGTAGGTATACATAAGATAATGGTACACAATGTCTATGATCCCTTGTCTATCCCATCCCTTGCTATAATAGAGTACCAATAAAATATATATACAGTATTACATACCAATAAAGCAGTCAACATATACCTGTTATATAAAAAAAAAAATAGTAGAAAAAAAAAGAAGAAAAATGGCCCTGCTGGTTTGGCATATGAAGGATGATTTATAGCAAAATTCCCTGTAGGCCAGTCCCAATATAGAACACTATGCAACTTATTTCTGCAATGCAGCATTTTTAATATCCCAGCAAGCTTCCTCCTGTTACACTTGCGTCCTGCACTGCAGCACTTGGAGCCGGCCTGTTAATCTGGCTTGTTGCCCTGAGCCATTAGTAATTACATATACAGCATTTGTGGAATAGCAATTTGCCATAGGGAGGCATTTATATTAATTAGTTTAAATGCAATTGAAGTTGGATGATCAGGTTCTATTCAAAATATTATGAAGCCCATTTAACAGAGTACAGCTTAACGGTTTATTCTGGCCCACCCAGTGACCTGTTATATCAGCCTGTCTGACACATTTGCTCACTTTGCTATTTCCATGCTGCCCCTTGTGTAGCTATAGAATCATTTCTCTGTTCTTTACTGCAGTACTGCTACTCCCACTAAATGATTTATCTCTACTCGTTTGCTGCAGAACTATTTGTTCTCCTCCTTATACAATTACTACTAAATCACACTGACTGCAGATATTTTATATCTATGTTGCTATTATTCAGCTCCATCCAAACTTATTCATTCTACTGCCTCAGACACTGCCTTTACCCGGCATAAACATTAGCCACTGCTATTGCTTTGGTACACAGCATTTCACCCATCTGCCTTTACATGTACAATGTAACTTTCATTTATGGTTTTCACTGGGTTCCTTGTTCCATCCACATAGTTGAAGCAGCATAATGACAGTGATATCACTGTTGGAGAAATTCATACACATGCATGCCATTTCATTTATACCATTTATTCCATTTAGTAAATAACTCTCAGCGGTGAGCATGGGTACAGGTTCCTGTAATTACAGGACTTCCTGCACAGGAAAAATGGTCTTAGAGCTCTGTAAATTATCCTTAAATCATTACCTGTAATTCGCTATGGAGAATTAAGTGTTCATCCTGCCCATTGTTCTTATTTCATAAGCCTTCAGGAGTGATGTGGGCATCTTTTTTTATATTGCAAAATGGCAATTTTATTTTATATATAATCCGTGTCCCATAATCCGTTTATTAGCAAAACTAACCTTTTTTAATAAATAAATTGGCCTTTCAGACTTAAAGGGGTTGTTCACCTTTAAATTAACTTGAAGTATGATGTAGAGCAGGGACCCCCAACCTTTTGAACCCGTGAGCAACATTCAGAAGTAAAAGGTGGTGGGGAGCAACATTAGCATGAAAAATGTTCTTGGGATGCCAAATAGGTGCTGTGATTGGCCATTTAGTAGCCCTTATGTAGATTGTCAACCTACATTGAGGCTTTGTTTGACAGTGCACCTGGTTTTTATACAACCAAAACTTGCCTCCAAACCTGGAATTCAAAAATAAGCACCTGCTTTGAGGACACTGGGAGCAACATACAAGGGGTTGGAGAGCAACATGTTGCTCATGAGCTACTGGTTGGGGACCACTGATGTAGAGAGTGATATTCTGAGATAATTTGCAATTGGTTTTCATTTTTCAATATTTGTGGTTATTGAGTTATATTGCTTTTTATTCAGCAACTCTCCAGTTTGCAATTTCAGCCATAAAATCATAGCAACTATGCATTGATTTAAATGAGAGACTGGAATATGAATTGGAGAGGGTCTGAATAGAAAGATGAGTAATAAAAAGTAGTAGTAACAATATATTTGTAGCCTTTCAGAGCATTTGTTGTTTAAATTGGGTCAGTGACCCCCATTTGAAAACTGGAGAGAGTCAGAAGGCAATTAATTAAAGAAATATATAAAAAAAAAAAATAATGAAGACCAATATAAAAGTTGCTTAGAATTGGCCATTCTATAACATAATAAAAGTTAACTTGATGTATATAAAATAATTTACCTATAGAAGATTTTTGCTGCATTTATTCAGTAAACATATGTACCTGGTGGCTGTTTATCTTCATGACCTGTTGAATTTCCACCCTCACATTACAGTGCAGCTGAACAAATTGAACGAGGCCTCCCAAGTGAATACCCAGGCCATACGTTCAGCCAGTGATGAGATTACCAATTATCGCCACCAGTTGCAGAGCCAGATCACCCAGTTGGAAGTTTTGAAGAGTTCTCAGCAATCGCTGGAAAGACAATGCTTGGACATGGAAGATCGCCATCAAGCTGAAATGGCATCCTACCAGGTACATTATACAGCCCATCCCTCAGTGCAGCATAGATAATATGTCATCTTTGTTAAGTTGTTTGTTTTATCTTTTCTCCATACGCAAGACAAACTGCTATTAGATGGCCATTTTAGTAATATTAGTACACATTTGAATGCAGTGAGTTAAATGACCAAAATGGATTCCAGATATGCCAATACAACAGTGAAGCTAAAAGATAAACTTTTATTCTCAAGGTCAATATGGCAACATAATGAAAACAACACTAAAAAACATAATAGAGATCATTTACAGCTGCAAGTGGAGTGAGCTAAGCTCAATTTTGAGTCACCATTTTTTTTACCCACAAAGCAATAGTGTTTCCATCATTCAAGCCTCATTGTGGCCACCAGGGGAGAGGCACCTGACACAAATGCAGCTGATGGTAGCTCCAGGGTGTTCTTGTGTCAATAAGCATAACTGTGTGAAATTCAGAGCAGAAGGCAGGCAGCGGTGCTATACAGATATACAGAAGGGCAAGGAGAGCATGTTGACACAAGTACTTTTAATGAATGGAATTTTTCGCACAGCTGATTTGTCCACTTTACACTTGTGTAAATACGTCTATGTGAGAAAATAAAACATGAGAAGTTGCAGTAAAGTAGGATTAAATATTGCCAATGAAGTTGGAGTTTTTATAAAAGGCAAAAACTTGGAAAAACTACAGGAATCTGCAAAACCCCAATATTACTTTTTGTTAGTGGTAAAGTATGTCAGTTGAATATGTAATGCGTGTTTTATTACTCAGACCAGTCTGTACGGACTGTTTCCATTATCAAGGTGTAATAAATCTCACATTTGAGTTTATTACAATTTAAATGCGTGAATTTACAAACTCAAAAATTTGAATTTACTATTCGACCCTTGATAAATCTGCCCCATAGTGTGTAGGCAGCCATCTCAGGTCATTTTGCCTGATCCTGTTCTTTCAGAAAGAGCTAGCACTTCAGATAAGCTATTGTTTATCATACTCAATGTAACTAGAAGTTGGACTATTACTATTGAGTGTTATTCTCATATCTACCATTAAGTGGGGGTTGGGAGCCTTTTTAGCAATGTAGGTGTCAGGGAGCTGTAATATTGTTACATGCCCATTGTTCTGCTGGGGGGGGGGGGTGATATCACTCCAATTTGCAATGCAGCTGTAAAGAGAGACTGAAGTTTATCAGAGCACAAGTCACATGACTGGGGGCAGCTAGGAAACTAAGAACATGTCTAGCCCCACTTCAGACTTCAATATGAAAAATGTTTGCCCTTTTCAATTTAGAATTCTGCTGAATCACCACTATTAACTAATGTATTTTGTAAAAAAAAAAAATGTTTTCCTCGTGACAGAATTCCTTTAAAGGGGTGGTTAACCTTTCCGTTAACTTTTAGTATGTTATAGAATGGCTCATTCATTGCAACTTTTGAACTGCTCTCCATTTTTTCTTTTTTTATAGTTTTTAAATTATTTGCTTTCTTTTTCAGACCCTTTCTAGCTTTCAAATGGGGGTCAATGGCCTCTCCTATACATATTCCAGTCTCTTATTAAAAATCAATGCATGGTTTCTCGGGTAACGCGGACCCTAGCAACCAGATTGCTTAAATTGAAAACTGGAGAGCCACTGAATAAAGAGCTAAATAACTAAAAATCTGCAAATAAAAACCAATTGCAAATTGTTTTAGCATATCTCTCTTACATCATACTTAAAGTTTATTTAAAGGTGAACAACCCCCACCAAACGACCGATCTCCGCCGGACGAAAAATGTTGGGACTCTCCACACACGGTTCAAAAATCGTACGAATCCTCCATTCGTACGATCAGATCTTTGCAACTATGGCCAGCTTTACACAAGATAACAGCTGCCTGGTAGATCTAAGAACAACACTCAATAGTAAAAACCCATGTCTCACTGAGACACATTCAATTACATTGAGAAGGAAAAACAGCAGCCTGCCAGAAAGCATTTCTCTCCTAAAGTGCAGGCACAAGTCACATGACTGGGGGCAGCTGGGAAATTGACAAAATGTCTAGCCCCATGTCAGATTTCAAAATTGAATATAAAAAAAATCTGTTTGCTCTTTTGAGAAATGGATTTCAGTGCAGAGTTCTGCTGGAGTAGCACTATTAACTGATGTGTATTGAAAAAAACATGTTTTCTGATGACAGGATTAAGAAATTGGTCTTAATTATTTTACAATACATACAATGTTATCACTAGTTTGATTCTTTCTGCAGACATGCGCTATGACTAAGATGTTGTACCCTGATGAACATCAGATGTCACCCAGTTTTTATTCTTCCTTTTTTCCAGCAAAGCTGTTCCACTAACTATACTAAAAAGAAAGCAATAATATTCTAAAAACGTAAAACAAAAAGATTCACATAACTTTGTAAAACTTCTTGTGGTACAACTTCTGCAGTGCACTTCAAATATGCTTGATGCTTTTATAAAACCAACATTCTGATTTAGGACTGTGATTGACACTTTAATGTAGGGATTCTTAATCTAGGAGTCTGGACCTAAAATGGGTTGTTTAGCGGGTCCCCATGGTCCCTTGTAATACTCCTATTCTAATTATAATAATGTGTATGGCTGTTTCTAAATTATTTATTTGGGTCATAAAGTCATTTCATTGACCTAATTTGGATCCCACAGCCTGAAGAGGCACATACTTAGGGTGCAATGGTGGTGGTAGAGGTGCTAGGTATGTACTTCTTCTCTTTGCCTACCTCTACTCCAGGCCCTTATCCCCTGTCTGCCTGTTCATTTCCTGATCCTTCGGCCAGCTTCAGCACACGTGTGCACCGCGGGATGGAGGCAAGCTGGAACTGTTGGATCTTCTGAGAGAAAAAGATTAATAGCTAAGAAACACTGCTTAGCATTGATAAGATTGTACTCCTATTATACTGGATTAGTAACATATTAGCATACTGCCTGATTTAGGATGTTGATGTTGACTAGTGCACTAATGGATTCACTGGCCTGTGGTTCCATCACGAGTTTTAAAATTGCAAGCTGCTTTTCTACCCCTAAGTAGGGTTGCCATCTGGCCGGTATTTTACAAGCCTGGCCGGTAAATATGATGGTTGATCCCAATGTTATTAATAAGGAAAAAAGATAAATATATAGGAAGGCTGGTAAAGGTTGTAACCCTGCCCCTAAGCAATATTGTATTATAATGCAATACCCCTTCCTTGCCTCCCTAGGATACCCTGCAGCACGTGGACAATGAGCTAAGGACCACAAAATGGGAAATGGCTGCTCAGATCAGAGAATATCAAGATCTTCTTAATGTCAAAATGGCCCTTGACATTGAAATAGCTGCCTACAGGTAAGGTATAAGTTTGCAATTGAGCTCTCAACAACAAAGTCGTTTACGTTATAGTTTATAACAAAGTTTTCATATATATTCCAAATTGTACATAGCACTGCATGTAAAGTAATTAAGTGGCCTGGATTAATTTAATATACAACGTAGCAGATTTGCATCCTTTCCAAAAATGTGTTTTTCTTCAATTACAACAAAAATGTAAAATGTCCAGATTATACAGAGATGACAAAATGCCCTAAAAAGATAAAGTAAAATAAATAAAATCAGGTAAAAATATACAGTATATGCTTCTTTTTATTCTACAACATATTATATTGTAGCGCTTTTCCAAAATCAGAGTAACCAGTTGCACTCTTTTCCAAAAACAGCCAGAGAATGGTGCCACCAGCTCCAAATTATGCTCCAAACATTAAGGTTTAGCAATTAAAAATTTTCGATTTCGAGTAATTTAATATCCATATACAGAGGAACCTTTAGTAAATTGCAGAGAATATTAAATACATTACCCATTTATTCTTTATTACCTACTCCTATACATTCTATAGATGTGCAACATAAGTTATTAATTTTTGACTTGGTTATAGAGGGTGGAAGGTATTACTGTTAGTCAGCATATATCCCCACCCCAGCGCCGTTTCTGTATGCATTGCCGCCTGAGGCGGCTCCAGTAATGCCGCCACCCCAGCCCGATTCGATTTCCGGGGGGGAGGCAGCAACGCTAGTGCGGAGAGCGCAATTGCGCTCTCTCGCCCTAGTAAAGCCGAATTTCCGGTTCAAAAACCGGAAATTCGACTCTTAAAGGCACCAGGAGCGGGTTTTTGCTGCCCCTGGAAACCTAGCTGGCGATGCCGCCTGAGGCGAGCGCCTCAGCTCGCCTCATTGGCGGATCGCCCCTGCCCCACCCTTTATCCCATGATATAGAATGTCTCAGAAAAAAAGCATGGCACAGAATCTGGTTTAGTAATCTATTCTACCCAGATTTCATCAAAACATTAACTTTGATACAAGAGGAGATGCCATATTGGACCAAGTATACACAAATGTCCACCAAGCATACAAGGCTAATCCACTCCCCCATTTAGGAAAATCAGACCATATTTCCATACTTCTTACTCCAACGTACAGACCCATTCATAAACAATCCAGACCAATCTCAAGAGTAGTGAAAACTTGGCCACAAGATTTGCTCTACAAGATTGTTTTGAATGCACAGACTGGAAAATGTTCAGAGATGCCGCTACCTATGAACATGAAACAGAGTTGGACGAGTATGCGGACTCAGTGACTCTCTACATCAGGAAATGCATTGATGATGTTGCTGTCTCCAAAAATGTCACAATCCGGGCAAATCACAAACCCTGGTTTTCCAACAAGCTTCGCAACCTAGTGAAGATCAGAAATCTTGGGGAATGTGCTGATATTTTCAATTCATCCCTGAGCTCAGCTGTTGTTCCTGCATACCTAAAAAACACCAAAATCATCCCTGTGCCAAAAAAGTCTACTGTGTCTTGTCTCAACGACTATCGGCCTATAGCACTCACGCATATCATCTCAAAGTGCTTTGAGAAGCTTGTACTTAAAAATATGAAAACAAAAATCCCACAGAACCTAGACCCGCTGCAGTTTGCCTACCGCCCAAATCGCTCCACAGATGATGCAAATTCAACTGCCCTTCATCTCACCCTCTCTCACCTTGACGAAAAAAGACACATATGTCAGAATGTTATTTATCGATTTCAGCTCAGCATTCAACACTGTTATACTGCAGCAACTGGTAAAGAAGCTGAAACTTCTAGGCATTAACACCCCCCCTCTGTAACTGTATCCTAGACTTTCTGACTGAAAGACCCCAATACGTCTCAATAGGGGATCACACCTCTGGGGTTCTAAAACTGAGCATAGGCTCGCCACAAGGATGTGTGCTTAGCCCTCTTCTATTTACCCTGCTGACACATGATTGCACTGCCCAGTACAGTGCAAATCACATCATCATTGCAGATGATACAACAGTAGTAGGCCTTATTAGGAAAAATGATGAGTCTGCATACAGAGAAGAAGTCAGATATTTGGCAGACTGGTGCCAGAACAACAACCTGACTCTAAATGTCGAAAAGACTAAAGAAATGGTTGTTGACTTTAGAAAGAACGCTGCTGCTCACCTACCACTGTTCATCGATGGCTCCCCAGTTAAGATGGTCAACAGTGTGAAGTTAGGAGTACATATGGCAGATGACCTCTCCTGGACCCTTAATACAAACTCTATCACAAAGAAAGCTCAACAACGCCTCCACTTTCTACGGAAGCTAAAGAAAGCCAGTCTTCCCCCACTGATTCTCACAACATTCTATTGAGGCACGCTATGGTTTGGAAACTGCACTGTTGCAGAACAAAAGTCTCTGCGGCGAATTGTGAAAACTGCAGAAAGGATCATAGGAGAACCTCTCCCATCCATCTCCCAACTCTACCGGAAACACCTCGTACAGCGAGCAAATATCTTAGCAAAAGACATATCCCATCCATCTCATTCTCTGTTCTCTCTCTTACCATCTGGAAGAAGGTTCCGCAGCATTCAAACTTAAACTACTAGACACTGCAGGAGCTTCTTCCCACAAGCAATCAGAGCCCTTAACATGATAATATTTAAAAACTAACTGTTCCCTGCACCTGTCACCTTACCTAACATATATCCTTAAATGCTCTTTTGAATGCACCAAGTGGGGGGGGGGCTGAGTGAAACGTAATTTCGATATGCTGTATAACTGTTTATATGGTCTGTATTGACAAATAAATCTTATCTTATCTTAAATTGTAGGACAATTCAAAAAACATTTCAGTAAATGTTGGAGGTAAATTGTAAGATCACTTTATATAAAGTATATGTGACTTGACTTATATTTCCACTACTTTTGTTTTACTTTAGAAAACTATTAGAAGGTGAAGAATGTCGACTTGGTTCTGGATTTGATCCTTTTTCATTTGACCAAAGGATTCCTCGTGGGCCAAGTACTCCAAAACACATCAAAGTAAAAAAAGAGAAAAAGATTAAAATTGTGGAAAAATCAGATAAAGAAACAGTTATTGTAGAAAAGCAAACAGAAGAAACCCATGTAACTGAGGAAGTGACTGAAGAAGATGAAGTAGTTGGCACTCCTGAAGAAGAACAGGAAGAGGAAAAAGAGAAAACACCTTCTGAAGAACAAGAGGAAACAGAAAGTAAGGAAGAAGAACAGGAAAAAGATAGAGAAGAGGAACAGGAGGGTGAGCATGATGCAGTGGAGGAAGAAGAGGAGACTAAAGACAAGCAGGAGGAGGATTCTGCTGAGATTGAAGAGGAAGAGGTAAAAGAGGCTGAGGAACCAAAGGATAAAGACTTGGATAAAAAAGAAGAAAATAAACCCATTAAGGTGATAGATAAAGGACCTGAACTAAAGATAAAAGAGGTGGAACCAAAAGAGAAACCAGTTAAGAAAGAGGACAAGGTAGAACCAGCAAAAAAAGAAGAAAGGGCTGGTACGGAAGGGAAGGGCGAAAAGGCAAAGACAGAAGACAAAGAGGCAATGAAGAAAGAGGATAAAGGGGAACCAACAAAGAAAGAGGAGAAGGAGCCTTCCAAGAAAAATGAACAAACAAGCATTGAACAAAAGCCAGAACCTGCCCAGAAAGAGGAAAAAGGAGAACCAAAAAAGGAAGAGAAGAAGGAAGCTGCCAAAAAAGAAGACAAAAAGAAGCAAACCAAAGCAGATGAGAAGCCTGAGCCAGCAAAAAAAGAGGAAAAGGGAGAACCAATAAGAAAGGAGCAGAAGGACCCTGCCAAGAAAGAGGAAAAAGGAGAACCAAAAAAGGAAGAGAAAAAGGAGGCTGCCAAAAACGAAGACATAAAGGAGAAAACCAAAGCAGATGAGAAGCCAGAGCCAGCAAAAAAAGAGGAAAAGGGAGAACCAATAAGAAAGGAGCAGAAGGACCCTGCCAAGAAAGAAGAAAAAGTAGATACAATAAAGAAAGAGGATAAGGAAGCTGCAAAAAAAGAAGAAAAGATGGAGCAAACCAAGACTGAAGAAAAGCCAGAGCCAGCCAAGAAAGGGGAAAAGGGAGAACCAAAAGTCGAGGAAAAGCCAAAACCAGCGAAGAAAGAAGAAAAAGATGAAGCATCAAAAAAAGAGCCTGCCAGAAAAGATGAAAAGAAGGAAGAAGCCAAGACTGAAGAAAAGCCCGAGCCAGTCAAGAAAGAAGAAAAAGTAGAACCAAAGGAGAAAGAGCAGAAGGGGCCTGCCAAGAAAGAAGAAAAACCAGAACCAACCAAAAAAGAGTCATCCAAGAAAGAAGATGTTCCTAAAAAAGAGGAGTCGGCTAAGAAAGATGAAAAAGAAATATCCAAAAAAGACAAGATTTCTAAACAAGAGGAGAAGGGGACAGCCAAAAAAGAAGAGAAAGCAAGTAAGAAAGATGAGCTTATCAAAAAAGAAGATAAGCAGGAAGCAGCCAAGAAAGAGGAGTCTCCAAAAAAAGAGGAAACAAAAGTATCCCCAACTGAAGAGGAACAGAACCCACCAGAGAAGGTAGAAAAAAAGGAAACTATAAAGAAGGAAGAAAAACAACAACCACTTATTGAAGAAAATAAAGAGGTTTCAAAAAAGGAGGTTGCAGTTGACAAGAAGGAAAAAGGAGAACCAGCCCAAAAAGAAGATAAGGAAACCCCCAAGAAAGAAACCAAGGAATCTGCAAAAAAAGAAGACAAGCCAGAGCCTGCAAAGAAACAAGAGCCTTCTAAAATAGATGAGAAAGTAGAGACTCCTAAGAAGGAAGAGAAAAAAGAACCAACTAAGAAAGAAGATGACACAAAAAAAGCAGCAGAGTCAGCAAATAAAGAGGTAAAGGACAAGTCTACTAAAAAGGAAGAACCTTCTAAGCAAGAAGAAAAGATAGAACCTCCAAAGTCAGAAAACAAGGAGCAAGTAAAAGACAAAGAACCAGCCAAGAAGGAAGAGAAATCACCCAAAGTAGAGGTGAAAACACCAAGTAAGGAGCCTGAGAAGCAGCCTAAACTGGATGGGAAGCCAACTAAGGATGATGTAAAGAAGTCAGCCAAGGTAGAGGAAAGCACACTAGCAAACGATGAAGAAAAAATACCTTCCAAGGCAGAAAAGTCACCAAAAAAAATTGAGGAAAAGAAGGAGCCATCTAAAGACAATGTACCACTCAAGAAAGCAGAAAAAGAGCCCACCAAGACTAATACAGAAGTAACAAAAATAGAAAAGCAACCCTCCAAAGAAGAAAAATCAAAAGAAGATAGTCCAAAGATCACAGAAAAGGATCCTGTTGGCGGAAACACAAAATCAAAGACTGAGAAAATAGAAAAATCCTCTGGTACAGATCAGCTGGAAAGTGAATCCACTCAGGGAGCAAAAAGTGAGAAGTAAACCAATTTTTAAAACGCAATGCAAGCTGAGGGTGCTAACCACCAATCAGGCCAACAGAGGCCACAGGGTCTTACTCTGGATCTGTCAACCTCAGAGACTTTGATTTGAAATGGTGGACCCAACTATGCCGCAGTTCAGTTTGGACATTAAGTTAACTGCTTACTAGAGTGATCAGGAGCAGCCTTCACTCTTTCTCAATTTCTCTGGTGCAGTGGTTCAACCCTATCCTTAAGAAACCTCAACACGTCTGTGTTATCATGTGAACACTAAGAGGGAATAATTTAAAAAGGAGAGATTATATGAATGATATTGCATTGCTTTCTCCTTTTGTGCAAATAAGACATTTGAGTACACATATGATATAGGGACAGTTTGCAAAGAATGTTAAGAGGTTAAACAATTTGATCAGTACGGTATATGAAATATGTATATGTGACAATAAAAAGGGAAATACTGTATATCTGGAGCAAGTAAAATACTGATCAATAAACCACGGATCAAAAGAGTGGTAAACAGATTTAAATGGAAATAGACGTTTAGGAAAGTATAGAAAAATGTTGAATTAGAATAATAGGAAAAGAAGTGGAGGAGAAGGGATTGCACCATTAAAGGAGGACATGCAAATCAGGGAAGAAGTTATGTGCACATTATTAGGTTAGTATGTTTCACACCCAAAATTGCCTCTATTTTTCGCACTTTACATGCACTACAATTGATAAGAATTTCTGGAGCCAGCAAGAAAGGACCTGACAATGCAGGTTCTTTTTAAAAACATGTTATAAACCACATTATGCTGATTCACCCCCCCCCCCCATAACTGAGTTAGTTCAAGAGAGTAGGTTGAGGTGTCCCAAGTATTGGGTTGGCAAACAGCACTGTAACTGGTTAAGTTATACCAAGAAAGGTTTAACCATGTTAACTCCAGCTTGCATCGGTTGGCATTGTTATGTTAGACACAATTAGACAAGTAAAAAGCTCACAGCCTGAAAATGATATTGCCTTTAGGGGATCCCGGATATGTGCAGTAACAGAGCATAGGATCTCATTATGATTTTTCAATATGTTTAATCCAAAGTGTTTCAGGGGAAGACAGATTTCTTCCAGCAGTAGATGCCTTTTTAGCATATTCTTAGCACATCATTCTGTTGTCTGCCAGGGGCATTAACTCACTGCTTTGTAGTTTTTTGCAAGTCCCTGCGGCAGCCACTAGATAAGTGAATGTAGTGAAACAGATTCAGGGAAGAGATACAGGAATATCCGAATAGCCATAAGGGTAAGGGCACAACTGGCGATTCAGGGAGATTTAGTTTCCTGGTGACTAATCACCTCATCTTTGCGGTGACTAATCTCCCCGAACGCCGTTCCTCTGTCTTGCGCCGGCTTTGATGAAAAGTCGCCTACGGCATGGCAGATGCGGCACTTCGTAATCCAAAGTCGCACGGTTTTCTCGTGAGGCAACTCCGGACGACTTCGGAATATGAAGCGCCGCGTGTGCCATGCCGCAGGTGACTTTTCATTATAGCTGTCGCAAGACAGAGGGAAGGCGTTCGGGGAGATTAATCACCGCAAAGACGAGGCAATTAGTCGCCAGGCGACTAAATTTCCCTGAATCGCCGGCTGTGCCCTTACCCTAAAACAATGGACAGATGTACACAGCAGATAGAAATAATCCAAGACTGATGCATTTAACTGCAAGTCGAAACTCCTGTTGTGATGGCTGTGTATCACTAGTTACAGAAGGAGTTATTCATGCACTGTTCCAGTCCTTTATACCCTGCTTATAAAGCCGTGCAATAATACATATAGTAATAAAATAATTATCAACACCTGTGTGTCATTCATTAATTTTGAATTCTGCACTTTTTACATTGGATTTCCTGTTTATATATGTACAATTATATTACAGTAGTACAATGGGTCAAAGCTAACCCCCAGCCTGTGCAACATTTGCAAAGAAGGAATATAATATAATACACTCATGCTTTGTTGAAAATGTTGCACATTTGTTTCTGGTCAGTGCAGTCCCTCAGAAAGACATAGGCTTCATATGCAGGAAATCCAAAAAATAAGGTAGAAAGTATACACACTTGCAACTTTCCTGGTGTTCTACAATAATGCAGTTTTAAGTGTTCATCCTTATCTTTTTGATTTTGAACATTTGCAAGGACACTGAAGCTGAACAGTTAATATGGACTATTATAACTGCTTAATAAATCTAGTCCATTTTCAATGGTTAAAATCACTATAGTATGAGAAGTTGCATCCTCTTCAGCTTGCATGCAATACACCAATATGGATGCACATAAGCATCTATTTAGGCAAATCAGGTGCAAGTTGTAGAACACCTTTTTTTCGTCTGAAAGAGATCACTTACAGCACAAAAGTGTAAATAGTAGTATTAACATCCAATTCACTTGCTGCTTATCAGTTACAGCTAATGAAGCAACCTGCTAAGGGAACCCTGGAATTATTTCGAGATTTGTGCTAAAGCTGGGCACACTGGTGTTCCCTGCAAGATGTACAGTAAATATAGGGTTGCCACCTCTCCAGTTTTAACAGAACTCTGTGCTGAATGACAACCAGTCACTGGCCGCTGCATCATAGCCCTGCCCCTGACGTAACATGCAAGCCTCTAAACAGCACCATCCCGCCCATTGATGCCACCACTACAGCTGCCTGTTACACCAATAGTGAGACACGTGGGTTTTATGATAAAGGTTGCAAAGTCTGTACCAGTATCCCAATCAGCAGGTAGTGGTATTAATTCCTATATTGAAACTAAGCATCTGGTTTCTATAAGATACTAGACCTGGTTCAAACGTTAATTTTTATTACATTACCCCCCATAATATTTAATATTAAAATTGCAATGACTATACCACTAAAGGGTTGCCGGAGGGTGTAAAGCATTATATGAAGTGGGCCAGCCTGAAAGACAATAAGGGTGCATTTTGGTGCAAAAGGCAAAACTTATTGGGCTCATTTAACATTTAAATGGTTTTTAGCAGACTTAAGGTATGGTGATTCAAATTCTGAAAATATCTGAAATACTCCAGGTCCCGGAGCATTCAGGATTATAGATGCCATACCTGTACCTGTTTTCTGACAACTTCATGCCGACATTACACAAGAAAATCATGTCACACTTACCAAGATTTTCTTTTCCTAGACTGGAACATGGCAATGGTCAAACCATGGATTAATTCCCCCCTGCTAGGTGGATGGACAGGAATTACCAAATAAAAACTTACTTCCGTCACCTGTCTGCCATCTTTGAACTTCTGGAGTCTCCCCTAACGGGTGGAAAGCTATGCCCACTGCCAATGTCCCTGGTATATGGTCCTCCTTGAGGTCTGTGAGGTGGATCTCTGCCCAACTGAAAAGAAGTGTGGTCAGATGCAATAGACTTTCTGATTTCATCCACCCCAGTTTGTTCAAGTATCTGACTGCCGTGGTGTTGATCTGATGTTGGAACTTCAGTAAACTGAACTGAATTGCTTTTAATTTTCTCCAGTTGGAGTAATATGTTCGCTTCATATGGCAACCAGTCAAGTTCCCCAAACTTGTCCACTTGTGTCTGTGGTGTAGACCTGGGGTGTAGACAGACAGGGTTTGTGAGATATTTTATTTGAAGTCACCACATTAGGGATGAGACTGTCCCTTTTGAAATCTGTATTATCTGAACTGGATGGTTGTGGTCCCACTGGAAGAAGAATTTAAACTGGAGAGGTCTGGAGTGGATCCTCCTCCATTTGACGCAATCTACTGCGGCCCCCATTTTGCCTAGGACTTGTTGATGTTTGTTATCTTGCGAGCTGGCAGGCTGAGGTTGAAAGTACCAGTATTGATCAATACCCCTAAAAATTCCAGGTGCTGAGTTTGGAAAGGGTGTTTTTTTTTCCCAGTTGATGAGCCACCCGAGCTCCTGCAGGTATGCTGATACTACTTTCCCGTGTTCAATTAGAAAAGTTTTGGACGGGCTTTGATGAGTATATCGTCTAAGTAAGAGACTTTCTGAATAGTTGGTTATTACAGAGGATTTCATTCCTTCTGTGGATCTTGGCTTGTCTGATGTAGTAAAAGCATCTGTGGGGTCTTGTGACAGGTCCAGATAGTATAATCTTGCTATGATGTCCAGAACCCAGTTGTCCTTGATCTCCCGAGCCCACACTGATCTGAAAGAAAAAAAAAAGTCTTCCTCCCACAAAAGACAGTGGAGGCTCCCAGACCTTCATGCTTCATGTGGCTTGAAAGAACTAATCCCTCTGTTCCCATTGCCTGGAAAAAGCTATGCCTGGCTTCTACTGTTTGGCTTCCTTGAAAGCTAGTTCTAGTGTTTTTCTGAAACATTTTCCTCTACCTGCGATCTTGGGGCAGGAATAATGATTTGCCCACCAAGGCCTTTTTAGATGATTTGATCCAGTTCCAGACCTAAGAGGAGGTTTCCTGTAAAAGCTGCGTGCAGCTGCTCAGGACAGGAAAATTGCTACAACTGCGCAAGCGCCGTTACGTTGCTTTCTTACTGAAGACTTCCAAAAGCGTTGAAGATGGCACCCGTGAGCTCTGCATCGAGGGGTAAAGACCATGGTAATGTCATTTATAGGAGCCCACTATATTTACTGCATGTTGGATGACTGAGGCAAACACTGAGATGCTGTCTGCACATAATTTCCAGAGAGCAATTTGATCTTTAATGGTGGCAGGTCAATATGCTTCAGAAGTTTTCCCATTTTGGGTCTCTGCTTATAAAATTCCTTCACAAGATTGTCAAGTATTTTATCAATAAGGAAGAGAATGAATCTGGAGACGCATTTTAGGACATCCTCCGGAAAATTCCTGTCCTCCATGCGGTCTTATGGCTTAGGAATGCCGCATCGTGCTTTTACTGTCACTCCAAATCTGCAGTCATATCTCCGTTCTCTACCCTCCCTTCTCAGCCGTCAGCCATACGAACTCCGCCCTCCATCTTCCGCCCTCCCTGCTCAGCCCTCTACCCTCTTTCCTCAGCCTTCCGCTTTACCTGTTCATTCCTCCACACTTTGCCCTCCCCCCTCAGAACTCATCTGTCAGACTTCTCTCTAAGCTTTCAGTCCGAGAAAGTGGAAATGTGTTTAAAACATCTTTATAATAATACTGGCAAAGTGCAGAGGGGTGAAGAGGTAAAGCGGAAGGCTGAGTGCTGAGGGTAGAGGGCTGAGCAGGGAGGGAAGAGGGTGGAGGACTGAGAGCGGAGGGATGAGGGCAGAAGGCGGAGGACTAAGGGGGGAGTTCGTATGGCTGACAGTTGAGAAGTGAGGGTAGAGGACGGAGGTATGACTGCAGATTTGGAGGATGAGTGACGATAAAAGCACTGGATGCGGCATTCCAAAGCCGTAGGACATCACATGAAGGACAGGTATTACGCCGGAGGAAGTCCTAAAATGCGTTCTGTAGACATCATATTCGTCTGGAGTTGTTTCTTCTCCCTTTGAAGTGAAACTTGTTTGATAGCGACTCAGAAACAGCTAAAACTAATTGCGCTCTTCCTTCCTTCTGCTTCAGAAAGTCTCAGATTTCACTTATGCGGAATGGCAGAAACCTTCTAATTTCTTTCATATAACTGGGTACTAATTCTCCTCCTAGATGCAGTACTGGTTCATTTGGATAAATAATACATTGCCAGTTAATGATTCAGCTGCTTTAATTTTAAAGTCATCTGTTGACTTAAAGGGGACCTGTCACCATAAGAAATAATTCCAAATTATTTTCCATTGTCTTTGTCAATTAAAATAAACGTTACTTACACTATATAGCTTATTAAAATCTTGTTTCCTTAAGTCTTGAAATTCACAATCACAGCAAGCAGACAGCAGCTGTTTAGTGAACACTTTTATTAAGGAAAGCTTCCCAAAATGTTTGTACTAGGGAATCTGATGCACTGGCTATGGATGCAGGAAAAATTAAAAGGGGGCAGTGACATCTAGGAAGTACAGAATTGAAAGTGAAAGTTATTTAGTGCCCCACCTCTATGCCTGAAGCATCAACAAAACTCCTTAGCTCTTTAGGGTGGTGGCAGACAGGGATATTAATCGGCCAGCGACAAATCTCTTCTACTGAGGGTGACTAATCTCCCTGAACTGCCTTTGTGCCCTTGTGATCAAAAACCAGAAGATAAGGAACTATAAAAATAGACCTAAATGGGCAATGAGTTTTGGCCCGAGGCCCCTTTAAATATTCAAACTTTGCGCTTTCCGTCATGATGCTCTCGTAAAACCAAAAAAGCATGCCGCGCGGCATAGGAACCAGCATCGGTGAAGGGAGAGGACTAGGGCTGAGGGCGTCCCCACTTACCCACCAGGGTGAGTCTTTACAGTAATGTATGAAGGCTGGAGTGAACAGATGTCTAACAGAACAGAACTTCCCACTTTACAACACCCTAAGGGGGGGACATATGGGACATAGCGTTCAGTGAATTTGCAATTAATCCTCAGCATTCAGCTCAGATTCAAAAGCAACAGTTATGACCCATGTGCTCCCCCCCCCTTAAGTCACTGATTGGTTTCTGCCTGTAACCAATCAGTGGAAACCAAGAGAGCTGAAAGGAGTTGTTCTGGCTATTATGTTAGACATGCAGTCACTCCAGGCTTTATACATTACATTTTTGCCTAACTATATTAAACATTTTTTATTTTGCACAGCCTATTTAACCACTTTTTATTTTTATACTTAACAACTCCTTTAAGATGCCTTATCATTTGTGGCTCTAGACATACTTCCAAAACCGTATAGAATGTCTTCAAACTCTTCCTAAATATGTATGATTCTGACTAGGTTTTAGATTGTTGACTAACTCCAACATGGTTTGAAGTTAGTATAAAATTGTTATACTTTTCTGGGTTGAGGGGAATGGGGTTCGCACAGCTCTTAAGAGAATAAATTAATTTATTTTCTGCAGCATCACCTGAAAAAAAAAATCCTGTCACTGGTTGGATAAACAAACTAGATTTTGTGTTATACAGTACTTTCTACTACTTCCTACCATTCTACATTCCAATTTCCCTCTCCATGTTGCAGAGGTTTCAGAACTTCCCTGCTAGAGGGATGTGGTCACCTTGGGCCAGTAAATACATCTAAAACAAAATGTGTAGCATTTCCAGCCTATTAATTGGTTCTTCTGAAGTTCTCTTTTAAGACCACCCCCTTCCCATATGGTCCCACAGTATGGAAACTTAAGAATAATAAAATCACATGATCTTGTGCATGTTTTTAGGCACCAGCACATTGATTCTACCTTTTTTCAAGTACTCTCATGTTGTACAGTTACATTCACACAACCAATCACATTGGCTCAATAATTATAAAGAAAACAAATTATTCTTGGGAAAACAATTTTATTCAGTGACAACAAAGATCGGTAATAACTAGGAATGCACCGAATCCAGGATTCGGTTTGTGATTCGGCCAAGATTTTTCAGCAGGATTCAGATTCGGCCGAATCTAATCCGAAAAAAATCACACAATTTTTCATCAAAATGCAAATTTCTTAACTGCATGCCGCACACATGGTTCTCTTTTAGCCCTAATTTACATTAAACACAAATTAGGGTTCGGATTTGTTTCGGTATTCACCAGAATCTGTCACAATGGATTTGGGATTCAGGCCAAATAAAATAGTGGAATAGATGCATTCCTAGTAATAACAGGACATCAATCCAAGTGGCAGGGAAAATTTTCAAACATTTAGAATCTCAACGGTGACTGAAAAATCCTTGAGGGTAATTATACTTGAATGGCTTAGTACGGCTTGGCCCCCTAGGCAGAAGGAAGGACAGGGAATAAATAAACGTGTAAGACAAGCAAAGTAGACAGAAACGTTGCCAAGTAAAATCAAATGCATCAATAAAACTGCATACTGATCTAAAATTGAATAAAAAGGGCGTAACAGATGAAAACAACAAGGAAGAATAACCATAACAAAACAACCTTGACATGTATCTAAAATCCTTTGAACAAATAATCAAATAAAGGATGTATATAGAGGGGCATGCCTTACCTGAGTAGGCGCAGACAGATCTTTTCTGGAGGAAACTCATGAGGCCCTTCCACACTGTTGTCGTGGCGCTCAGTTTCTAGGTAGACATCTAACAGCATGCAGAGCCTCTGAATCTGGTTTGTCAGCAGCTGGAATCCTGGAGGAGGGCCACACAGTTCCTTGTAGTAGACATTGACTTCACTCTCCATAACCTGTTGTCAAAGAGAAGTACAAATTCTTTAGGGTGACCATGAACTGTGCAAAAACAGCTGGTTTATCTTTGGCCTTTTCTCGTTCATGGTTTTTCAATACAAAAAACTAAATATTACTAAATATGGTAACCAAATGATGTAACTACATTATTCCCCAGTGAATCTCCAACAGTTTGCTGTGATTGAGCTGTGCACCGATTTCGAATGTCCATTTTGTTTCCCTATGTTACTTGTTTATACTTACAAAGTGCCAACTGTATTGGAGCAGAACCTATGACTGTGTACCTTTGTTTATATTTTTGTCAGTGATCTTCCCCTGCCCTTTCCCGCATCCTTACATCTCCAAATAGTTACTTAATTGAATACATGAAGATTGAAATGATTTCAAATGTTTTTAACTACAGGTTGAAGCTCACGGACAGGACTCTAAAGCACATTGAGGCCCAACTGGGGAGGATCTCAGCCTATAAGCTACTCCATGAATATAAAGTTATATCAGTATTCCTGATGTTAGCATACAAACACTGATAGGGTTGAAAACTTGCACATGTGCATTGATATAAGCATATTTATAAAAAAATAAATAAAATAAAAAAGGGATTCCTTACCCTGATATTGTCGTCATTGCTGGACAAACGTTCCCCTTTCCAGTTAAGGCAAAGGCTGAACACTGGCGGTACAGCACAATAACCAGGGTTCAGAACCACTACTCCGTTAAGTTTAGCTAAAAAAAAAATAAGAAGCAAATAAGACAAGTGTTATATAAAAGAAAATGGTGGCAGTAGAGCCTCAGAAAGGGAAAAAAGGCCACATTCTCAGTATTAAATTGCATTAAATTGTATAATATCCACATTCATTAGTCTTAACAGGACAATGTCTCTAATGTACTGTACGTTAAACAAGTGCAACTAAATACAGTTCAGTCCACCAGAAGTCTATGGGGGTAATCTATGCCACAATATTAATCAATTTTTCTATAGGGGAGCGACAAGAATGTTGTTCTATGAGGGATCCCAGGTTTTTCCACCATTGCCACTGTACTGTGTGTCTTAAAAAACCTCTGCTTATTGATCCATGGTTCAATGTAACTATAGCACAGGGATCCCTTTAACGGAGCATCACTTAGTTTTCACAACTGAATGTTACAGAGCTGCTCTGTCTGCATCCTCCTTACAGCATGCAACAAACAGAAAACAAAAAAGTAAATGATAGTGAGAGGTGTGTTCATTTAAAGGGCATGTAAAGTCTAAAATAGAATAAGGCTAGAAATGCTGTATTTTGTAACCTAAATATAAACATGAACTTACTGCAACTAATTTATGCTTTCAAAGTTGGCCACAGGGGGTCACCATCTTGTAACTTTGATAAACATCTTTGCAAGACTAAGACTATGCACATGCTCAGTGTGGTCTGGGCTGCTTAGGGATCGTCAAACAAAGCTGCTTGAGTCCTGCATGGCTGGGAAGTAAGGCGGGGGCTCCCCCTGCTGTTCATAAGTATGATTGTTTCCCTGCCCAGCAATTGGGGACCATCTGACAATTCCTATCCACAGCAGTAAATGAAGGGAGAATTTCACTGCATACAGTCAGGTTACTTATAAAAACAGTACACATTTTTTAATTAAAGTATATTGGAGATAGATTTCATTTTCATTAAAGAAAGTAAAAATGGGATTTTATTTTTTTGCCTTTACATGCCCTTCAATGAAATGCTACAACTTAAATCAAATTACAGAAATTTAGCCTAAGGCATCCTTCAAATGCTGATCAGCCCCATCATACCTGTTCCTCGTTCAATGAGCAGATTAAAATACTGGTCCGTTTCCTTTGCTAATCCACACTCTATAACATCCTTTGTATACGGCAGTGCCTGCAGCAGAAAATCCCGGTAAAAATACTATTTATTTGTAATTCAAATTGATTTGCTTCATACACAATAAAGTTCAGAATTTCAGAACACAAGACTAATTCAAATAATATCAAAAATGATTTTCCAACATTTGAATTTTCTTCTATACTTGAAGTAGTTATTGCAAAGCACAGACCCTCCACCCCCAGATATCGACCAATGCTTAACTCTGTACAGTGTTGTTATTCTTGATTTCTTTTTCACAGTAAAGCAGGGAGGGAACTCAATGCAAAGCCACAAAATGGCATCTGCTTAAAGGAACAGTAACATAAAAAAATAAGTGTTTTAAGTAATAAAAAATATAATGCAGTGTTGTCCTGCACTACTACACTACTATTGTTTATATAAATAAGCTGCTGTGTAGCAATGGGGGCAGCCATTCAAAGCAGAAAAGGTTCAGGTTACACAGCAGATACCAGATAAGCTCTGTAGAACATAATGGTGTTATCTGTTATCCACTATTTAACCTGTGCCATATAGCCTTTTTTTCAATATCCACCATTGCTACACAGTAGCTTGTTTATATGAACTATAGTAGTGATTCTGAAGCAAACACGTCAGTTTTACCAACGCAGGGCAACAGTACATTATATTTTCATTACTTTAAAACACTTTCATTTTTTGTTGTTACTGTTCCTTTAAGAAACAAGTCTTTATAAAGTAAAAATATTTAACTCACTAGATAATCCTCGTAGGTGATGACATTCCACTTTGTCAGTCGAGATATAACCTTGGCTGGAAAAAAAGATTGGCACTCCAAAGATACAGGGATACTACCATGTTCTGAAATACCAAACAAAGGCTGCTATTAGGATCTATTGCCAGTAGCCCCCTGCTGTGCAAACTATTATAAAAACCACTACAATGTCACTTGCACATCCAATCATTCAACAGTTGTATACAATGGAAACCTCTTGCAATGCCACTCATTCACTTTCAGTATACACTTAGGATACTTAGGATGACCCCGCCTTGTTGGTCTTGCCAGTTAATACCTATACGGGTACTCCTGTATGTTACATGCTCACCAATGCAGCAGCTGGGGTAGAACTAAGTTCTGGGGAAGTTTCATTCACGAATGGACATCAGTGTAATTTTTCTATAATGTTTTTGTGCAAAATGCACATCCCAACTCTAGTACGTGGAAGAAACAGAATCTGAGCTTTTAGGCCTCCAAAAGATTTAAAAAATATATAATTTACCTAAGGAGGCAAACTGCCGGTGCAAAGATAAACGTGAGAGCAATCTGGTCCTCAGCAACTTAATAGTCTTCTCCATGTGATTAGCACTGAGAGCATTGTCTGCTACAACTGCAGGCTGTGGAGAAAAGGGCATGGAAGTAAACAATGGTGTCAGAGAGAAGGAATAGTTAAAAAAACCATGTGTACTTAGACACACTAAAGCAGGGGTCCCCAACCTTTTTTACCTGTGAGCAACATTTAATTTAAATGTAAAAAGAATTGGGGAGCAACACAAGCATGAAAATGTTCCCTGGGGTGCTGATATGATTGGTTTTTCAGCTACCCTATGTGGATTGTCAGCTTTCTTTAGCCATAAACCTAGTTGTATGCAACCCAAACTTGCATTCAAGCAAATTATTGAAAAATAAGCACCTGCTTTGAGGACACTGAAAGCAACATCCAAGGGGTTGGTAATCAACCGGTTGGGGACAACTGCACTAAAGCATAACTTTAGACAATTAAAGGTTGTTGTTCACCTTTGAGTTAACTTTTAGAATGAGGATATGAAGCAAAGATGCCGTATATTTAAAATAGAATGGATACCATAAGCATAATCGTTCCGGAAAGCAGTGCAGTAAAAGTATGCCTCTATGTCTGTATTGATGTAGCATATATCTTCACTTACAACTGTTACCGCATCTGCCTATACTTATGGAGCTTAATACGAACGCCCGATAATACACGCTCACTTATAGGCATTAACACGCGTCTTCAAAAACTTAAGCGCATTGCTTATCAGTAGCCACAGTAATGACGAGACACTGTTTCGAAAAGTTCCGTGCAAATGTAATACAGCTCTATCATCGGTTTCAAATTGAAAGACTGTAACAATACTCCGGTTATAAAAGTAAAGATTAACTACTGATACAAACTGATAACAAAGAGTTTATATGGCTGCCAAAATGATTCAATTCCCTTCTTCCCCCTCAGGAATTTTTAACAGCATATTAACATCATGATTAATCAATTTTATGGACAATCAATTTTCATGGACAATTTGTAGAATAATTAATTATTGAAATTTGATTAAGATGAATTAATTTATATATGAATTAATTTATGTATATTTTGTTTGGTTTTTCTTTGATTCATTTTGGGTATTCATTCATTTTTCTAAGGTTGGTAATTTTCAGTAACTAATAAAATTTAATGCTATGGGATTTCAAATCCAGAGTGCGACTTTTAAAATATTTTTTTCCAATTTAAAATACTTAAGCTTTAATCTCACGCACCACCAGAAATGAGCTGGCTACATAAAATCTCTTTAATGGAGGTGTGTGTGCAGCCATTTATATATGTATATGATATATTTAATCCATGTAAGCCTTTTATCGACACTGCTATAAACAGCTGCCTGTGGTTACCTGTGGTTGGTCCGTTGGAAAATGAAGTCCTCCCATTGCTTGCACCCATATATAGGGATGTCCCAGTTCTGATATATAATCACTGAGGGACAAGATTCTGCAAACAAAATATGAATAAATTATTCCACTTTTATGACACACAACTTCAATGTATTACCTATTAGAAATATTACTTGCAGTTTATCTTGGAAAAAAGAAGACTGTACAATTCATCATAGCACCATCAAGTTTTGGGTTCATGTATAAGACTGGAATGAGGCTGGTAACCAGGGAAGTTAAAGGGAAAATATATCCCCTTTTCATATGAGCTCTTACAGTTGCCATATATTAAAATAAAGGATGCATACATTTCTTTCCCCGCACACACCTGATTCCACAGATTGAAAGGAAACCATGATGGTCTGCCTCTGCTCAAAAGGACCATTTCCTCACCCCACTTAGGATCACCATGTCATGTGACCTCACTTTTACCTTGTTTGATTGCGAAGTGATGGATTCTGGAAGATCAAGCCATCTGCTTTCCAACAGCACCCACTATAGAAAGCAAAGGGTCTTCAAGTCCCAGAATCCATCACTTCATAATGGAAAAAGGTATGGTATGGGTGTTAATTCTGGAAACCTAATTCTGATTTTTGGAAACTGAATTCACGATTTTTAAAGTTCCATTGGTATATATAAGGAAGGAGTTTCATTACACCATGTCTATTTAGGCAGGGAAATGGCTTACATAAGTAATAGGATTCTTTCAATCAGTGAAATAAGATATATCTGAAGATATAAAGCATAATCCCACATTTGGTTTAAAAATGCAGCCACCAGTGTTATAAGAGATTGCTCTTACAAACAACAAAAATAGAAAAATAACACCAGAGCACTGCTGTTTTTATTTGTATAATTAGGTACAAAGGGTGGAAGAGTCTATAAAGTAATTCTTCAGTTTTGTTCCAAGAGTTAATATAGAAAGTAGCTGAACCCCCTCCATATTCTCACTTCAAAGCCTAGAAAAGATTGTTGTTCAATTTTCACTTTACCTTATGACATTAAGTAAAGCAGAACATACCCGATTTTATCAAACTGATATTGGTTTGCTGGATTTGGTGTAGTCTTTCCATCATCACCTTGGTATAAACAACTCAGCATCAAATCTGGATTCAACAGGTCCCTTGAAAAGAGGTAAAAAGAGGTTTTGGGCTGCTCACATCGATTATGTTTATATGAAAATTCTTGGTCACTGTTGGTTGCTCATTGTTTCAAAGTTTGAATGGTAGATTAGAATTTATTCAAAAGAAAGGCTAATGGGGGGGGTGCCCTTTTGTCAGGTGTCTAGAAAAGTGGCAAGTTCTAAAAAAGTGGCAAGTTGTGAAGTTCCTACCTCTCTGAAGGATAGAGGTAATATTTTCACAGATTATTTTCTGACCAAGTTTTTAGTTATGATGCAGAGGCTTCCTCTCTCAAACCCCATCCTTGTCTCTAATTGTACTTATGTTGGTGGACTTTCTGTACTACTGTGTGTTTCTTACCCAGCAGAGATGGCAGTAGAGAGCTCAAAAGCTGGCAGAATTTTAACTTTCACAGTCAGGATATTGAGGTTCATGAGAAAGTAGAAAGTCAGGGTTAGAGTGCTTCCTTCTGTAAAGATGAATTGAGAGTTTGTAACTGAAATCACTGCTCATGCACTACATACAGTTTTGTTTTGTTTTTTTTAAAATAATTAACTACTGCTTACCTTTGCACTTCAATGTGATGGTCACACACAGGGGATGCCTTTTAAGCATCTCCTTCCTTTTATCATCCAACTGAACTCCAAGTGTTGGCCGCCGTCGCTTCTAAAATTAAAAAAAAAAACCCAATGTATATTATTTCAACGGTTATAATGTACTTACAAATCTAAATGTCCAACCTTGTATGAAAAGTACTTGAACAAGGTTTGGCATAAAAGAAGTCAGTACGTTTTGAGATTGTCTCTCACTCAATAAAATTCCTTCTAAATAAATCTAAAAACAATCTGCCTATAGGAAAAAACGCATTCCGAGGCAAGTTCAACCAACTTTAGTTACATAGTTTCCTTGCGGATTCTCCTGACAGCTTGTAAGCACTTTTTTTTTTATAAAATATAAAAATATACAAGTGCAATAATTTTTGCAATATTGTCTTTGGATACTCATGCAATTAAGAGAAAGAGAACAGGCTTTTCCACCTACAACACTATCTACTTTGAGTAGACAGGGTATAGTGGTAAGAGAAGGAGGCAAAGATTTTTTTATAGTACAGATATTGGATCCATTATCCAGAAACCCGTTATCCAGAAAGCTCCGAATTACAGAAAGACCATCTCCCATAGGCTCCATTTTATCCAAATAATACAAATTTTTAAAAATGATTTCCTTTTTCTCTGTAATAATAAAACAGTAGCTTGTACTTGATCCCAACTAAGATATAATTAATCATTACTGGAGGCAAAACCAGCCTATTGGGTTTATTTAATGTTTACATGATTTTCTAGTAGACTTAAATGAAGATCCAAATTACAGAAAGATCCATTATCCGGAAAGCCCCAGGGCCCGAGCATTCTGGATAACAGGTCCTGTACCGTATCCTACTTATAGGTGGAAGAGATACCCAATAGTTCCTGTGATCACATGGTTCTAGTGCCCTCCAAGATGGTGAAAGAGAAATGTGGGTGTTGCAAAGGGATCACTGAGCTTCCATAACATATTGGGCGATATGTGCAATACTGGACATACCCAAACACAGGGAGCTACACGTTTCATGTATACATTTTAAACCAGGAATGCATAGAGGAAAATTTCAAAATAAGAACAAAAATAAAAATATAATAACATTAATAAGGTTTGTGTGTTAAGAGTTAATTTAAAGAAAAAAAAGTGTACTTTTTTCAGAAGTTACAATTTATTCTGGCCATTTATAGTAAATGCATATTCAAATACCGGTAGTAAAATGTCATTCTCTCAAAAATGGCACAAGCACTTTTATTTGGGTTCCTATATGAAATCATATGTTTACATCACTAAATACAGAGCTTCAATAAAGAACAACTTATATCAAAAGGGTTGACAATTTAGAACAAAGAACAGTTGTAAAATTAGAAAAGGTTTGCTATATTAGCAACTTTCTATACTGTGTTATGTATTCTCTATTATGCTTTTTCTTACCGTTGTCTGCTCCTCTTCGGCATCAGAATCGCTCTCATCATCTGGTAGAACAGAGCAGAAGTACCCAACATGAACTCAATGTGGATGTTCTACTTACAATTAACATTCATTTATTTAACATTCCTCATTTTAATAATGTTAAGTGACCCAAGGAGATTCTTGGCAGTGCTATCAACCAAGATTTGTTTTGTTTAGTGACTTTAAAGTAGGGATTTAATCATGAAAAATCTATGGTTTTTGGCTATTTCTTGTGCCTGACGTTTCTCCATGTTTGGTTCTTGTCAGATAGATAATGAAGACATGGAGTGTTCCATATGAAGAGATATAATGTTAGCACGCTACACACTTTAGCATCCAATTGAGCTTGAATGGCCAATGAGCTTAAGACAATTGTTTCTATTTAATAATTACTTCACTTAAAGCTAACAGAAGCAGGTCTAGTAGGCCAAACGTGACAAACTTCTTTTCCTGACTAATTCACAAGCCAATGTTTGCTGCTGAATATTGCACATCACCGGTGTTACCAATTGGCATGGTTTAACTTTCAAATTTCAGACCCAATATACTTTTGGAAATGTAGCGTATATTTAGTCAAACATCCTTATTTTTCTTTTATCAAAAAAATACTTTTTTTTTTTTTTAAAGCAGAGCTTTATTTTGTGGTTCATGATGGGAACAGCATCTCACCAAAAACTCACACTTTCTTTTTGTAGAGATAAATTTGTTTTCTCAGAATACAACTGGCAATAATGCAGTTGTGCAAACAGTTTAAAATAATATCCTCACCTTGAGAGTCTTCTGGTGGTTTAAACAAAGCTCTTGCCTCTTCTACATTCCCTTCAATGGTTACCACAAGCTTCCGGTCTGTAAAAGAAAACAAAAAGAAGTTGTTCATTTACATATTAAAGAATAACGCAGTTATGTACTAAAAGGTGCCAAGCTTGCTCCAGATCTAGTGACCTGTAGAAAACAATTAGCAGGTAGCATTTGATTAAATACAAACATTATATTGGTAGCTAAAGGCTACTATACCTAGTAAACTATTGAGGTAATGGAATATTGCTACATTGCCAGTAAACCATAGCAATCTGTCAGCAGGTAGCATTAACTGCTTATCTGTTTGAAAACAAACATATTGCAATGGTTGCCATGGGTTACTAGACACAGGCAAACTTTAAAGGGGAAGGAAACCCAGTTGGCGCAAAAACCCTCCCCCCCTCCCGTGTGTTGCCCACCCTCCCTCCTCCCCCCTGGCCTACCCGTCCCGCTGGGCAAATGCCCCTAACTTGTTACTTACCCTTCTGCGCAGGTCCAGTCCAGGGAGTTCACAGACGACATCTTCTTCCGCGCGATCTTCTTCCTGCTTTGAACGGCGCATGCGCAGTAAGAGCATTTCGCCGGTACGATCTACTGCGCATGCGCCAAAAGTACATCGTGACTTCTGGCGCATGCGCAGTAGATCTGTACCGGCGAAATGCTCCTACTGCGCATGCGCGAAAACGCCGTTCAAAGCAGGAAGAAGATCAGACAGGTAGGCCAGGGGGGAGGAGGGAGGGTGGGCAACACACGGGAGGGGGGGGGAGGGTTTTTGCGCCAACTAGGTTTCCTTCCCCTTTAAACCCTTTATCAGATTGCCTCATTTGTGCATTTTATTAACAGATTAATAAATCTGGCTTGGCAGGCCTGGATTTGTAGAGAACCAGCAATCTAACCCCACCCCATTCCACAAAAGGCCAGGGTATAAGACTGCAGGGGCCGTATAACCCCCTTCTTCAACATGAAACCATAAATATGTCTGGTGTTAAATACATATTTATGGTTATTTTTTTACTCAAGAAAATTCAAGGTTTTTGTTATTTCTTTAACTGAACAAACAGAAAAACTAAAGCTACTTCATGTTTCTAGCTTCCTGGTTCTTGTGAGATGGATCATTCAATTCCCAATGTGATAAACCTACTGCAGAGTAAACTTCCACTTATCCGTCAAAATAATTGATAAAATGGGTGAAAGGAGATTGTTGTTTAAACAGCGCTCATTGTCTCTGAACTAAATCGGCTTTTAAGAACAGAGCAAAAGTGAAAGCAAAATACTGTTATGGATTTATAATAGAAAAAGCTACCAAATTAACTTAAAATAGGCAAAATCTATTTTAATTATAAGTTTTATTTTGTTCATGTTATAGGTGTATATATGTCCCTTTATACCTATGCAAACATGAATGTATATTTATCACAATTCAAAAACAAAACCCCATATACCTATGCAAGGCAATCTAGGTTTTACTAAAATGTTTTAGATCTTTACATACACAGATCAAGAAAATAAAGCCCTCAACTGCCGTATAAGAATGTCACTGATTACATGCATTATTGCCCAAAGCACCACAGTTAATGATCTGAGGAGCCTGAAAGTAGAATAGAAGATGAGCTAGTCATACTGCAGCACAAGGAATTGTCAGTTGGCACATAGACAGTGCAGCCATAGTTCAGCACCTACAAGAATGCTGATATGTCTTAAAGGGGAACTAAAGTCTAAAATTGAATAAGGCTAGAAATGCTGTATTTTGTATACTAAACATAAACATGAACTCACTACACCACACGCCTAATCAAACAAATGATTTATGCTTTCAAAGTTGGCCACAGGGGGTCACTATCTTGTAACTTTGTTAAACATCTTTGCAAGACCAAGACTGTGCACATGCTCAGTGTGGTCTGGGCTGCTTAGGGATCGTCATAAATTATCAAAACAGCACAAGTCAAATAATATCTGCCAGAAGCCCATACAGCAAGACTGATTAATAATCAGAATATACAGACTGCACTGGGTCCTGAGTTGTCATGTAATTTAATGTGGATTTTAGTTTTTGTATTGTTTAATACAAACTTTCTCCAACTCTGCAGAACCAGTGGCTGCAGCAAAATAATCCTCCAAATAGAATCCCAGTTTATCTGTTTAAATCTGACTCAATGATCTTTGTCCCTGCAGCTGGAGTTGAAAACAGTGAAGGGGATGTAAAGCCAAAATAAATTCCAATACAAATCACTACACAGTTGCTGACTGCTCTACTAACAAAGCTGCTTGAGTTCTGCACGGCTGGGAAGTAAGGCGGGGGCTCCCCCTGCTGTTCATAAGTATGATTGTTTCCCTGCAGAGCAGTTAGGGACCGTCTGACAATTCCTATCCACAGCAGTAAATGAAGGGAGAATTTCACTGCATACAGTCAGGTTTCTTATGAAAACGGTATACATTTTTTAATTAAAGAATAATGGAGATAGGTTTCTTTTTTATTGAAGAAAGTAAAAATGGTATTTTATTTTTTTGCCTTTACATGCCCTTTAAGCTGGCCATAGTAGCAAAGATCCGATCGTACGAATTGAGGATTCGTATGATTTTTGGGCCGTGTGTGGAGAGTACCGACGAGATTGATCGTTTGGTCGATTGGACAGGTTAAAAGATTTGTCGGCTGCCGATCATTTCTCTGCATGTATTGCCGATCGTACGATTTTCAATGGGAGACTGTCATTAGTTTTACATAACTTTCGTATGATTGCTGTCAGGGGCAGAACATTGGCTGATCTGTTCTTTTACTACTTTATTTGATCTGAATGGTTAGTGGTAGGTCGGGAAAGGGGGAAGTTCGATCGTTCGAGAATTCAAACGATCGGATCTTTGCATCTATGGCCAGCTTTACACAAGGAGCAGCAGTGCCAGACTCCACACCACAAATCAAATCACATGCATTCATACAGTATTATGATTATTTGCTAAAAAGGGTCATTGCAGAGGAGTGAAAAACCAGTACTGAATAAACCCTGAAGATGAAAGGGAGGTGAACAGAAGAGATATACTCACCCTGCCTATAGGGCTGGGCGTAACTCTTCATGTGGGCTAACATGGAAGGAACAAAACAAACATGGGAGAGAGCAGGAAATGAATAAGGGTAGAGATATATAGAGAGCACAAGGAAGGGGGTAGAATGAAAGGCAGATAATAGGGAGGTTTACAGGAGAAAAGATAACAGGCGACAGTCACATACAAAAAAAACTAAGAATTGACATTCAACAAGGGAGAAAAGTCACAGATTGTGGATTGCTGCTCTATATAGCGGAGTGTTATAGACTGAAAGTTACTGTCCTACATAACTGGAATGGAAAAGATGACTGACAATTATTATCTATCTATCTATATGGTAGGAGTGCGTTTAATTTCAAATTTACTACTCTGTATGGTTAAAGTACCCCATATAATGGTGTGGCAGCCACTGGAATTATTCATGTTATTTATGGTAGAAGTAATAGATTCTGTACTGTACTACATGACTGAATAAGGACATATTATATACAGAATTGATGTGTATGTGCAAGTGCGCCACTCATCTGTACATGTTTAAAGAACAAATCTTTTCTCCCCATTAACCACACAAGCATAATTCAGGAAATGTTAGTTACATGGGCTAACATGACTATTTTAGAACAAAATTAAACTACTTAACATTAGTTTTAACTAGCTGACATAGAGGTATATTCATGTCCCAAATTAAGACACAGTCCAATTTATCAGATCTACCTTCCATACAAATGCTTCTACTGAGGAAAATAATGCTAGTCGTATTTAATCCTTTAATATCTTGGAATTAAAAAAATAAATAATGAATGTACATTGCAAAAGTGCTTAGAATAACACTCTCATCAGTTTTACATTCACAGTAATTTTAAATGTTTACTTATTCTTTAAAGTCACTGCATAGGAACAATAATTGCCACCTTTAGTTGTCCAGTGATCAAGTTACTTGTATGACATGTTCCGATTTGTTTTGGTCAGGTTCTAGAATCTGCCCAAATTTAAATACAGTCAAAAAGGCAGACATTCAGTGCATCCCTATTACGCAATACCTTTCACCACAACTCATCTGGACTGCTCTGCATCTCAGCAATGCTTTAGGCACCTTCCCAAAGCTAGCATAAAGTTTTCTAAATAAACCACTGGCTAATGACAGAGTAAGATTTAAATTACTGGGGTCCCCAGCTGTGAACGAATTTCCAACTTAACGCCAGTATGGCACTGATAACAGCAGAGAGGAAAGATAGCTTATTTAATTATCAGTAGAACAGGCATGTTTAATGAGCCATAGATACAAATAGATCTCAAAATACAAGACAAAAAGCATTGATTTTCTGCCATGAGCCATAGCGAATTAGCCAATTATATATAGTAGAGATATAAAGAAACTAACTTGGGTTACCTGAATTGTAACGCACTACAAACAAGATGACAACTTGAGGATGCTATTTTATACCAATTAGACATAACTGACAGCAACTGGGATCAAATGCGAGTAGGATCTGGAATCCCTATTGCATTGATACAAATAGAGTACATTGCGGTTTCTGAAATTTACAAGGCTTAACTCCATTTTTGGCAATCATCACATATGATCATTCAGTAAATCGGATATGTCTGTATATAAATATATACTAATGCAGCGTCAATCCAACACCCACACAAAGAAATTAATGTCATGCACCAGATGCACCTACAATGATTCTGACATCTCAAAATCTTTTAGTTACCTGGGCTGCATAAAAGATAACATTATATTCCTTTTCAAGTGTCATTCACTTTAAATCCTATGCATACTTACCACAAGCTTGGCTGTAGGCGCTAGCCTGGACAAATAACACATACAGTGGTGCTGGAAGGTGGCGTGCAGTCTCATACTGTTTATGCATGCAGTCAAATGGCATGGATAAATATTCTTGAACCGGCAGTGAAGCCTGAGAGAAAGGAATTAAATTAGAGGAATATATATATATAGATATATTATAGATGCTAGACTCAACAAATGAAAGAGGATATATCAGATATCCATGTTAAAGTTAGAACAAACCAGTTAAGAGCTGTTACTTCAATAGAAGATCATGATAACGGCTTCTCCAAAAAAAAAGAAAAAAAAAAGAAAAGTTTCAAAGCCTCCAAGTTACTGAAAAGGTCAGTAACTGTGGTTGGGCTCCCTGTGCTGAAATTGGAATCTGCTTGGGTGAAGAGTTAAATACTGTTTCCTGGCCTGAGTAACTTCCTGGTAGGCTCCAATACCACTGTTCAGCTTTTAGGAGAAAATATATATACCACAAGTTAGGTCTCCTAACATTCTACCCAATCTATTACCTGCATAATGCTGTTAAGTTGGGGCTGCAAACTGTTAAGATATTCCTTTTTAATTTCGATCTCCTTAAGTATCTTCTCCTTGCTGGCCAGACACTCCTTGTACTTCTCTGCAAGCCTAAGCAAAAAAAAAAAAAAAAAAAAAAAAAAAAGACTTTACTGGAAACATTCTATTTTGACTAGAGAGTATTGTTAAACATCTGCAGCTATCTCTTTTAATGATAAAAATTGTATATATACCAGTGCCCAGGTTTGCTAACTTCTGTGGTCAGCTCTATTCTGCTAAATTATTTGTATCTTTTTATTACCGAGTCATTATTATAACATCAAAGTAATGAAATAATGAGTAAAAAAAAAAATCACTGAATTAAACAATCCAAAAGTAAATTAATACGTTCCATTGAATAGGACATCACCTTTTCCTCTGTTCCAGCTCCCAGTCTAGACGTGACAAGGTTTGCTGGTGGGGATCAGTGGAAGTAATTTCTGGTTTACTTATGGCAACAGGTGCTTTACTGTAAAATTCCTCCACACTCACTAGCTCAATCTCTTCATGCTTTGATCTGTAAAGATAAAGAAAAAGGCAAAAACATGCAGGCACAAGTACTTGCAGACATTAGGCAAGGAAGGCTTCTGGAGGTTTGCCAACATGCATCAATAACATGCAATTTCTTTATTATATACAAAACTAAATACAACAGTACCATACATGATCAGTGTTAAGAAGATCTGTCTCGGGAAGGATAAACCAATCACAATACTTAGAAACATGACAATACATAACACCACCAGTCCAAGACTTATTTTAGGGAAAAGAACTCAATATTTTAGTAACTGCCACTCCAAAAATGTTAAATCAACTTAAGGAGAGGAAAAATTAGCTGCACAAATACAATACTTACTTGAACTCCAGACATTTTGTGATCTCTTTCTGTAGATGCATGACTTCATATAGCAAGTTTTGCAGCTGCAAATGATATGCATCCACCTTCTGCTTAGCCTACAGGAGAAACAATGAGAGGAGAACAAAAAAAGTGAACATTCTGTTTGTTCAGGCTGACAGCCCTAATGATGGAAGAGCCGCAGTGATGGAGCTCCACTTCACTTATTTTTGGGCAACAAATAGAAATTTCCCAGCAATATTGCTTATTAGATACAATACAGCCTATTAGTGTTATCTAAAGTTGTCTATAAGGGGCAGAATGTTATATTCCACAAAAAAAAAAAAAATGCCAATCTGTCTCTATACAGAATAACCGAAGTCCCTTCAATTTATAAAACATTTACAAGAAGGTAACTTCTATATTGTTACTAATACAGTATAAATAACAAAAGGCTAGGGATTGACTTTTACCTCATGAGTTTGGTCTCGAGCTTTCTTAAGTCGAATGTGGGCCAATCGATTGAGTTTCTTCAGAGTCATGAAGTGCACACAACTTTGGACCTTTTTTTCTTCAATCTCCAAAGCCTGAGGATGAAAGAGCCCACTTTAAGTATATCATGTGACTAATAAAATGTATAATGCTCTGTGTCCCACTGCTAAGACATAGATTAGTATCATTTAAACTATTATAGCCTGATGAGGGTGTGGCCCCCAATTTTTCCTGGTAAAGCTATCATCACATGTTGCAGCACAAATTAAATTATACAACACACCATTGACAAATACGCCATGTTAAAACCCTGGGTACTGAAGCTCCCAGTTTGAATCTTCACTATTTGAAAGCTATGCATGAAAATGTCAGAAACTTTCTTTGGAAAATTGGTTGCTGTAATAAAACAGCCTCTAGCCCTAACCGGGCTCTAATCAGACTAAAAGACGGAATCACCTAGGGGTGCCATGGGGCCCATTTAGCTGATGGAAATCTAAAGGAGAACCACTGGCACGAGGATGTGTCTGCCAGTGGGTTCAAGCCCCTGTATTTAATTAGTATCAAGCAAAGAAGTTACAACATCTAGTGGATTGCATTTTAGAGATACTAATGGAATCAGCAGAATAGATTTATTAACAATACAAATTAAAATATACTTGAATCAGTGCAAATATCAAATACTTTGAAGTGGCTAAAGCTGGCAGCATAAGATAGGGAGCTGCTGTTTTCCTGTATTGAGAAAAAATGCCTCTTTAATACTCATAAATCAGTATATTTGTAACACTCACACTGTCTCGGCTTCCTTTACTCTTTAATTCTTGAATTTCAGACATCAATCTCTGCAAATCAAGACAAGTATCTTTGTACAGCTGATAGTCTTCTTTTGGATCTCGTACATCTACTTCAGCCTCTTCACTGTAATATCGACCCTCCTGCCATATCATAGAGCAGTAAAAAAAAACTAAACATCAGACTAATGTAATTCAGCATAATTAAAATACATATATATCTCTCTAGTAGGCTGCAAAAAAGACAATGTATTAAACACACAGTCGGTTACCTGGTCTTCGTGGCGACCTCTCTTTACATCCTCATTTCGATTCACTTTGGGTTTTCTTTTCTTTAAAGAATCTGAAGCCATTTCTATATGGTTTGGCGTATACTATAAGACACAAGCATGTGTTTCACCTTCACAGAATCCAAAAAATAGTAAAAAGCAGTATATTGAATGAATGGTTATATCATCTTTCAAGTCACCGATGATTTTTTTAAGCAAAGCTTAAATGTTAAAGAAGTCTATCCAGCAGGACCCTTGTATCTGTTTGTCTGCAATGTCCTTGGCTTTTGGCAAAACTAGGAACATTATACAAAATTAGTGGATGGTGTATTTGAAGATAAAATGTGCCAACTTATACTGTATATACTATATATATATATATATATATATATATATATATATATATATATATATATATATATCTCTATCTCAAACATTACAGTGTACAGTAAGTCTTAGTTAACTTATTTAACTGAAGAAAAACATTGACATAGTTGGCCAGTTTTTATTATTACTAAAAATCATTTGGATGAGAATACAGTTTCAGTGAGCAACAAAAGTATTTTAAAATACAGGTATAACAATGTAATGTTGTAATTCATCCTCATCTGTGTATTATATACTCCACACAATAGAGTCAGACTTTATGAAGCATATGCAAGACTTCAAAATAGCTGAAATCCAGTTGTTTCTAAAAGTGGCCATAGACGTAGACCGCCAAACGAGCGGATCTCTCCCCGATATGTCCACATTGAAGTGAGCGATATCGGGCTGATCCAATCGTGGACCCTAGGGCCCAACGATTTGATCAGTATGGATCCGATACAGATGGTCAGATCACGGGACCGCATAGACGCACAGGTGCACCCCCGATACACTGGGATTTTTTAACCAGCCCGATCGAGATTTGGGATTTTGGCCCGTGAATGGCGGCCTTAAGAGTTGATCACTTAGGGGGGTCTATTTATCATGCTGTGTAAAAAGTTAAGTGAAGCATTAAGGTGATTTTGCCCAGAGCAACCAATCAGCAATTCGATTTCACAAATTATAAAACAAAAGATCTGATTGGTTGATATGAGCAACATCACCAGCAATGTCTGGCTCCACTTTTTACACAGTATGATAAATAGACCCCATAGTGTGTATTTGGACAGTGTGGTTTCCTCGTGGAGGCCAATTAAGCAGTGATGGCTGTGGGTATGGCCATGGGTGAATTAAAAACCTTGTGTCCTAATTGAATAAACACAGAGGCCCAAAACATGTTCCTAGTCTTGCTTACACCACCAGCAGCTTTGCGGCCCCACGCTAATCTTCATTAATCAATAACATGCTGGTCAGCGCTAGAACACCCAATACTCGAGCATATCACGGGGCAGTCCCAATTTCATAAAACAACTTACAGTTTCGGATCGCTATTCAAGTAAGTTCCTCGACTCCTGCCGGTCGACAAGCGTCGCAAGACTATGACATCACCACTACCAGTACGTAAGCGCTGCGACGCAGTACGTAGCCGTCTGTAGGGTAGAGATGCGATTGGATGGAATGCTTCTGTGTTAGGAGAGCACGACAGTTAGGGAACAAAGCAATACTTTTTTTCTGTAGTGTTTTCCCTACCCGCTCTGCTCCCAAAACTTTACCAAAACGGAGTGTTGTCTCTGTTCACCAGAACAGTCGACAAATCTGTACAGCCGGTTTCCGTGACAACTACACTAGCGAAAAACGGAAGTTCCGCCTTGGTGCTGTCACTTCCTGTCGCAGGTGACAGCCATTTTTGCGGTGAATTGCAAGGAAGGGGAACCTAAGCTGTTCCAAATCATCAGCTGAGTCTCGGACGTGCCACTAATTCCGCGGCTGAGGTGAGAAGGTGGGGGTGAGCTTGGGACGAGCCGGGGAGTTTTCGCAAGTGAACTGGCAACCAATAATTAACCCTTCCCCCTCTCGCTGTTTACGGGTTAATTCCATACAGCCATTGCGGTGCCACCTGTTCCATGTTTCCTGTATGTTGTTGAAGCCATAACTTTTCTGGGTAATTACCGTGAGCCTGGCTTGTACCTGCTGGCAGGAGTTTCATTAGAGGCATTAGCCCTCATTGGGACGTGTCTGGTATGTTCCCTGTTCTTTTGCCACATTGCCCCTACTAATGACATTTGCGAACTGTAAAAGAGCCAAATGCCCAAAAAAAATGTTTTTGCCTATATAAAGAAAACGTAACTACAACTTAAAGCAGTATTCATGTGCTGCTGGTTCTGACTGTAGAAACAGTGTAGCAGAAGTCATCTCTGCTCCGGCCAAGTCTCCCAACGCCCTTCTGCTTCTTTACAGGTCTGCTGTTTTAGTAGCCAGAACCAGCAGTGCAAGCATAGCAGCTGATGCATTGTGTGTGTAACCTGTACAAACAACTGTAAAACTATTGTGCAGTTTAATGCATATTTAAAAGTTGCTTAGTTGCATTTCCATTAGGCAAAATTGTATTCCATTATCTCAGACATCTATCTTGATGATCTGATTTTGTTTATCTGTGACAAATATTCTCCAACAGCAAGTATATACATAATATTCTTTCCCACAAAGCTCAAAAAAGTAATAGAATCATTATTTTTCTTCCTGATAGCAATAATGCCCTAAATCACCCACAGAGAACAGTATGTTTAATTATTTATAATCATGTTAGTTCTGCAATGCCTTTTTTTTTATACCCCCACTGAGTTTCACATTTCTGGTTTTGCAAGTTTCCACCCCCCAAAATCCTGTTGTTACTAAACTTTTACTACCACCACCCTTGCTTCAATGTTGTGACGAATACAGTTCTCATTTTTCGCTATCAACAGCTTTTTTGTTTTGTCCTCTCATTGCTTTTTTTATGCATTATCATTTATGTTATATTTATACTGCACTACTTGAACATGCAGCACTGTACAGTATATTGTCATTCACTGTTCTAAGCCTAGTGGTAAACTTATTGAGTTTACAAAACAATACTGTTGTTTTATGACCGGTTACAATTAACTTAACCTGTAAGATTACCTCAGATGCCATACTATGCTGGAAGGCTCTGCTGAAAGTACTTTAACTAGGATGGTGGTTCTGATTATCCTGGTTCTTTCTTTATCTGTCTATGAGCACCTTTGATGTAACAGTTTCTAACAGGTTATTTTCACCTGTTGATCTTGCTGTCCGTGTGTCCCAAGGGATCAGTCTTAATCTAATGTCAAAGTATTTTCTTTGCCAGTGGATAAAAGGCCAAAATGGTCCACTGACAAACTATGTGTATGCAGTAGCATGAATGGCATTAACCTGTCAATGGGGGAATTTTTGCTAAAAAAAAACATTGAAGGCTGGAAGATCCATGTGCACAGTTACAGGCGGATGCCATACTCGTCAATGACCATTGTGAATACTTCCCAACTGTCCCGTTTTTGACAGCTCAACCCGCAGTCCCAGGTTTGTTATTGAAATGTCCTGACTTTCTTTTTCATCGCCTGCATTGAACAGCCAGAAAAAGATGCAAAGTTACTATTTAGATACTTACTATATTACATACTTTTGTAACAAGTTAAGTTAAGCAGGTCTCTTGGGAGAACTTAGACTCACAGTTTAAAGGGCAAGTCACCTTCATTAGCAAAACTTTAATAACATAAAAACACTGAAATATGTTCAAACTTTCATAACCTGCCAAATTTTGTAAAACGGACATGGTAATTGGTGGGTGTGGCCACAAAAATGGGTGCAGCAAATCTTTTTGTCCCTCTTTCTATTTTCAAAATGTTGAGAGGTATGCATTGTGGGCTCTATCAGAAAAACAGCATGTGCGCCTCTGCTTTCTATTCCCTCTCTTAGTGACCACAATGCATCCTTAGGCTTCTCCTAGCACCTATATGCTTATGACACACAGATCCTTCTTCACTTACATTGTGCAAGGCAGCTCACCAGCACAAAATTAATGTCCAAGACCGAATTGTGTATATTCCCTCCTAAACCTTGTCCTATCTCTATCCCTCCATTTAATGTTACCGTCAACTGCATCACTCTATATCTGGTCTTCCAAAATAGGTCTACCCTGCATAAAGTTTATTAAAATCAATGCTTTGTTAAAAAAAAATACTGTTTGAAAACACTACTTCCTGTGTACTGCAAAACAGCGATAGGTCGACTCACTCTGCAGCTCTGCATCTTCCCCCTAACCCGACTTCTGCCAAAACCGAGCGACTTTGCTCCAGCATGTATGTTGGGCAGCTGAGGATGTTGAAGTGTCGGAAACAGTGGCTCTGCAGGTTGTGCGGTGCGCCTGCCACTTCACACAAAATCCGCCTTTACGCTGTCGTGAGTCATCCTATCGCCGTACACAGGAAGTAGTGTTTTCAAACAGTATTTTTTTAATAAAGCATTGATTTTAATAAACTTCATGCAAGGTAGACCTATTATTAGTGGGGGGGAAATGGATTTTTTGATACAATTTTTTTTAGTGTTACTGTTCCTTTAAACACAGGGGTAATCCTCGTTTTGCAGGAGTCTTCTATTGCTTCCAAAATAGGTGTCACAGTAGACCCATCCCTCCCTCATCTGTGGATCCCTGACATGCAGTTTTTTTCTAAGCAGCGTTACAAACATACATTACAAATACACCAGTCCTAAATTGTTTCTCCCCCCTACTCCTTCACAAGAAACAACGAGCTCGTCCACCGGCCTCAGACAGATGAATTCAACTGGCAAGAAACTTACTAAACTAATTTATATTTCTGGATGAATCTGGAGACAAGTTCCAGAATGTACCAAAAGCTATGTAACTTAAATGATCTCTTGCAAATACATTCCCACAGGCAATAATGTAAATTGCCTGTGGAAAAATATACATGGAGCCTAATTTTTCCGAATTCGCCTAAAGTTGCCTCTCGAGGAAATGAAGTGCAGCATTTGTTTTCCCACAGGCAATTTTCTTTATTGCCTGTGGGAAACCATTTGCAGGAGAGGAGCAGCATGGGCAACTAATCTCCTAGTGTGCCTTTGCCCTTCGCCTCTCTGCTGTACATTTTTGTTTGCTGTAATTCAGTTGATATAATGTCAGTCAGAAGTCAGGTGTGTGACAAGTGTTATTTGTATTTATATAATGCTACGGCCTCCAGTGCTGATCTGTTGCTATGCTGCGGAAGCACCCACAACTGCAGCCATTTGCGCTAAGACCGGATGTAACGCAATGACTTGCTCTGTTCTAAACAAAATACAATACTGTACAAAGCATTACATTTTTATCCCAATTGTGCTGCACTTGCTAAATCTCCTATTGCACCTGTTGGATACATGGTGCACCCACTCCTGCCAGCTTCAAATTTATTCATGTATTCATGCACAGCAAGAAACAAAAGGTGATTCCATTGTTTGAATAAAACATCTTTGCTTGATTTACCATGATTATTGGCACTCGCAGACTTTCTCAAAACCTCAAAAAGATTTATTCAACGTTTCAGCCCCAGAATTGAGCCGTCTTCATGGGGGGGCGAAACGTTAAATACATCGTTTTGAGAAAGTCCTGTGAGTGCGATATTTTTGTGCATGGTGTATACTGGTTTGTGACCAGCACCCAGGCAAATCCTTATAATTTTTTGAGTGCACCAGACTGGACTAGTTCGTGTATATATATGTTTTATCAGTCTTTATGGTAAGATAATTAAATGAAAGAAAATGAAGGAGGTATAGCTTATTTTTTTGCACACAACCATCCCTGTCATCATGTTGTGCATTAATAATTTGAAGTATTCATACTGCATGACTTATCTGAGAGGAACTATTTTGTGGTTAAGATACTGTTTTATCAATAACAGTTCATATTACCGTGTGGAGGCAAGTGATAATACAGCTCCCAGTCTTATGCACATCAGTATACAGAAACAGAATTTTCTCTACTCTACTCTGCTACTTATCTATACCTTGTTGCTCGATTTAGGGAAAGTACATTTAAAGAGAGGACCTTGTGTTTTACCCCCACCACTCTACCTTCAGCAATGTTGACAAATTAATTAATTCACAATAACGGGATCTGTTCTTCATAACTGACCTTGCTCCAGTTTCCTTCCTGACCCTTTGCACTGTTTTCTTTCCTGTTGGAAGGAGGTGGGGGCACAGTGTGTTTCCTCCATGAAACATCAGCTGACTTCACTGAAGATTCCCTCTCCTTTCTTTGACTTTCTCTTCTCTTTACAGCAAAGAGGAGAAGCTTTGGGGAAACATGTCAGACTCTAAATACTTTACCACCACTAAGAAAGGTAAGAGGGGTTTGCAAAGGGGCTGTTGGTTTACTAGAGAATCAAATCTGGTGTTATGTTTAACTTATATCTTTCCCTGCAGGTGAGATCTTTGAGCTAAAAGCAGAACTGAACAGTGACAAAAAAGAAAAGAAGAAAGAAGCTGTTAAGAAAGTTATAGCCTCCATGACAGTAGGGAAAGATGTCAGGTGTGTTTGCTGGTGGTTGTACATTTTCACTAATGTTTCTGTTCTGTTATTCCCATTTTTACTTGTATGGATGATGTATAGAATGCTTGCTGAAGCTGCTACATTATATGTTGCCTCTGTGGGGGCACCCAGCAGTGCATGCCCAGGGCTGGATTTGTTGTAGGTCATATAGTGGATTAACTGTAGCCTACTTGAATGTCCTAATAAAAAATCAGTATGACTCATGGATTTCATAGTAACCAAAGGGATAATTCACCCAGGACCTTTATCTTTTGTTGAACAGCAATTCCCAATATTTTAAGGTCAGCTAAAGAGTGTTGGGAGCGGTATATAAAATACAACTGGAGGGCCTTAGCTCCCAGATTTTTTAAAATATTTTTTATTTAAGCTCCTGCATGGTCCTGGCCATCTTTGTACGATAAGGATGTGTTTTTTCTTAGCTTTGATTGTATAATGTAATTCTGCTGGTTGCACACTGTTACATGTAATGTAGGCACTCTTTTTCGGCACTGTTTTTCTAAATCTTCAGTTAAGGTGCTTCTTATTGCAGCTTGCCTGAATGTGTTTGTTCATGTTGCTTTTTGTGTGAGTATATCTCTGAATCTGAGTTTTTTTTTTAATGGCAGTGCCCTGTTCCCAGACGTGGTGAACTGTATGCAGACAGATAACCTGGAGCTGAAGAAGTTGGTATACCTTTATCTGATGAACTATGCCAAGAGTCAGCCAGACATGGCCATCATGGCTGTGAACACATTTGTTAAGGTTAGTGGCGAATGGAGAATGTTACATAAGATCTAAGTTTATCTGTTCCAAATATGGTGCTAAACAGGTTAAATATAATGTATTTTTATATATTTTAACATGGTACCCAATTCATGATTTCGATACAAACAAGTAGATGAGTACATATGAACTATATATTTTCAGACCTTTTTCACACTTTGTTGCACTGGTAAGTAGCTACAATTCTTTTTATCTGTTAATATTACGAGTGTAAGCTTCACACTGACACTTGGCCAAGGTCCCCATTAACTTATAAAAAGGTTATGAAGATCTTTAAAATAAGCAATTAAGCCATCATTCTGTAATATCTATCTATATATCTAGGACTGCATAGGCAATCCTCCCTAAAAAAAACTCTAAAAGAACTAAAAGCTGAGCTCTCAGGAGTAAGCATAACATAAAGATAACTATTTCTACTGTTCTTTTTCTACTACATTTTTCTAATAAGTTTATTTCTATAGTACCCAGTCTGTATTTTTATGCTGGTTTTGGGGCTTTTTCAGACCCAAAATCTTTCTCATTGCCCAGTAGTGTTTTAATTTTGCTTCAAGGGATTCTGTCATGATTTTTATGGTGTCATTTCTAAATTACACTGTATACACTGCAAACAATTCACTCTACCATATAAAAATTCATTCCTGAACCAGCAAGTGTATTTTTTTAGTTGTAATATTGGTATGTAGGCAGCCATCTCAGGTAATTTTACCTGCTCATGTGCTTTCAGAAAGAGCCAGTGCTGAGCTATGCAACTGCTTTCTGAAAGGCTATTATTTCTCCTACTCAATGTAACTGAAGGAGTCGCAGTTGGACATGAATTTTTACTATTGAGTGGTGTTGTTATAGCTACCAGGGAACTGTTATCTTGTGTCAGGAAACTGTTATCTGGTTACCTTCCCATTGTTCTGCTGATGGGCTGCTGGGGGGGGGGTGCAGTGCAGCAGTAAAGAGTGACTGAAGTTTATGAGAGCACAAGTCACATGGCTGGGGCACCTGGGAAACTGGCAATATGTCTAGCCCCATCTCAGATTTCAAAATTGAAACTAAAAAAAATCTGCTCTTTTGAAAAAACGGATTTCAGTGCAGAAGTCTGCTGGAGTAGCAATATAAACTGGTGCATTTTGAAAAAAAAAAACATGTTTTCCCATGACTATCCCTTGAAATTTGGATGCTCAAATTAGGGTTTGCATTAATTTCTGTATTCAGATGAGTTAGTTAAGTATACAGTATTTGACCATAGTGAATCCCACGCAAAGTTCTGCAGCATGTTTGCATTCTGCTATTTAAAACACCAGTTCCCATAATAAACTGCTGCTGTTGCTTCCCTCAGAATACTTCAGTGCTGGCATATATGCACTTCATGTTTACTCAAAAACTATGAAAGCCTCTATTGAACAGGGCAGTTAGAACCAACTAGTAAGCTTATGTTGCTATCACATCAACTGATATTAACATACAGAAAGATGACAGTGACGTATTTCCTTCAGAAGGGCAGAGGTTATAACAGCATTTACTGAGAAGCTCATATTGCTGTGCTGCAGTCTCGATCATATTTGAATACACATCCCCTCCTGGTCCACTGTGCTCTTTTGCAGAGTGAGTCAGGAAGACAAATATACTTTGCCATGCACGAGTTATTAAGAGGGAAGGCACTGTTTAAAAGGTGATGTAACATTTATTGCTAGAGAGCTGCTGCTGCTGTACTGCAGAATGAGTCAGAAGCTCCATCTTTCTTACATTCAAACAGCAAAACCCCATTGTTTAAAGGGGCTACTGCTTTTTTTTTTGCTAAACAGATTGAGAGGAAAGGCAAAAAAAACAGGAAAAGAAGGGCAACAGATGTGTGGAAAAATAATGTGAAAATAATGTGAAAAGAGAGGTGTTGTGGCAGCAGAGGAAGGTATACTGTGTAAAGAACCAGAGGCTGGAGGAATATTTGTTACTGCAATACATTAGGAGATGCAGACTTGTTTTTAAAAAAGTGAGCCTAAAGGGGTGGTTCACTTAATTTTTAGTATGTTATAGAATGGTCAGTTCTAAGCAACTTTACAATTGGCCTTCATTTTTATAGTTTTTGAATTATTTTCCTTCTTCTTATGACTCTTCTATCTTTCAAATGAGGGTAACTGACCCCATCTAAAAGAAAATGCTTTGTAAGGATACAAATGTATTGTTATTGCTACTCTTTATTGCTCATGTTTTCTATTCAGTCCCCCTCCTCTTCATATTCCAGTCTCATATTCATATCAGTGCATGGTTGCTAAGGTAATTTGGATCCACATTGCTGAAATTGCAAACTGGAGAGCAGCTGAATAAAAAGCTACATAACCCAAAAACCCCAAAAAATGAAATCCAATTGCAAATTGTCTCAGAATGTCACTCTACAGCATAATAGAAGTTAATTTAAAGGTGAACAACCCTTTTAATTATTTAACTACATGCTTGAGGATATTCAGGAGGTTATTCCTTTTAGTAATTAGATACATTTATATAATATAAACTCTAGATAGATCATTCTAGCTTGTGGCCCCTTGATTGTTGGTCCAACATGTCAGACAAATTAAAATACAACAACTGTATGAGATAGATGACTTTGCAGAATTTCATACTTCCCAAATTAGATGGAAACTCATGCTCATCCATATTCATCACTATTGAGTTGCATGCACATTGCAAGCTGTTGCAGACATTTTTACAATTTTTAAAATTTCCCATTCAATATCAAAGCACCAGTCACATGTTATCTCATGTTGTATGTGTAGCTTCACAGCAAGCCTACTTTTAAATGCTACTCAGTCACAATTCATTTGTTGACGCATCAATACAGTAAAATATGATTAATTCAGTGCTTCTTTGTGTGTGTATATATATATATATATATATATATATATTTAGTAAATCTGCAATTTTTTGATTCTTATCTATTTATTTTGTTTGCTAGTCACCAGTTAAAGTTTATTTGTTCTTGACGGTTGCCTTTACACATCACATAATTCCCTCACAGTCAGCCTCCAACCGCTAGCCAAATCTGCTCACATCTGGAAGCCTTGTGTCAACTCCTGTGCAAATAGACTATGCAGATTGCAGAAACACGAGACTTTGCATTTTGAGCCAAAATAGTACTGTCCACATTGGGATTTGTGTGTTTGGGAAATTAACCAACACCAGATTAAAGTGGACCTGTCACTTACACATATAAAGCTGCACAATGAAAGTCCTTTGCAAATTAAACATGAAACACAAATAATATTTTTCATTAAAACATCCATACCTATTATAAAGGTGTTTAAATATATGAGCTGTCAATGAAATATCATCTGCCCGGCCTCTATGCCTGAGGCAAAGAAGTGGTGCAGTCAATTACTTTCACTTTCCATTCAGAACTTCCTACACGTCACTGCACTTCTTACATTGCCCCTTCTCTCCCCAGGCCCTATAATTATGTAGGACAATGCGTATGGGCATTAGGTTCCCCATTCTGGTGGGGAACCTTATGTGATTTTGGGGTGATAAGACAATTTATCTTAATAACAGTGTCCATGAAATGGCTGCTGCCTGCTTGGTGTGATAGTGTAATTCCAAGAGTGAAGAACACTTAATTAATTAATTAATTAAAATAATAAATATAGTTTAAGTAAAGTTTATTTTACTCAACTAACATGATAGAAAATAATTTGGAATTGTTCCTTTGGGTGGCAGGTCCCCTTTAAACCACCAAAAAGACATATAATAAATGACTACATAATTATACAAGAAAATTATACAGAAATATTAAAAACAAACTAATTTTACATTCCTAAAATAAATAACACAATAAGACAAATATCAATTTCCCCTTATGATTTCATATACATTATTGTGCCTTTTGAATACGCTACTTTTTGCATCTAGCATGTTTTTCTCATGACTGCAGAATTATGAGCACTGAATATTTTTTTCTACTCAGGACTGTGAAGATCCAAATCCTCTTATCCGTGCCCTGGCAGTGCGAACTATGGGCTGTATTCGTGTGGACAAGATCACAGAGTACCTGTGTGAGCCACTTCGCAAGTGCCTGAAAGATGAGGATCCATATGTACGCAAGACTGCTGCTGTGTGTGTGGCAAAACTACATGACATCAACGCTCAGCTAGTGGAAGACCAGGGATTCCTTGACACCTTAAAGGATTTAATATCTGACTCAAACCCCATGGTGAGACCACATCCACAGCTTCCTTCTTACTAGAACAAGCCAGCAAACTGCTCTGTGTAGCTAACCCTGATAACATCTGTAAAGTTCCTTCACAGACATAGCATTACACTTTTCTTAGTGCAAGTTATGCACTCACACTTTAGAATGAGTTCAATTAGGCACCTGAAAGCAAGCAGCTATAAAAAGTTTACATGTGTTTATCGAGATGTGAGAAGGGATTTTCACTTAGGTTTAAGATGCCTGGCGCATAATTTGTAATCTGGGTGTCAGTGGCTATGTAGGGTTTTAAGTAATGCTCTTTGCGACCTCCCCAATGCAATGCTGTCTCATATCTTTTTAGCATTATCCACAATTTTTATTTTTATAATGATTAATTTTGACTTTTGCTATTCAGGTTGTGGCTAATGCCGTGGCAGCTTTGTCTGAGATAGCAGAATCCCATCCAAACAGCAATCTGCTAGACCTAAACCCACAGTCTATAAACAAGCTTCTGACTGCCCTAAATGAGTGCACAGAATGGGGTCAAATATTCATCCTGGACTGTCTGGCAAACTATATCCCAAAAGATGACCGTGAAGCACAGAGGTGAGTCCGAAGAAAACATGGCTATAAGATATGGAAATAGGCTAAATTTAAGTTCACAAATGTTTATTCATTTTTACAAATATAATGCTAAATGTGGCAAAGCTATTTGTAACAGAAACTGTAATAAAGCAACCATGTGCTGTGCCGTAGATTGCCTGAGCTTCAGCAATGGAATACACTGACAGTTAGGGGCACATTTACTAAACTCGAGTGAAGGATTAGAATGAAAAATACTTTGAATTTTTGAAGTTTTTTTTTGGCTACTTCGACCATCGAATTGGCTACTTCGACCTTCGAATCGAACGATTTGAACTAAAAATCGTTCGACTATTCGACCATTCGACCATTCGATAGTCGAAGTACTGTCTCTTTAAAAAAACCTTAGACTACCTACTTCGCCACCTAAAACCTACTGAGCACCAATGTTAGCCTATGGGGAAGGTCCCCATAAGCTTTCCTTGCTTTTTTTGATCGAAGGAAAATCGTTTGATCAATGGATTAAAATCCTTCAAATAGTTTCGAGCGATTTTTCCTTCAATTAAACGAAATGCGGTAAATCCTTCGACTACGATATTCGAAGTCAAAGGATTTTACTTCGAGGTTCGAATATCGAGGGTTAATTAACACTCGATATTCGACCAATAGTAAATGTGCCCCTTAGTGTCATTAATGCCATATAATATCAGTAGAGGGCTTTTTCTGTAAAACTGGCCTGACCACATTTAGCATATGGACCATATAGTTGAATAGAACTGAACTAGATCTCAACTGATTCTCACGTTATTTCAATGTCCTTGGACAGCACATTGTCTAGGTAATCCTATACCTAGGGCTATGCATCTCCTTTTTAGTTTGAGTTTAGGTGATGGCCATAATTCATGTGCCAAAACCGGGACAGGCCAACCTTGTTTCCTCATAACTGTGCCTTTGCATATGCACAAAGATTGTCACCTATGTGCTTGAATTTTGGAGCACGCAGAAAACTTTGTATCTTTTTTTATTAAGTGCTTAATGAGTACCTACTATTGAAAGTTTTTAAAAATGCCAGTGGTCTTGGTTTTGTGACCAATTACCAAATTATATAAACATTGTAGCAATATTGGTGCTGATGGAATATGCGGTGCTTTTAAGCTGGACAAAAATTGGGCAGATATTGAATCAGGCAGGTTTAAAAACCACTTTGGGGAACAAGATGATGTGGTTCGTGCCCCAATGCCCTAATTCCTCGATGCTGGGATGCGATTGTTTTATGCAGGAAACTACTGGAGTTGTATTGACACTACTTCCAACTCTTCTCTTTACAGTGTATGTGAACGTGTTACTCCACGACTCTCCCATGCAAACGCAGCTGTGGTTCTTTCTGCAGTGAAAGTCCTGATGAAGTTCATGGAACTACTGTCAAAAGACTTAGACTATTATGGTACACTTCTAAAGAAGCTGGCTCCACCCCTGGTAACTCTACTTTCTGCAGAACCTGAGCTGCAGTATGTGGCATTGCGTAACATCAACTTAATTGTCCAGAAACGGTAAGCCCTTTTAGCACCCCAATAAAATTAGGTGCATAATTCCTGTCAGGAACATTGCACTTCATATCAGTTCCCTGGTGCATCTTTATCTGCTAAATATTTATACATTTTTTTTTCCTCAATAGAGCAGAGATCCTTAAACATGAAATGAAAGTTTTCTTTGTAAAATACAATGACCCAATATATGTGAAATTAGAAAAATTGGACATTATGATTCGACTGGCATCACCAGCAAACATTGCACAGGTCAGTTTATACAATAAACATTTGCGTGAGCATGTAACCACATTATTGCCTTTGGATCACCGTCATTCTTTGTTAATATCGTATGAGTGAAATTTGATTTGCTTATTAAAATGGGAAGTTAACTTTATGCACACACACATTTTTTGCTGAATTCATATGAATTGGTACCTACACAGTAGAGTGGTAGCTAGGGGTATCAGCAGGGACAACTTCCTAGGGGGCAGTTATTTTGGGAAAGGTTGGAAAGCACGGTTGCAGAAATGTTTTTTATAGAGTGTAGTTTCATTGTCCAAATCCAATGAATTGATAACAGCTAATTCTTTCCTGTCCCTTCCCATAATAAATTGGTCTGTGTCTGCCTCGAAGTCTGCCAGACAGCATGTAATGGTGTGTTAGTACTATGGAAGTGCACAAATGACCACCCTTGCCTTGGGTGCCAGAGTTACTTGGCCTGGCTCTGCAACACAGCCATGCAAGTGGTTTACACTTGTATAACTTCTACATGACTATAACCGATAAAAGCAAATACCTGAATAATTCAGTATCGGTAGCTTGGAAAATGCATAGTAAAACAGTAACCGAAGAAGTGAATGGGAGTCAAGTTACTGCTGGTATGTAATAAATCCAAACCCAAAGCTTTTTAAACTGGTGTGCTCTGTAATACTATGCAGTTTATGTCCTTCAGGTATGCAACATGATACAAACTATGGAAGATATAAAGCGTTTTGTTTTAGGAAAAGGGTCCGTGAATGCTATTCATTGGATGCCAATGGCATTTCCAGTTTCAAGTTTAATTTGCCTTCTACAAGGGACCAATGTTACCTCTGAGTGATCCTGGTTCTCTTTATCTAGAGCTGTGATCCCCAACCAGTGTTGCGTGAGCAACATGTTGCTTACCAAGCCCTTGGATTTTGCTCCCGGTAACCTTAAAGCAAGTGCTTATTTTTGAATTCTTGTCTTGGAGGCAAGTTTTGGTTGTATAAAAACCAGGTGTACTGCCAAACAGGGTCTCCTGGAGCCTGCCAGTCCACATTGGGTCTACTAAATAGCCAATCACAGCCTTATTTGTCATCACCAGGGATTTTTTTTCATGCTTGTGTTGCTCCCCAACTCTTTTTACATTTAAATGTGGCTCACGGGTAAAAAAAAGTTTGGGGGCCCCTGATCTACAGCCAGCTCCTTTCAGCAACACCAATTTTCACATGTCTACTGAATACTTTTACCAGTGGGAGAAGGTTTATGAAAGTAAGGGACTGTGGAAGGGAACTGGAGCTAGTTGGAGCACACCTATAAGGTGCCCTTGTAAATGCACAGCTAATTCTATTGAACCTCATGTAAAACAAGGACATATGAACAGACATTAGGAACAAGTGATCGCAGTAGGTGTTTTATGCTCAGGGTTTGTGTTCGCAACACTAAATCCTTAATAAAGTCTTATAACACTTAGGGGCAGATTTACTAAGGGTCGAATATCGAGGGTTAATTAACCCTCGATATTCGACTAGGAACTAAAATCGTTCGACTTCGAATATCGAAGTCGAACGATTTAGCGCTAATCGTACGATCGAAGGATTATTCGTTCGATCGAACGATTAAATCCTTCGAATCGAACGATTAAATCCTTCGAATCGAACGATTCGAAGGATTTTAATCCAACGATCGAAGAATATCCTTCGATCAAAAAAACACAGGCAAGCCTATGGGGACCTTCCCCATAGGCTAACATTGAGTTCGGTAGCTTTTAGCTGCCGAACTAGGGGGTCGAAGTTTTTCTTAAAGAGACAGTACTTCGATTATCGAATGGTCGAATAGTGGAACGATTTTTAGTTCGAATCGTTCGATTCGTAGTCGATGGTCGAAGTAGCCAAAAAAACACTTCGAAATTCGAAGTTTTTTTAATTCGAATCCTTCACTCGAGCTTTGTAAATCTGCCCCATAATCATACAACCTAGTTTAGAGTAGAAAATGAAATGTATGTTTAAAAAATGTATGTTTATGTATTTGTTTGCTCTAATATAGTATCCCATCCTTTTTGTACCACATGTACTTATCTGTATTTAAATGCACTTTGTTTTTTTACAAAGTGCTATAAACAAATAGTTAGTTAGCTAGTACTAATGACTGCATTACTTGTTATGCAAGCTCTCCGCAATGCTCTTCAAAATCTTTGTTGATAGTGCCTCTTCTTTAGATCTCCATATTTTTCTCTTGTGGTATAAAGATATTTTTCAGTTATTCATCAACCTGTCTAAAACCTCTCACTGGATGATGAATGAAGCCCTAAAATATAATAAGCCATTGTTCCTATTCATCTTATGTGCGACAAATGAAAGCTTTGATGGAAAACCCTATTCTTTTCCGTCTCTAGCATCTCTTTGTATTCCTTGTAGTGTTCTTTACCAGTGTGTGATTGTGTGTACTTTACTTTATTCCTGTCAGGACACGTGTCTGTTTATGGGTGAGCCTCATTGAAGTATCTTTATTTTTTGCTGATCAGTATTTTGTGGCCCACTGACTTTAAATTAAAATATATTCTGTCTAGACTAGGTTTGTTTAATCTTCCATTTGCTGCCTTTTTTATATCCGGCTTTGCCATCACTACTTATTCTATTTTTAAACTTGTTCATTTTTTTTCTTTAATATTTGACATTCATCAAGGACATTTGGAGTAAAATAAAGTGCAATATAATTGCTATGTCATTTTGTTCCTTTTCTTAAAAAATAATGCGCACACACATTTGAAACTACAAATGTCTCCCTTTTTGTACGTTTTAAACTTTATTTATATTTTTCTTCTATGTACTCTCTCAAACTATTTATTTAACTCTCTTTCCTTAGGTTCTTGCTGAGCTGAAGGAATATGCCACAGAAGTGGATGTGGACTTTGTCCGCAAAGCTGTAAGAGCAATTGGACGTTGTGCCATCAAGGTGGAGGTAAAATACTATATTTTAATAAACTGTTTTAACCAAGAATCACTTTAAACGATGAGCTGAAATTAGAATAAAAATTGACATTTCTTACAGCAATCTGCAGAGCGCTGTGTTAGCACCTTGCTTGATCTCATCCAGACCAAAGTCAATTATGTAGTTCAAGAAGCCATTGTGGTGATAAAGGACATTTTCAGGAAGTACCCAAACAAGTAAGTGTTCTTAAGCATTTACTAATCAGTGAATGCAGTGCCGCAGTTTCTTTTATTCTGACTGCATCTTGCAAAGCATAGACCTTTAAGGTCTGTAATAGTAATGTTTTTCTTGACAATTATACCGAATGCTTTTTTTCTTATTGTTAAGGTATGAAAGTGTCATATCAACTTTATGTGAGAATCTGGACTCTTTGGATGAGCCAGAGGCTCGTGCTGCTATGATCTGGATTGTGGGGGAATATGCAGAGCGCATAGACAATGCAGATGAGCTACTAGAGAGCTTCCTAGAAGGATTCCATGATGAGAGCACTCAGGTAAGACACAAGTTTGCAGCTCATATTGATAGACTAGATTAAGAGTTTACATTTATATTTTATACTTGTAGGTATTGCTTTATCATAGTTAAATTAGCTAGGGCACTGTCTGACTCTAGATAAACACATATCCAAGTGCTGCTTTTGCAGTTGTTTACAAAGAATGCTGTCTAGTTCAGGTTCCTTATGAAAGATTGTGTCAGCTAGACATCAGTTTGCTGACCTGAGGAAACTGTTAATACTTCACTAATCCACCATAAATCTTTAGAATTGGTATGCTATATTAAATACACAGCATTGATTTTCAGACTTTTTCATATTAAAGGGGAACTATCGCAAACATTTAAATGTTACATAAGCTTCGTCATACTAAAATAGGAAGTTTTCTAAATAAAATCAGTTAAAAATTGTGACCCATTTCTGAAATAATCAAGTTACTCTCCTCTCAGCATCTGTTTTTCTTCATTCTGTCTACATGCAGGAATTGGGAGTCTGGATTTTAAAAGGCAGTTAAGTCTAAAACAGCCTTTGGGAGGGGGGTTCATTTTACCTAGAAGATGTGTTAGAGCTCGCTTTTTTAAAATCACCAGAAATCTACATGCAGGGTTTGTGCCTAAGTAAGTTATTTTATGTTTTGTTTGTGCTGGAGTTAGTTCAAATACATCTGCTAGGAAAGGGAGCCCCCTATAAGATACATTGGATCGGTCAATGAATATCTGACACTCAACTCCTGCATGAAGTTAGGATGAAAACAAACAGATGCTGACAGAGAGGGATAGTGCAGATAAACTTGATTATTTCAGAAACGGCACATCATTTTTAATTTATTATATTTTCAAACTTTCTTATTTGAGCATGATGAAGCTTATATTACATTTTCATTTTTGTGATCGTTCCCCTTTAAGCCTCTTTTTGAGGACCTACATTTTCTGAGCGTTTCCTTGTGTCATAATAAGACTACAGATATGTAATCAGCCGCAATTCATAGAAATGACTAGGACAAGAAATGAATGTTTAGCCCAAACCTCATATAATTAACCTTTAACCATAGCTTCTGTGTGAAAGCAGGAGACCTGATTCTCACACAAGCCAAACTTCAGATTGGGCACGCCAGTCAATGCTGTGGAACACGTTGGGGACAGCCCCACAGTTTGTCAACCATGAATATACAGTAAATATCCAAGCTGGATCCTGCAAGTAAGCTATTTATTTTATTTTGATAGGTCCAGTTACAACTTCTTACAGCTATTGTGAAGCTTTTCTTGAAGAAACCAACTGAGACCCAGGAACTCGTGCAACAAGTTTTGAGCTTAGCAACACAGGTGTGTATGAGTCTGCTGAATGGCAGTTGGAGCACATTTCCTTGCTCTTAACTCAGTAGCTTTATCTTTATAAAAGTTATTTATTAGTGACTGTTGAGTACTGGCTTTCTCAGAAACTGACGAAGGATGCTCGCCTTATTTTTGAAAATAGACATGCTATGATATGATATGTAGACTGACTGGAAGCTAATTTTATTTACTGCAAGAATCCATTAGGATGCTTGCTGCATTAACTGAAAGAAAAGCATTATGCTAGTCCTGAAAGTCGCTGACTTTTAGCCATATTTACTGTAATAAACTAAAGAGATGCTAGACATATTTACTGAAAAAAACTGTCAAGGAACCAGATTTTAATTGCTGAAAGAAACTGAGAGCATTGTAAAATAATTACATAAAAATGTAACCTTATCTATTGAAATAAAGTGGTGGGCTATTGGCATTATTGGCTTAAAGGAACACGTTGAGTGCTAGCTGTATTTGCTGAAAAAACTGTCAGGATGTAGTAGAATATAAGAAACAGTCATGTAAATATGTCTGTACAGGTATTTGATCCGTCCGGAAACCCGTTATCCAGAGCACTCCGAATATGCTTAAATTATCCAAATAATCCAAATGTGTAAAAATGATTTCCTTTTTCTCTAATAATAATAATAATAATAATAATAATAATAAAACAGTACCTTGTACTTGATCCCAGCTCATAGATAAATAATCCTTATTGAAAGCAAAACCAGCTTATTGGGTTTATATAATGTTTACATGATTTTCTAGTACACTTAAGATATGAAGATCCGAAATTATGGAAAGATCCATTATCCAGAAACCCCCAGGTCCAAGGCATTCTGGATATTTATTTATCAAAGTGAAATTCTGCTGAAAATAGCATCAATGGAATTTGATAATAGTGACTACGCTCTGAATAGAAATTGTAATATGCATTTTTAAAAATAAATATCTTCGTTCTCCCTTGTGTATAAAGGTTACTATGGAGAGGAGAAATCTTTTGTTAGCAAGATAAGCTATGGTCCAATATGTTGCAGTCTATGGGTGTCAGTTTGAGGGCTATTAATTCATATTGCTGCTATTTAGCTAGTGTTATAGCTGCAGTGGAGAGAAAAATGCAAGCATGAGAACAAGTGCTCATGGCTTTAATACACAAGGTAATCAATGTCAGAGCTTGTGCAAAAAAAAACAGAGCACCGCAGAAGCCAAAATTCAAAGTTAAAATGTTCACAATTTATAAAATATCCATTAAAAATCACAGCAGCATGTCTCCCGTAAGGGCTGCCCTTATAAAGAGAAGAAATAGAGGGAAGATAGATGATGTATGTAATAAGTTATTAACAGAATAAGGAAAGTGAGTGAACAGAGAAGTGCAGTAGGTTTACTGGTGGGTCCCTGGCATTTTGGTCACATGACTGGTCACATTTAAGTTATGTACTCTTTGCATGTCCATTAGGATTCAGATAATCCAGATCTTCGGGATCGTGGCTACATCTACTGGAGGCTGCTGTCCACTGACCCAGTTGCTGCTAAAGAAGTTGTCTTGGCAGAGAAGCCATTAATTTCTGAAGAGACTGACCTTATTGAGCCCACTTTGCTAGATGAGCTTATCTGTTACATTGGTACATTGGCTTCTGTCTACCATAAGCCTCCTAATGCCTTTGTGGAGGGAAGCAGAGGGGTTGTTCCTAAGAGACTGCCACCACGCACTGGCTCGTGAGTATATGCTTGAAGATACCTCAGGGTTTTTTTATCTTTTCTGTATGCATCCTATGTCCCTGTAGTGTCAAACATAGGGCATAATATTCAAACCTATGCCTTTTTTGTTTATTTTTTGCAGGAGCGAGAGTGCAGAAAGTCCAGAGGCAGCACCTGTAGGTGTTCCCACAGAAAGTCATCCCTCTATCATTCCATCACAAGGAGACCTTCTGGGGGATCTCCTAAACTTGGATCTAGTTTCACCCATTACTGGACCTCCACTTCCTACAAGTTCTGTTCCCTTAGGAGGTGTGGACTTGCTTGGTGGAGGACTAGATAGCTTGGTATGTAAATACGGCAAAAAAATGTTGCTACACATTATTCCAGTTCCATGTAGGAAACACAAATTAGAATTAAATCATCTCAGTATGCAACAGCCACGTAGAAAACTATCATGAATTCGGGGCCTCACTTGCCTACAGATATATCCCACATACTGTCAGGACCTAATTTACCCAGTTGTCTTCTTCCCTGTTTCTTGCCATATATATCACAAAGAACATAGATGTAAGGGCAAATTGTTATACCCCTCACCCAAGTTATGCTATTTATGTAGAACTGATACTACATTGTTGGATTCTCATGTATTGCTCTTTATTCTTGTTTTTTGCAGTTGGGAGGAGACACAAGTGCTGGTTTGGGGGTAAGTTGGAAGGTGTCTGTAAACTTTGAATTGGGAAATTATTTGCTTCTTTCTTTTTGTTTTCTCCATCTATCATCATCAAACATTTCCCTTCTTCCCTTTGCTGTCTTTCAAGTGAGTTTCTAATTGTTATTTGGTTCCTATTTGGTAAATGTCACACTCTGTGTGTTATCATACAATAATGTGTGTGTTAAGTTTGCACAAAACTGGAAGCCTTTCTCATGTTATAATGCACATTGTCACGTACTTCCATGTTTCCCATGATTCCTCTTTGTCCTACAGCTTCCTACAGGTTTCATGGCTCCCCCAGTGGCTTCCAATCCTCTTGGCCCATCTCTTGGGGGTGGCCTGGGAGATCTCTTTGATCTGGGTGGTGGAACAGGAGTGGTCACTGGACCGTATGTAGCTCCAAAAGCAGTGAGTCTTATTCCACTATTTTTAATAAAAACAATGGCTTTATGCCATGCCATATTAATCATGCTAAACACAATTTAAAAACAAGCAGCGTTGCATGTGAGAAGAAGGATCCCCTTCCTATAGATATTTAGCCCCATTAACCGATTAAATAAATCAGGTGTGGGAAAATTTGCATGCAAGGAAATTGAAATGAATGCTATTCCATTTGTGTGTGAAGGACCAATTGATGGATTCAATGGAATAGTGTGTGTAAAGTCACACGTCTGATACCATATAAATAGCCTATGTTCAGATAAATAAATCCTGTGAAGGATGGAATCCTGACACGATCGGACTGCAGTGTACCTTTTGCGATTGCTGTATCACTAATTCCTGCCATCTGGATCATCTACTAATCTTTGTATAATGTAGATCAATGAAGCTCTCCCTCATGGTTAGATAAACTCCGGGCCGAATAGCACTCATTAACCCCTAATATTGGAGTTATTCCATTTATATCGAACATTGGGCTACAGGCAATAAATACTTAAATAGTCACTTGGAAAACTTCTTGGACCATCATGTTGCTTTGGGGATCGTGTACACTAATTGCTTTGACTTTGGGATTCCATCCTTCACAGGACCATCAAGGATGTATTTTTCTGAACATCAGATCTTTTATATCTTTTATATGATATCAGACCTGTGACTTTACACACACTATTCCATTGAATCCATCAATTGGTTCTTCACACACAAATGGAATAGCATTCATTACAATTACCTTGCATGCAAATTTCCTGATTTATTTAATTGGTTAATGGGGGCTAAATATCTATATGAAGGGGATCCTTCTTCTCACATGCAGCGCTGCTTGTTTTTAAAATTTTTTTAGCTTGATTAATATGGCATGGTGGTGAATACAAATTGCTTTTTATTTATTTTAATGTTTGATTATCTATATTATTATTATATCTTTTGGCCGCATGTATTGTGGAGGTAAAGTCCCTTTTTTGGTTGCTATATTTAACATTGTTGTGTTTGTGGACACCTAAATCCATGTAGCCTAATATTATCAATGAATAGACCTCACTTGAGTTAATTTGTAACTATTCAACAATAGTTTTTTGATATGTTTCTTTAATAAGTTTTCACATTTTATAACAAGCTGAACAGTCAGCAGTTGGTACCACCTTAATTTAACATATTTAAGGATAAAAACAAGTAAGAATAAAACTGATGTCATTGCGTTCCAGTATTCCGTGAGAGAGAGGGGGCTTAGGGTGTTATCTTAGCTGGCAGTTGAGGATTGTGAGGGCAAGGATACATGTGCCATTCCAGTTCTCCATCGTAGAATCTTATATTCAGGTAGTCCCTAATCCTTTCTATTACTGCAACCAGTGGCGTAACTAGATATTACTGGGCCCCACAGCAAATTATTTTTCATGCCCAAAAATGTTTAGAGGTTGACTTGTTTCACCAATATTTATTGAAATTGTATATGAATTAGGGCCTCGTGGGGCCCCTATACCTCCTGGGCCCCCCTGCAGCTGCAGGGTCTGCTTCCTCTATAGTTACGCCCCTGACTGCAACCTATTTACCCTTAGAGCAGGGCTGTCCAACTGAAAATTCGGTGGGGGGTAACTTAATCCTTGTAATGTGTTGTCCACAAACAAACAGATCTTCTAGTTCGGGTTTCCCACTTGCAGGCCTGTAATGTCAGGAAATAGTTCTAATGAAGTGCTCTAGTAACAGTGCACATAGTAATATAGATATGGGCCATCCCTGGTGGGTCTCAGCTCGAGACCTGCTGGTTTTAATTACTAAGTAGGTACTACTGGGTTACAGTAGTTTGTAGCAACAAACATGTTCTGCTGTTTAACCAGAAGGGAGGTTGCTAGCTATGGTTATATTGCTGTAATAAAGCTGCTATATAAAAGAATAAAAGAAAATGGACTACCTACAATTGCCTTGTTCTGTTGTTTGTTAATGAGGAGGGAAAAGTAATTTGCTGCAATAAAGATGCAATAATATGCCACAATAACATTGAGATTGGACTTCTGTACACATTTCCTTTAAGGTATGGTTGCATGCTATAAAAGGGAAAGGCCTGGAAATCAGTGGTACCTTTGCTCGAAGATCTGGAGCAGTGTTTATGGACCTGGTGTTTACCAATCGAGCACTCCAGGTCATGAGTGACTTTGCTATTCAGTTCAATCGCAACAGGTAACAAATTGAGACATTTATGGACATTTAGTAGCCACCTTGAAGCAATAAGCTTTATGGTTTCATTCCATTTCTCTCCTTCTTCCAGTTTTGGGCTGGCACCTGCTGCTCCTCTTCAAATTCTCACTCCCTTAGCACCAAACCAGTCTACTGAAGTCTCTCTTCCACTAAACACAATTGGCTCTGTCATGAAAATGGAACCTCTTAACAATCTTCAGGTAAAATGTTTATCTTGTTCTAATTATGATTATGGCAATATAAAATAAAGAAATAAAGAAATAGACTTTTTCCAATTACTTTTTTCTATTTGTGACCATTTTTCTAATATTAAAGTGTAAAGCTTAATTTTTCACTTTCTAAAGCAGCTCTGGGAGGACCCCGACTCTTTAACTGTTCTAAATTGATACATTTAGTTGATACATTTCTTATCTTTGTCCCTGCCAAGCAGAATCTCTGGGTTTCATTACAGACAGCTGTTAGAATTGATACAATAGTTGCGAATACTCCAGAGATGCTGCTGAGAAATGTATCAATTAAATGTAGCAAATTGTAACAGTTCAGAATGCTCCTGGATCACTGAGCTGCCAGACTGAAACACTAGACATGAAATTTAAACATACATTTTGGGAAACTGGTAAAAAACAAAAGAGAGAAACTAATTGAAAAAGTTTTTGTTTATGAAGATCTGAAAACAACTGAACTGAAAAAAGTTTTTGGAAGGTGAACCGTCCCTTTAACTTTTAGTATGTATGATATTCTGAGACCATTTACGATTGTTTTATTATTTGTGGTTTTTTTTGAGTTAATTAGCTTATTATTCAGCAGCTCTCCAGTTTACAGTTTTAGCAATCTGGTTGCTAGGGTCCAAATTACCATAGCAAGCATGCATTGATTTGAATAAGAGATTGGAATATGAATTGGAGAGGACTTGAATATAAAGATGAGTAATAAAAAGTAGCAATAAAAATACATATGTTGCCTTACAGAGCATTTGTTTTTTGGAAGAAGGCAAATCATTCCAAAACTATAGAAAATAATGAAGACCAACTGAAAAGTTGCTTAGAATTGGCCATTTATTTAAGCTAATATTTAACAAACTGAGCATTATAGCCTTATAAGAGATATAGCATGAAAGCATGTCTAGCTTGCCACTCACATTACAGAATATCATATATAAAGTCACGTTTCTACTTCGCATTAGTATTTGAGATAATGTTACCAGGGCACTTGGTATGGGGAGGAAAGATGAAGTTGGCCATGACATTCTTTGTTTTCTTTCCCCTGAAGGTTGCTGTGAAGAACAATATAGATGTATTTTACTTCAGTGTCTTGTTCCCTCTACACATACTATTTGTAGAAGATGGAAAGATGGGTGAGTGTGGGAGCATCATTCTCCAATAATAATGGCACCATTTATTGCCTTCTTTTAATGGGAATTTGAAAAACATGCAGGAGACTGTTTCCTTTTTAATTAACAAATGCAGCAAAGGAAGAGCCTGTTGTTTATTAATCACTGAGGTGCTGTGCATGTCTCTAATGCATACATAGACTGTGGTGGATTTTCTGTACAATGACTGATTTGGAATAGCTGTACGGTAGTACTTAGGGAAAGGCTGGCAACTTTCAGGGACAATGCTGAAAACTCGAATTGTTTGAGTTTTCAGAAAAAACCCTCAAATATATATATATATATATATATATATATATATATATATATATATATATATATATATATATATATATATATATATATATATATATATATATATATATATATATATATATATACTCGAACATCATGAAGGCCATTAACATGTTCAAATAGTTCAAGGAACCTCTTCCATTGACTCCTACATGACCTTGACGGTTTTAGATGGTGTATTTTCGGATTTGAGCTATTTCCGGGGTATAATAAAGCTTGAAATATTCTAGCCTTAATAAATGTGCCCCTATATGGTTCCCATTTGCCAGTTCAGGTGTTTGAGTAATGATCTCAGACATACTTGTGTTTAGAAACTTGTTTTGTGGTGCAAGAATCAGAATGTACCTATTATTTTCCTATTCATCATTCCGTACCCTTGTGTAATCTCTCTTCTAGAACGTCAGATGTTTTTGGCCACATGGAAGGATATACCAAATGAGAATGAGGCACAGTTTCAAATAAGAGACTGCCCCTCAAGTTCAGGTAAGGTACAATGTCTATGGTGGCCGCTCTTGCAGGATTTACAACTCACATCACAATGTAGGCTGAGCAGTTTAGATGTGCTCTTTGCCTTTGTTGTTGGCGCTATATTAATGCAATAGTAGTTTATTTAAGGCAAAATACAGCAAAAAATACGTAAAAAAACAAAGTATATGAATAATACCTAAATGAGTAAAGAGAGATCCACTTGTTTGGCCATGTCACCAAACAAACGGGTCTCTCCCTGATACCCCCACCTTGAGGTTGGCGATATCGGGCTGATCTGATTGCGGGCCCTACTGCCCAACGATCGGATCATAATTAAAGCTATACAATTGGTCAGATCATGGGACAGCATCAATGAACAGATGCCGTCTTTAATCCAATAGGATTTTTACCCATGCCGATCGACATCTGCCAGACTCTTGGCCAGATATCGATCAGGGAAGCCTGTCAGAAGGCCCCACACATTAACCCAATAAGCTGCAGAATTGGTTTGTCGGCAGCTTTTATTGGCCCGTGTATGGCCAGCTTACTACTGTATTCATGTTCTTTGAACCTAAATAATTGTTTTGAAATTTCAGATGCAGTCAGCAACAAGCTGCAAGCCAGCAATATCTTCACTGTGGCCCGAAGAACGGTGGAAGGTCAAGATATGCTGTACCAATCAATGAAGCTCACCAATGGCATCTGGGTTTTAGCAGAAGTGCGAATGCAACCTGGTAGCCCCAACTGCACAGTAAGTAGTCAATTTTTTTTTGTGTCTGAGACAGCAGCAAAGGGTGCTGTTAGGTTTATGGTCAATGGTAACAACCAATGTGGTTATGGTTAGATTCTCACTAGATTCATTTGATATGGTATGGTTGTTTTGTTTTAGCTGGTACAGAGTGCCAGCACCTCCATCATATTTGTAAACATGGATTTAATCTGGGGAGTCAACCAAAAGAAAGGCTATTAGCCTTCCATATCACATGAATAATCTGAGTTCTAAGATATGACCTGTCTTTTCATTTCTAGTTTACATTTTAGTGATCGTTTTAAACCAAGACTGATTCATTTGAAGGGGTTTCTTCCCTTTATATGTATAGTTTAGTGAACTCTGCTTATTAATTGCTGGGGGAGATACAGTCTGCATGGTTGAAGGTAACCAGGAAACAAAAGTAATGGCAGTAATGGGTTACATATATAGTGAGGGAACACTATGGTGATGATAAATTCACAAGCACTGATTTAATCTCTGGAATGGATTTATATTTCATCTTAACCTCATTTGCATTTATAAATAGCTGTCCCTAAAGTGCTGTGCGCCTGAAGTAACCCAGTTCATCTTCCAAGCTTACGAGACTGTTGTGAAGAATTAAGTATTATCCTGATCCCGGTCTGCCATCCTATCTGGATGATGGATGTAGTTCTTTCTGCACAGAGGTTGAATGTACCAGGAGGGGACCTCTGGGAAAAGAACCAACCTACTTTTCAATCAAAAAACTAAACATGGACCAAATCATGAAGTGTTGATTTTATGCTATTTGCACCATCACCTACCCAACATTTTAAGCCTTTATTTTTCTGGGATGGGTAGAAATTGGATTAAGATACATGTCCTGTTCTTTTTTTTTTTTAGTAGGTTTGGTGGAGCTATCTGCTTGTTTGATATCTTTTAAGAGATGGATTGTACTGTTTCTTATTAACTTAAACTGGAGTACCTTGGATAAAAATGTATGTATATAAAAAAAAAACTTTTAACTGTGTGAGTTTATTGTTGCTTTTGATAGTGAAAACAAAACCATTTCTGTGTTGAACTGCATCTATGCATGGAGACAATTGCCACACTCCATGTGTGAGTGACAGAGCCTGCTAATTCCATTCACTGCTTGTTATGATACATTCATTTCTGTATGAACGTTTTCTGAAGACTTTTACACAATCTTGCCACATATTATCTATAATAGACGGCTGCAGGTGGAACAGGCAAGAAAATCTCTAGAGAAGGAAAAAGAAGGGCAAAAGGGCAGAGAAAGTTCATTTTAAAAGAATGCCGTAAGGCGTCTCCCTGTTTATCCCTACCGTCATGTCACCCTGGATGGAAATAGAGTATTTATGTAGAGGCCCTTGTATTGTATGTGACCCTCTAATGCATTGTTATGGACCCTGACTGACGGCCATCTGTGTAATATCCAGAAAATGATTATAGCTAATAGACATTGGATAATCATTCTAATACAAAATAGAAAGCTGAGCAACATGGATATAAAGAAATAGAAACATTTTTTGTAAATGAAATTATACTCTTCAGATCATAATTAATATAAACATATAAGTAACTACATTTGCATGTTTTGTGGAATAAAAATTATGATTAATAAACGGGAACCTTTTGCTATTGAAGGAATTAACATGACTTGTGATATAATCTAGAGATACGTGCGGACTGGATCGAAACCTGTGGGTTTACTCATGGGTCAGGGAGCTTCAGGCCCATTTCCACACAATCTTCATCAGTATCGGACTGGGACACCAGGGGCCCACCCAAAAACATTTGACTAGGGGCCCACCAATTAATCTTAGACCAGGGGCCTGCTCTTAGTACTACTATTATTATTACTCTCCTCACTCAACCTCTCCTAGTCTATTTTCTTTACATACTATTATCTTATATTCCATCTATTTAGCCACTTTGTTCTCAAATAAATAGGGAATGGCCATGAAATAGGCCAAATGCCTAGCAGCATAAGGGCCCACTGACACCTTGGCCCACCGGTACTTTTCTAGGTATTCTGGTGGGCCAGTCCGACACTGATCTTCATGGACTTTTTGTCAGCCCGCACATCACTAGTATAATCAGAATTGTATGGATCTGGGGCTCAGTATAGAACCTCTTGCAGACTGGAGAGCGTATTTACCATGTGGATGCAAGTATTAGATCACTATGGGTCACAAAGTGCAAAAAACATGATGACTTGCATCTGTTTTTGTTTTTTACAAAAATTGCACCTTGCCCCTGGTTCAGTAAAGGAGCCCTTGCGTTTATTAATTAACTGAGTTGCAGTTGCCTGAGTTAATAGGAGAAGATATTTACTTGTAGGGTTAACTCGGGTAGCTGTGGTTATCAGCTTCAGTCTCCCTGGCAGTGCATGAGTATAATTAGATGTTGGTCGGGCAGGTGATCGTACAAAGACTAATAGACTGCTGCTAATTCAATGGTGACATCCAGCTGTACTATTCAGTTGCCTGTCTGCCTCTATGTCAGTAACACAGATCAATTCAACTGCCCATCCCACCATCTAATACACTAGATGCTACTGCTGGCTGAATAATTGCAAAACATTCTCTCCAGATATGAGAACCTATTCTCTAACCCACTGATTTTCCTTAGGAGTCTCTAACAGTCCAGGTGTATTAGAATGTCTGCTGAGGGACCCAGATGGGTTTATAATTGCCCACTAGTCAATACCAAGAAAACGTGCATTGTTACTGAATCAACCTACAGGGTAAATGTATTATTTCTCTCTGTTGTACGCTGAGCTTTCAGTTCATGTGTCTAATATAAGAAAAGAGAGCAGTAGACTAGCTGAAAGTTGGAATTTGGAGTGTAGAAGCTAAGAGCCTATACAGAAACAATGTAAGGGTGTTAGTTTGGTTTCAGAGCAAACTGCTGCTTATTGTTCCTTTGCTTCGGTCTAACTACATTTGTAGTGTTTGAAAAGTTAAAAATAATGTCCTTGGTTGTATGCTATTTTAAAAAGCAATATATGGAGTGGAACCTTGCACGTTATGTATTTCGTTCATCAGAAACAATACATGCGGGGGGGGGCAAGTCTTTATACGTTCAGCACTTGGTGGTTCTGTGGAGTCCGGTTTTGTGCACTCGCTAAGGACTCGATGTAGAGTTTCAAAAAAAATAAAAAAAATCAGCCTGTGTAATAAACTGTATATTTTTTCCAGAGAAAGGATAATAAATATCTCGCCTTTGCTTTGCTATCAAGTTTTTCTTGCAACATATCAAAAAAAAATTACACCTAGATTCACATTTATCAAAGGTCGCATTTCGAATTCGTGTGTTTTTTTAAAAACTATCAAATTCGAATTTACTCTAAATTCAACTGGGGAGGTATTTATATAAAAAACAAAACGAATATCTAACACTAAAATTTTACCAACTTGAATCAAATTCAACCAAACCCGATATGAACTTGAATGTCAGAAAGGCTACAAATATCTTCAAATTGGTCACTGGGCCTCTCCCACGACTTATACATGAATTCGGCAGGTTTTAAGGTGGCGAATAGTCAAATTCTTAAAAGGCCACAGTTCGATAAAAATCAAATTTGAGTTTGGATAATTCACTAGTCGAATATGAAAGTTTAGACCATAAATTGGTCAATTCAACCCCTTAATAAATCTGCCGCCTACAGTAAATGATAGTGATCAGGCCTGGACTACCAATCTTTGGGTTGTGGCCAATGCCAGAGGGGCCGCTGTAAGATGCCATAGACACTTTTTATTGGGCATGTGGGGGCTGTTTGGGCCTATTTTGACTCCCAGACATGGAGAGTGTACAAAGTCAGATACAAGGGGAAAAAAAAGAATGACCCCATGTCTCCTGTTTAACCCCCATTCCTTCAGTGTAATGTATAGCACAAGGAAAAGTTGTTTGTAAAAATGAATAATCCTTAGATAAGAAAGAGAAACATTTGTTCATTCATAAATCAATATGTAGCTATAAATAGAGCGAGCCAGTATAACCATAACTATCTTAAAGCCTTATCTAAACACTGAGCATATTCTAACAGTCCTAGTTACAGACTAAATCCACTTCAACCATGTTCATATTCGGTGATATCATTTCAAAGCTCTCATAGTAAAAATGTGCCCTTTTTAATGTAACATGGATATGCAGAGAAAAACACACACACACACACACACACACACACACACACACACACACACACACACACACACACACACACACACACACACACACACACACACACACACACACACCCCCCCCCCCCCCCCATATAATTGCTCTATGTGAATAAGTATTTAACCCCTATCATTTAATGTTGTGTAGAGACATCTTTATAGTTGGATGAGATCAGGGCTGTGACTGGGCCACTGTAATACATTCTGCTTTAACAAGAAGCCCAGAGATTGCTGCCAAGTGCATGTGGGGACAGCACTGCCCCCATTTTCTTCTGTAGTACAGTCCTGTTGCTAACTATCAGCAAACATTAGTGTAGGTATGGTTTTACGAGGAAACTTCAGGCAACTTTGGAAAGCAAAGCACCACGTTTTTTTTCCCCACCGGCCATTTACTTTATTGCCGGTCGGAAAGCATTCCAGGGTAATTTGTCTCCTGTTGGGTGTGAACATTTAAAGGAAATGTCTACCTAAAAATAATTTTTTGCTTAAAGCGATACTGACACGTTCCTATAAAAATAATAAGAACGTGTCCATATGAAGGAGGTGCTGCACGCCAAATATTTTCCACTAAAAGCTGCCCCCAGCCCTGCAAATCTTCGTTAAACTGACCCTCTGACACTGCTAATGGATCTTCTTTGTAGTTTCAGTGAAGCTGGGCTCGGGGCAGAGTGATCCTTCCATAGGCTATTTACAAATGAAAACAGGACTTCAGCCTATGAAAGGATTGCTCTGCACCCAGCATCACTGAAACAACTGAGAAGATCCATTAGCAGTGTCAGAGGGTCGGTTTAATGAAGGTTTGCAGGGCTGGGGCGGCTTTTAGTGGAAAATATTTGGTGTGCAGCAGCTCCTTTAGCAACTTTGCAATATACATTCTTTGCAGATTTTCTATGGGTTTTTAAGTTATTAATATATGTTGAAGGCAGTGTTTGTCTGTCCCTTTCTAGTGTTTGTCCTGGTGGCTCAGACCGCTGATAAAAATGTAAGCCAAAGCAGCTGATTAACTTTGCTGGGGAACTAAAGGTGGCCATAGATGTAGAGATCTGCCATATTGACAAATGAGCAGATCACTCCCCAATATGCCCACATTGAAGTGGCCGATATCGGGTTGATCCAGTCGTGGGCCCTAGGGCCCAACAATTGGATCAGAATGGATCCGATACGGGCAGTCGGATTGCCGTACCGCATACACGCAGGGCCGCCATTAGAAATCACGGGGCCCCGTACAACAAAATTTTTGGGGCCCCCTGGGCCCCGCCCACACTGACGACCAAGCTCCGCCCCATATCCCGCCCACATCGCAGTTAAAAGACCACACAGACATCAGCGCTAAAAAAGTAAACCCCCCCCCACACAAGTTGTAAAAAGCTATTGATGGTCAGGGCCCCCTTATAAAAAAAATTGGGGCCCCAAAAAAAAAAAATTAAAATTTTTTTTTTAAAAACATTGGTGGCAGGGGCCCCCTGTTAAAAAAAACTTGGGGCCCCAACAAAAAAAAATGTAAAAAAAACTAAAAAATAAACAAACATTGGTGGCAGGGGCCCCCTTATAAGTTAAAAACAAATTGGGGCCCCAAAAAAAAATTTGAAAAAAAATTAATTTTTTTTTGAAAAAAAAAAAAACATTGGCGGCAGGGGCCCCCTTATAAGTTAAAAACAAATTGGGGCCCCAAAAAAAAATTTGAAAAAAAATTAATTTTTTTTTGAAAAAAAAAAAAAACATTGGCGGCAGGGGCCCCCTTATAAGTTAAAAACAAATTGGGGCCCCAAAAAAAAAATTTGGAGAAAAAAAAATTTTTTTGAAAAAAAAAAAATGGTGGCAGGGGCCCCCTTACAAGTTAAAAACAAATTGGGGCCCCAAAAAAAATTTTAAAAAAAAATAATTTTTTTTTGAAAAAAAAAAAAAACTGGTGGCAGGGGCCCCCTTACAAGTTAAAAAAATTTGGGGCCACCAAAAAGAAAATTAATTTTTTTTTTAAAAAAAAAACCCAAAAAAAAACAATGGTGGCAAGGGGCCCCTTACGAGTTAAAAAAAAAATTGGGGCCCCAAAAACAAAAGTTTTAAAAAAAAGATTGGTGGCAGGGGCCTATAGAATATTAAAATAATACATTGGTGGCCAGGGGATTAAAAAAAACAAAAAACACAAACTGGTGTTCAGTAGAATTGAACTCATGGCTTCAGTACTTCAACTTCGCCTCCTTTCGTGACTTCGGGTCTTTTCACCGCTTCAGGACTTCGGCTTCGGCTGTTTTCGTGACTTCGGGTCTTTGCGCTGCTTCAGGACTTCGGCTTCGGCTGTTTTCGTGACTTCGGGTCTTTTCGTCGCATCGGCTTCGGCTTTTCGGCACTTCCGCATTCGGCACTGAAGAGGCAAGACGTACGGCTCGGGCGCTCGTAAGGGGGGCCCGGATCTTCAAAAAAATGCAGCGCTGCCGGGCTGCGTGTATGCAGGGCCGCCATCAGGGGGGCACAGGGGGTACAAGTGTACCGGGCCCGGGCCTGAAGGGGGGAGGCGGCACGGCTTCGGCGCTGTCAAAGGGGTCCTGCTTTTTCGAGAAGTTCAGCACTGCTGGGCCCCCTTGACAGCACCGAAGCCATGCCACTGTCCCAAACAGAGGAAGTGCCGAAAAGCCGAGGTCCCGAAGCGGTGAAATGACCCGAAGCCACGAAAGGAGGCGAAGTTGAAGTCCTTAAGCTACGAGTTCAATTCTACTGAACACCAATGTGTGTTTTTTAATTTTTTTTAATCCCCTGGCCACCAATGTATTATTTCAATATTCGATAGGCCCCTGGTGCCAATGTTTTTTTTAAAAAATATTATTTGGGGCCCCAAATTTTTGTTTAATTAGTAAGGGGTGCCCTGGCCCCAATGTTTTTAAAAAAATATTCTTTGGGGCCCCAATTTTTTTTAACTTGTAAGAGGGGCCCTGGTGCCAATGTTTTTTTTAAAAAATATTCTTTGGGGCCCCAAATTTTTGTTTAATTAGTAAGGGGTGCCCTGGCCCCAATGTTTTTAAAAAAATATTCTTTGGGGCCCCAATTTTTTTTAACTTGTAAGAGGGGCCCTGGTGCCAATGTTTTTTTAAAAAAATATTCTTTGGGGCCCCAAATTTTTGTTTAATTAGTAAGGGGTGCCCTGGCCCCAATGTTTTTTAAAAAAATATTCTTTGGGCCCCCAATTTTTCCCCCAATTTTTTTTAACTTGTAAGAGGGGCCCTGGTGCCAATGTTTTTTTAAAAAAATATTCTTTGGGGCCCCAATTTTTTTTAACTTGTAAGGGGGTTCCTGGTGCCTATGTTTTTTAAAAAAATATTCTTTGGGGCCCCAAATTTTTGTTTAATTAGTAAGGGGTGCCCTGGCCCCAATGTTTTTTTAAAAAATATTCTTTGGGGCCCCAATTTTTTTTAACTTGTAACAGGGGCCCTGGTGTCAATGTTTTTTTAAAAAAATATTCTTTGGGTCCCAAATTTTTGTTTAATTAGTAAGGGGTGCCCTGGCGCCAATGTTTTTTTTAAAAAATATTCTTTGGGGCCCCAATTTTTTTTAACTTGTAAGGGGGGCCCTGGTGCCAATGTTTTTTTAAAAAATATTCTTTGGGGCCCCAAATCTTTGTTTAATTAGTAAGGGGTGCCCTGGCGCCAATGTTTTTTTTAAAAAATATTCTTTGGGGCCCCAATTTTTTTTAACTTGTAAGGGGGCCCTGGTGCCAATGTTTTTTAAAAAATATATTCTTTGGGGCCCCAAATTTTTGTTTAATTAGTAAGGGGTGCCCTGGCGCCAATGTTTTTTTAAAAAATATTCTTTGGGGCCCCAATTTTTTTTAACTTGTAAGAGGGGCCCTGGTGCCAATGTTTTTTTAAAAAATATTCTTTGGGGCCCCAATTTTTTTTAACTTGTAAGAGGGGCCCTGGCGCCAATGTTTTTTTAAAAAATATTCTTTGGGTCGCAAAATTTTGTTTAATTAGTAAGGGGTGCCCTGGCCCCAATGTTTTTTTAAAAAATATTCTTTGGGTCCAATGTTTTTTTTTTAAACTTATCGGGGCCCTGGTCCCCAATAGCTTTATATAACTTGTGTGGGGGGGGGGTTACCTTTTTTAGCGCTGATGTCTGTGTGGTCTTTTAACTGTGGGCTTGGAGGGTGGGGTGAGTGGGGCCCCCTAAAAATTAGTTGTAGGGGGCCCAGTGATTTGTAACATCGGCCCTGCTATTCATTATATAGTTATTGCATAGTTAGGAAGAGGAGAAGGAAGAGTAAATATGGGGGAGCAGGAGAGTGCTAAAAGCTTTCTTACTGTGTATATTAAATATGTCATTGATGTATAGTGGAAGAGAGAGCTGTGTTATTGATGTCAGTGACACGGTTGGAGACGCTGAATGCACTGAGTGCTGAGCTGATGTTGTTGTGTCTATAGACAATGTATAGTAGAGCGTAAGCCTCAGCTCTTATTGCTCCCCTATAGCTGCTCTATACTAACATTATACACCCCCAAGGGATGGTTTTGCCCGAGCGCAGATGAAGGAGAAGGCTGAGCAGATCTGTAGGTAAATATCATGTGCAGCACTGGCGCAACCCTGAAAGCCTTTTGTGTGTCATTGGAATGACCTGAGACTGAGAAGGAGGAGACGGGCGGTAAGTGATTTGTATTCCGCAGCATGTGCGCTGGGATGGCGCTGGGCTCAGTGGTGAGGGGGAGGGGACAGAGCTGTGGCTCAGCTGGCGGCGCTCTCCTTGGTGCTAAAGGCGCTCTATATGCGGCTGCTTCCTGCCAGCGCTCACATGGGGTAAGTACCGCGACTCTGTGCGCTCGGGGGAATGGGGGTCCCTTGTGTCTAAGAAAGGAGCTGAATTCTTTACTACTAAATGGAACGGGGGCTCCTTGATTTATACTCTGTCACCGTCACGTGACTTTAAGTTGCGCCCTGGCACAGACGCTCTTGTTCCAGGGCAAATAATTGGCTTTTGACAACAATTGTATCATGTGTAGTGCGGCCCTGACCGCTGCTAATGAGCCCCGACTTTCTCTAAACTACTTTCTGCTTCTGTAGCCTGCAATGCTGTGACCTTCACAAAGGGACTGGGTCTGTGTCTTTATTGCTGTCACTCATGTTGTGCAAAGATGCAAATGCCCCATCCACTCCCCCAGCCCTACAGAGAGAGAGCAAATGATCTCTAGTGATCTAGTCACTCACAGTCCCACGCATCACAACCATGCCATGGTGTTATATTAGTGGGCCCTGCCGTTATATTATCAACATATATTATTCCCAGTCCTTTCCATTTCCAGGTATTTCATCCCCTTCAATATTCCATTCCTAGTATTCTTATGTTCATGTTTTATTGTTGGACGTAGAGAAGCCAGAATGGTCCTGCCCCCTGACCCCTGACCCTGCCTAGAGTGGACAGAACCATTGATGATCACATGACTAATAAGCTGAGGTGACATGGTGTCAACGGTGCAGGTGGCGGTGCTGGGGGCACCAGGAGTTGGAAAGACCTCCATTGTTCAGCGTTTTGTGGCCCAGGAGTTCCCGGAGGAATATACCCCGACAGAACACAGAGAACTGCACCAAGCCTCTACGGTCCTGAGTGGGAGACTGTATGAACTCCATATTCTGGATGTGCCTCACATGCACAGGTATCCAGGAACAGCAGGGCAGGTAAGACATTGGGCTTTATACAGCTGCTCACTGCTAGACCCACAGAAATGTGTAAATAGTGACACTAGATCTCTGGCCCACATCTAATTGTACATCGTACAGCTTGGCTTCAGACATTGTCTTCCTCTGTTTTGGGGCCACTTATCAAATTTGGCATAAGCTGGGATTTAATGTAGCAGAACATTAACAAGAAATCTCATCATTAATAGCAACTGTAATAAGTATTTTCCCCAATATTGATGCAGGTTCCAATAGCAACTGGATGTCAAGTGCAAAAAATAGGACGTTTTTGTGAAAATTATTTCAGTGGGAATCATTTTGTTGCTGGGGTTATGTGTTTCTTTTGTGGGTATCATATGAAACACCCTTTAGCATGTAGAGGGGAAACCCAGGGTATTTTGTCCTTGGCAAGACACAGAAAAATGGGCACTATTGTTTAGTTTTAACTAGGGGTGCACCAAATCCAAGATTAGTTTGGTATTCAGCCCTTTCCAGCAGGATTCAGATTTAGTCGAATCCTTGTGCCTGGCGAACTGAATCTGAATCCTTAAAGGGGAACTATTGCAAAAATGGAAATTTAATATAATTTTTGCGATAATTGAAATCATGTGACTTTTTGTCACAAAACTAGGAAGTAAAAAGATTATTAGGGCGCGCAGCTCTCTTTTTCCCTCCCCCCACTGATTTGCATATGTTAATTAGGGTTTGGATTCTGTTCAATATGCGGGGGAATCTTTCACAAAGGGTTTGAGGATTCGGCACATACCTAGTTTTTGGCCATTTAGCTGGCTTGTTACATTCAATTATTATTATTCAGTTACGTTTACGCTGAGCCTTTTTCATATGTCTATAACCTTTTTGGACAATACATGAATAGAAATCCCTGTGCAAAGATTGTTGTTTACTAAGTACATTGGCTGGGAGATTCAGCGCCAGGTGCATTAAACTACAGCAGTTTGCTTTGGTCCAGTTGGCTTTGTAGTAAAGTGCTAGCTTCTCATCTGCTACTGCAGTGTAATGCATCATGGTATATATTTCAAAGCCCAGAGTGTCTAAAGCTTACAATCTAATCTGTGGTTCCCGAGGGAATACACAAAGGGGGCCCTATTGGGAATATGGAATAGTACTAAATATTGAAATTTCGGGAACCAGGAATAGTGGAACCAAGTAAGGTGTCCTCCTATGAGGAACAAGGTAAAGTTGTGCTCACCACTAATTTTTAAAACCATTAGGCGGGGGTGCAATGAGGCTGTGACCACAAAATACATATAGTCAAATCCAAGAGTCCTCTGCACTCAACCCATTATCAATATATTTAAGACAGAGACATTTTGTGCATACTGCTACTGAAAAATGCCTTACCCTTTAAACAAAACAGGGATTGTTTGTCCATATATTGCAATATATTTAAGCTGGCCACCTACGTCAAAGTCATCCCATATCTCCCAATTTTCATTTGATTCATTAAGAATTCTATTGCTTCATTATAAATTTTACAAAGGGACTTAGTTTTACCTGCAATTTACTAGCTGCTTTCAAAGTAAAACTCCCAAACTTGGCTGCCCTTTTATTAGACACCAGTGGGATCACCTGACTATAGCTGGGAAGGGTGGGAGCTACAACATGGAGCTGGTCACTGCTCCTGTATAACTATAGTCCTCCTATGAGGACCATCATATAAAGGCCATACTCAAGGTCACAAAGGACGTTGCTTCTGCACCTCCTGTTTATGACTGCACATCATGGATCCAGGTAACTGCATACAAGAGAGAGCGAACGAGAAAGAACACAAGATCAGAATAGGCCAGTCATGCTAAAGTTCATATCTAAGGAATCTCCCAGTTACATCTTTAAGCAGCTGTTTATTTGCTTGGCTCAGTAGATCGCAAATGTTTGTACACGTGGCTCCCAGTGAATGGCAAGCAATGCAGTAGGACCGGTTTTCACTGAAACATTTAACATCACAGGGTAATATAACATTTGCCTGGTTACCTTAACCGCCTCTGAAGAGAAAGGTATTTTATTTAAATGAATGTTTGCCAAATGATAGAAACTGTAATTCTAATATAAATTCATTAAACATTTTCAGTGGTTTTAAATAGAATTGCTATTGAAATCTGGTTCTGTCTGTCCCTTTCTGCACTGCTGCTTCTGGCTCTTGAAACAATGAGGCAGAATCAGCACTCCTCCTGCAAAGACCCAGAATGCCATGCATGCTTCTTCACAGGCCTGTGAATCACTTGGCCTCTGCTACATTGTTTGTATAGTCAGAAACAGTAGTGCAGAGAATAGCAAGGGACAGACAGATACTCCATTTAAAACCACTAAATAATTCTAAGACAGTTATACCGGAAACATGTATAGAAATCTATTATCTCTCATTAGGCAACATATTATTTAGGGTTTATAACCCTTTTAAAGAGGGATCGCCACCCCAGAAATAATTTTTACATCATAACTAAAAACCTTATTGTAAGCAGCTTTCCAATATACAATCATTACATTATTTTCAATTTTACAAAAAGTCATTTCTATGTGGAATTGCTACAGAAAGCAATTGCATTGCTCCGGCTGTTTACATACTCTGCTCTCGTGGTTCTGGTTTGTGAAACAATGTAGCCGAATAAGAGACTTAACGGAGAACTGAATTCTTTGTACATTGTTTCAAGAGTCAGAAACAGGGAAAAGATTAAGCAAATGTGGCAAATATTCACTTTTAAACCAATGACAAAGTTTAATGAATCTATATATAAATATATATTGGAAAGCTACGAAAACTGTTTTTGGGTGTACACCCCCCTTTTAATGGTGGTCAGATACTTGCTTAGAGTATAAATACAAATACCGTTAAACAGAGTTTTATTTCGGGGTACCTTTTCCAGGAGTGGATGGATCCGCGATTCCGCGGCCTAAGGAACAGCAGAGCCTTCATCTTGGTTTTTGACATCTGCAGTCCTGAGAGTTTCCATTATGTGAAGGTGCTGAGGCAACAAATCCTGGACAGGTCAGTTTTGTAACCCTAAACTGTCTATTGCTCCAGCCACATTATTTTCTGGGAATTTAATGGACTCTTTTTTAATGGAAAACATACTCTTGAAAGACAAGATGCAAGGAGCTAATGACCTGTAGCTACTAGCCAGAACTTCCCCTGTGGTATGATGCATGATGATAAACTAAGTCACTGAAACCAAACAGGGATCTGCATGACTGAATGATTGAGAATGATAGGACATTACTGAGTGTATGGGCAGGGGATGTGAAGGTTTAAAGGGATTGGTCAGAGTGATATCCTGAGACAATTTGCAATAGGTTTTCATTTTTTATTGTTTTGTGGTTTTGTTTAGCTTTATTTAGCTTTTTATTTAGCAGCTCTGCTGCAATGCCAGCAATCTGGTTGCTAGGGTGCAAATTACCCTAGCACCCGTTCATTGATTTGAATACGAGACTGGAATATGAACAGGAGAGGGCCTGAATAGAAAGACCAGTAGTAAAAAGTAGCAAAAACAAAAAAAATTGTAGCCTTAATGAGCATTTGTTTTTAGATGGGGTCAGTGACCCCACTGGAAAGCTGGAAAAAGTCAGAAGAAGAAGAAGGCGGCAAATAATTCAAAAACGATCAAAAAAAGCCAACTAAAAAGTTACTTAGAATAAGCCATACTTATATAACATACTAAATGTGAACCACCCCTTTAAGGTGATAACACATGTATAGATAGAATTGTAGGAAACTGTACATGTATGTCGGCCTGCCGTTCTCAACTGATACTTATATATTTTGAAAATTCCACCTGCAGATGCACCATGTCTGCCAGCCACAGCTTCTCTTCAGTTGCTGCTGTTTCCATCCTCTGTGTACTTTGCACAAATGATCAGAAGCAGCGGCTCAGTGAGTGAATGACAGTCCAATACACTGGTGCTTGTCATGTGGCAAGGGTGGGTGCTGTTGGGGGGTAGGGTGGGAAGGCACCAGCATGTTATATGATGAAAGCAGGAAAATACTGTAGAACTGACACTTCATTATCTCTGCAGCACAAGCAAAAGCCCCTTAATTGTAGTAGTTGGCAATAAGAGAGACCAGCAGAAGCATCGCTTTGCCCCACGCCAGGTACTGTCTGTGCTGGTGAAGAAGAGCTGGAAGTGTGGATACCTGGAGTGCTCTGCCCGAAGCAACTGGCACATTCTTCTTCTGTTCAAGGAGCTTCTCATCAGTGTGACAGCCAGAGGCAGAAGCACCAGCCCCAGCATTTGTCTCCAAGGGGCACTTCAGAGGGAGCGGTGCAGCATCATGTGAGCAGGCCAAACACTATTAATAAGTCCTCCACATTCACACTGATCATACATCAGCTCACACAGAAGGGCTTTCTCCTCTCTCACAATTATAAACATTAGGGCTCACTCTCCAGTCTGTCTCATGTGCTGCACCAACCTATTTATAGTTCATTATTTCTTCTCAGTGCCAACAAAATACTTATAATATGGGCACTGCATCACTCTGCCTTCTCCACGTACACTCTCAGGAACAGAACACACTGCAGCAATGTCATTTCCAAGGTAGTTTATTCAGCAGCAGGAGACCACGCATCTTCTAGACAAGTAGACATTCTTTGTTACTTCCCCTATATAAACAGAGTATTGTACATACAGACTGCAGCACAGGCTTACAAGGGTATATACACAGCTCTCTGCCTCCCCCAAGTACCCAAGGATACAAATCATGTAGAGGTGCACTCTATAGTTGTGTTCTTTTCTTCATTATTTATGTCTATGAGAATGTGATTTTACTGTGTGTGTTTTCTTTTTTGTTGGCAGTCTATTTGTGATTTACTCAGGTATTTGGTGTTTGTGACTTTTACAAAAATAGCTGAGGGGATATAGAAGATTTGTGAGTGTTGCGAAAAAGGCACTCGCCATAACATCCTCTTTAATGCATTTGTTTAGAATTCCAAGAAAATATTGCACTTCTGTAAGAGAATACAGCAATAACCCACACATGCCTACATTCTAATGCCACAGGACACTTACTAGAAAGAAGAAAAGAAAGAAGATTAATACTGTTCCTTATGCAATGTATCCCCCAAATCCTGGAGAATGACTTATTTTGGTTATTAGCCAGTCATCTATAAAGTCAATATAATAATTATTATTATTATTTATCTCCCCACTGGTGTTATGGACTCTTTTTGTTTAAATATTTTTTACAATATATGTGTGTGTGTGTGAAAGGAATATCTAATGGCAATTAAGGGAAGCTACTACCAGTTTCACAGCTGAGAATGGTTCATTCCCCAAGCACAGGATGTGGATGATGAGTTCCAGCTGCCCATTTCTCAGAAATCTGACTGCCAACCTCCCTGTGCTGCCAGCAGCTTCTCTGAGTGTTGCTTAACACACATGTGCTGATGAATGGGCAACAAAGGGGTAGCAGGAAGGTAGGCAAGCAAAGATGAGGCCTCAGATGTTAGATTACATACAATTTCCTGAGCAAGATATGGCTGCTGCACTTGAGGAATCATACAGCGGCTCTGTGCAGTGTTACAAGCACCCCAGCAAACATAAAATGCTGGGATACAAAGAATACATATTTCAAAGAATGTACAGCTTCCTTCCCATGATCCTATCTATTTTACATACAGATGAGGTGGGGCTCAGAAACAGGTCGGGACTGAGAATTAAAATAGGCCCTGGCATTTCAGGTACTCGGAGGCCCAATCAGCCAACAAAGAGGCCCAAACAGCCCCATCAGCCCATGTGTAGGGCATTATAACAACTCTATTTTATTTATTTATTTTATTTATTAAGGTTCCCTGGACATGTGTAATGTATTTGCTGCAACATATACGTTTGTTCAACTTTAAATGTATATTAGCCTGAGCGAAGACCTCTAATGAAATTGCACTAGGCATAATTGAAAGCTAGCGCATGTTCGCTTTGTTAACACTAACAAAAATTCCCCAAGGTTCGGCACCCTGGAACCAACTTTGCATTATAGTAAATTAGCGTTGTCTGAGCGAATTTTCACCTGGCGAAGTGTAGAGTGCAAAGCCGTCGCTGGCTAATTTTCGCAGGTTAGTTAATTTACCCCTTGATGTAGGTTATGTCACTTTAAGTTGCTCAAAATCAAAACCTCCCATCAATAATATGCAGTTACATTTAAATGGATACTATACATTTTTACTTCACATCAAGGGCTTTTAACATCTGAACAATATAAACAGACACAAATTTAAAAGTGAAAAAGTTGTATTTTTCATGTCTGAAAAGGAGCTAGGCTTTGTATGTCATTTATCTAGATCAGGGGTGTCCAAACATTTGGCTCGCCGGGCCACATTGCAAAAAGGAAAATTGTCTGGGGCCACACATGAAATACACAAACAAATTTAATTTGTAAAAGTAAAGGAAATACACAGAAAAGAACTACAATGCCAGTTGGATAACCAGATGGAGCTATACACTGGAATATGGGACACCTGGATATTAAATATACGTATTATTATACTATTATTACTAACTGGGCAATGGGCGGAGTCCCCCCTCCTACTAATTCTTTGGGAACCAAGTGTTTCAAGATGGGCCACATTCATATGCATCCTGGGCCGCATGTGGCCCTCGGGCCACAGTTTGGACACCCCTGATCTAGATGTCTGTAGGGGTAATGGTAAATGGTACATGGGACTGTTTCAGGCACTTAAAGCTCTAAGTAGCCCAAGAGCACTGGTAGGAACAATCTTTAGACAATTCAGTGTTAGTCTATGTGTTTGATGGAGAAAACTGAGAGGGCTGGTGTCATTGTTTCCAAAACAAGCAGTAAGTGTAATTGTTTCTCTGAAGTAACTCTTGAGAAATATAAATATTTATAAGCTTAGGGGTGGGTTACATGGTATACAAATAAATAAAACAGCATGGAATTAAATAATCAATGACAAAGAAAGAATGATGTCCCTTGAAGTAGGAAAGCATATACAATATAGTATTAGGCGTGAGCACTATATACACACTGAATGGATACACAGTAATGACACAAGAGTGTCCCCCGGCAGGGAAAGCCACCCACCAAGCAAGATGCCATTCAGGTTTCTAAAGTGACTATGCATGGACAGATTTGATCAAATCGATTGGCTGATTTAGTGCTAAAGGCCTCCATACACGGCCCGATAAAAGCTGCTGACAGACCGAGTGGGCGGCTTATTATGGCCCGCTTAACTCAGTTTGGGCTTTTACGGTCAGGGTGTTAGGGTGAGTTTTGCAGAGCAGCCTGTATGAGCAGACCTGTATAGGGCAAACAAATAAATAAATAAATAACCTTCTCGTTATTTTTTTTGCCCTATGACTGGCTAACACGGTACAACAACTTTACCCAGACCTGTATAGATATACACATTTGGGCCAATAGCCAAACAAACAGACCAGTGCTATTTGGCATCCATGTAGATGGGCAAATAATGTAATATATCAATCAGCCAGTGGGCCAGTTTGCCATATAATACCCAGACCTTTGTATACCAAGCTGTTTATTGTGCCAACACGATGATTCTGTGTGCTGTGTATTTGTATGTATTATGATATATATATATATATATATATACCTCCTGTTATATGACTGTGCACCTCCTATAACTCTTTTTTACAGTTCTTGTTTGTGTCATATATCCCATCTATAAGGATAGTGTTTTCTATATATTCCTGTTTCTTTATGTTGCCTCCATAATAATGCTTAGAAATACTGCATAAAACTATTCCCAAATTCCCTAAAGCCCCTGTATTAAACCCACAGTATTAAACCATACTATTGCATTATATATATTATTCTCTAATGTTCCATACTTCCAACATCTGCTCTGTGTTTGCTTATTCACTCCCCCCTCCTGCCCCTAAATCACTCCACCTATTGTTCCCACTGAGCCTGTATTGCTTACATTTCTCTTTCTCTTATTACTTCATAAAATGTCCCTGCTGACTTAAATCTTGTTCTTATATAGTGATGCCAACAATCTATATATATATTTATCTATATTTCCTGCAGAACAGTTATGAGATCATTCTACTTCAGCTCTGTAACAAACAGAGAATCTTGGCTTCCATCCTGTAACCTATAATGTGGAATCTGCTCAGGAGAGTAATCTAGCTTCTTCATATACTGTATACAATATAGTGATTTTTCAATAAAAATCAATATTTCAGTACCTGAGGATTATTTGAAGGGGTTTGTGTTAGTGTGAAGGGTAGTTGGGCTGTGTAACAGTTAATGGTACATAAATGCAGTGTATATGCAGTGGTACTGAAGGGCTTGGAGCTGAGAGAAACAAATGTCACAAAGCATTTTCATTGAAAAATAAACACAGCATCGCTTGTGATCCAAAGCCACTGTACTGTGGTTTTTCTCTTTTTTATAGGTTGCCTAAACAATCTCCTCACAAAAGGGCAGTCAGCTGAAAATACCAAATATGAAAACGACAGGGATCCGGCTCTTGGAAAAACCGCTACACACAAACTGTGGTGGCTGAGGATGCTGGGAGCTATGCAACAGCTTATTCTTGGTGGTTCACTATATACATTTTTTTTTTTTGCAGTAAATAATATACAGAATCCTTGTCACGCGAGACAGAGATTGACATTCATCCAGTTGGGCTTATGGGAAAACATTGAACTGCCCAAAATAATTCCTTAGACTGAGAGAAAACCCTGATGTTCTGCTTCTGACTTTCAGGGACCATTTCCCCACCCCTTTAGGCTGCCAGAGTCACTCAACCACCCCTCACCTTGTTCCATGTTTAAGTAATTGATTCAGGCTCTTGATGTACCTCTGCTTTCCATAAAATCTATGGGTTCTGGCAAATACCAGAGGGCTGCTGTAAGATATAGACAGTCAGTACTTACTGGGCAGCTGGGAGGCTGTTTGGGCCTTTGTGTACCTGAAATGCCAGGGCCTATTTTGAATCCCAGTCCAGACCTGGTCTCCTCCATCTTATTCCTCTCTGCAAGTTGGGACTATGCCTCCTATCTGCCCCATCCAGCCTCCACTAACCCCTTCCCTAAAGAAGTCACCTCACCAATGGCCTGCCTCCCTACACCTCATTTGCTGAACTGGATGAAAACAATTTCTGCTTGCTGTATAGCGGAGGAGACATGAGGGGTTATTTACTCAACCCAGAGGAACAAGTGCAAGAGTGCGCCCCTTAGTGCTCACTTAACAACAACTTACAGCTGAGGGAAGCTGTGCTCTGTTCCTGGCACTGGATTGAAGAAGAGTGCAGCACAGGTCTGGACTGAAAGTCAAAATAGGCCCTGGCATTTCCGGTAAACAGAGGCCCAATCAGCCCACACAGCGGCCCAAACAGCCCATCCAAATAGTGACTGTCTATGACACCTTACAGCAACCCCTCTGGCATTTGCCAGAACGCACCGATTGCCAGTCCGGGCCTGGTGCAGCAGCAGGAGACTCAGCCAAGCCCTTGTCTTTTTAACCTGCCATAGGGCCACGTTACAAGCTCCTGCTGCTCCCTAACTTTTATGCCTAAGTACCCCCCACCTGCCCCTCACCAGTACATTGTGTTCGTGGAGGAAGCCACAGGTCTCTGCACTCCAATCACAGCACAGGAACCTGTATAAATTTACAAATGTGCTATTTCTTTGTTTAGCTTCACAAATGACCTTTATCATGAGCGGTGCACAGATTCTCTGGAAAACTTCAAATCCCAGAATTGATCACTTTAACACGGACAAGGGAAAAAGGCAGTCTATTGTGGTTTCTATTGTAATTCTGTGGAATTCGGTATGTCTGTGCAAGTAAAAATATCTATTTATTTTTGTTATTTAACATGCACCTTTGTTACATAAGCCCATCTCAATGAACTCATGTCAAAAAGGAGGTACACTTTCTTATATTTTCTTTCTTTTTGGACGTGAATTATAATTTTACTCAGCAGCATTGCCTTTGTGCTATTTATAAAGAAAACTTAGCACCGGCATAGGCAGGTGTGTATTTCCTGCTCCCATACATTCCATCGTCACACACTTGTTAGTCATCGATTTACTAAAGTGCAGATTAGATTAATATATTGTGTAGAAATGACTAGAACTTCCTGTTCTGTCACACGTCACATATCCTTGGGTGTAAATGTGAGCTGTCTGTGAGTATTTTTCCGTTTAGGCTTCATCCTTATTTTCCTATTGTTGTTTCCCTTTGCTGGGCTTGAAAATATGACAACATCTAACCCTAATATCCCTCAATTAGAATATATATATATATATATATATACACATATATATGATATATATATATATATGTATACAATGATTCAGGGAACATATTAGAATTAGGAAACAAATTGGAAGTTCAGTAAACAAGGCAGGAATAAAAAATACCTAAATATAAAGTATATAAATATATATAAAACCCTATTCACTATAAATTTTGGGTCTCAGAAAAAGAACATGAGGTCTCTGCAGTGTTAATGTCAGTGAATCAGTGATACTTGTGTCCTGTGGGCCTATTCATGGCAGTGACAGTAATTTCCTATTGATGTGTTTTGGATGTGGTGCAGTTTATAATAGTGTCATAGCCCGAAAATATTTGCATTAGCTAACGTGGTGCAGCTTTGCTCCCAGTGCAGTGATTCACATCAACCAATAAGTAATTAGCTTTATGTGCCTCATGCTGTTAAATGAACAAAAGCAAAATATTGTAATTGGCTGGCATGGTTTATTGCACTGTGAGTTAATACGGGTGTATATAAAAATATCTAACAACACGGATACTGTATGTACCGACATTGGGGCAGATTTACTAAAGGGCGAAGTGGCTAACGCTAGTGACATTTCGCTAGAAATCCCATCCGCAGGGACATTTCTAATTTACTAACAGGTGTGGGCTACAACTATCAAACAGGACCATCGCTAGCATTTGTTCTCACTCTATCGACAGGTGACTTTTCGCTCGTTACTCAAATTCAGTAAAGTGCGAATTTTACTGAACGTTACCTCTTTCTCCAGAGTTGACTTCACCACCTCAGACCTGGCAAACTGCTAAAATGAAGCTACATCTTCCTCAGTCTTATGTCAGTGACATCATATCCTGTGTGCCGGAAATGCATTAAAGTTGTAAAAAACGCTGGCGACTTGTCCTTTTTTTTTAAGCGGGATTGCCTGCAAAAGTCCTAACTATTAAACTTTTTTGTGTCAACATTTTCCCCAGACATTTGAGGGGCATGGAACATTTGTTTTAGGGTGGGCTCATGTGTAACATTAAAGGATCTTTTTTGTCTTTATTCAGGTTCCTTGGATATTTGTAATAAATAGTGGCCACTTCAAGCATTTGCACCAACATCTCTAATAAAGACGTCCATACGACTTTAATTTACCCGTCCTATTCAAATTGACCTAAGCGTAAGAGGACTAACAAAGTTTTGCTAGGCAGAAGCAATCGCTAGCGTAATTTCGCTTGGAAACGCTCACACTGCTGAAGCAACGCTAGTGAAAAATCGCCAGCATTCGGTACCCAGGACGCATCTTAGTGAATGAGTGTAGCGGTATGAATTTTCACCGTGTAGCGGTATGAATTTTCAAGTGGCGTGAAGTGTGGCGAAGCATTCGCTGGCGTCAGTTCGCCAGTTCAGTGAATCTGCCCCATTGAGTGCAATGATAAAATAATGTGAAACCACAACAAAAAGTTTTTAAAGATCTTATTTTCCGCACACTGTAGATTGCTTCATGTAATATATTAATCAAAATTAATAAATCCTCAGAGAACTCAGAGAATTGTTGATTTGATTTTTTGAGGTTTTTTAATTCCAAGTACAAAAACAGTGAAAAATGCTATACAAATATCAATTTAATAAATACAATTAATTATACCACAATTCATGTATATATAGCACCATATATGGTTTGCACCATATTTTTAAAAGTATAATTTAACTGCTAATCTTTGATTATGCAGATAATGAGGCTTGGAGGAGACGTTTAAAAACGCATCATTTGGATCAGCATTCCTTGTTTGTCAAATTGACTTATGTCCATGGTATTAACCTGCTTAAGTAAAAGTCACAATGAAGCGCTTGTTAGAGGTTTTAAACATTGTATGCAGGACATATTCACTTCGTTGCTGATAACAAGAAACAATGTAGCAGAGTGTGGAAATATATTCAAAACACTTGCAGCCGTAGATACGAAGAGCTGTGCCTTTTGAAATACTGCGCTGAAAATCCAGATAGATAAGTAGTATGTCCGGCTCACATAAATTTCAGGTAGTAAGTATAGGGTTGACTGTCAGTCGGCTACACGCCAAGCATACATTACCACCTTATCGGTGTAGTCTCTGTGGCGGTTACGTTGCTCGCAGAGCTGTCCTGGCTTGCACTTCCAGAGCCGATCTGAAGAGCCAAAGATCCCAGTCACTCCTTGTTCCACATATCTGATTTCCAGATTGTTAAATGTGCTCAAATGATGGCGTTTCTCTCCTCCACATGGCCATGTGGAGGAGAGAAAAGCCATCATTTGAGCACGTAAGGTAACCGCCACAGAGACTACACAGATAAGGTGGTAATGTATGCTTGGCGTGTAGCCGACTGACAGTCAACCCTATACTTACTACCTGAAATTTATGTGAGCCGGACATACTACTTATCTATCTGGATTTTCAGCGCAGTATTTCAAAAGGCACAGCTCTTCGTATCTACGGCTGCAAGTGTTTTGAATATATTTCCACACTCTGCTACATTGTTTCTTATTATCAGCAATGAAGTGAATATGTCCTGCATACAATGTTTAAAACCTCTAACAAGCGCTTCATTGTGACTTTTACTTAAGCAGGTTAATACCATGGACATAAGTCAATTTGACAAACAAGGAATGCTGATCCAAATGATGCGTTTTTAAACGTCTCCTCCAAGCCTCATTATCTGCATAATCAAAGATTAGCAGTTAAATTATTCTTTTAAAAATATGGTGCAAACCATATATGGTGCTATATATACATGAATTGTGGTATAATTAATTGTATTTATTAAATTGATATTTGTATAGCATTTTTCACTGTTTTTGTACTTGGAATTAAAAAACCTCAAAAAATCAAATCAACAATTTTTGGGTTCTCTGAGGATTTATTAATTTTGATTAATATATTACATGAAGCAATCTACAGTGTGCGGAAAATAAGATCTTTAAAAACTTTTTGTTGTTGCAACTAATTATATCTATCTTACGCACCGCCGTACATGGCTTTGTAAGCTTCTATAATTCTAAATAGTAGTGTGCGCTGCCGACATATATACAACTTTATTCAACCTCTCTTTCTATAATGTGAAACCACCCCAGTATACCAATCAATATCAGTCCTGCACTTTACATTTAACATGAATCTTTTTTTTTCAGTTAATAAAATGATAGCACTATTGTTTTTCTTAATGTCTTTAATATCCCCCCAATACAAATAGCTTCTCTGACACTTCCATAACCAAACTGGAACTCAGAATACATTGTGACTCTGCTTCATGCTACTGGGTAGTAGGGTGCTGCACTATAGTGTTCATGTTACAGTGCAGGCCTAGGTAACCTTGCAACCTCCAGATGTTGCTGAAGCACAGGCTAAGGCTACTACGAGTTGTAGCTCTGCAATGTGTAGAAGGCCTCAGGCTGCCCATGGCTGTTGTGGTGGATCCTGCAATCCATTTACCCGAGTACAAGCAAAACACTCTTCACACACACGCACAAACATATACATAAAGTACACCCCTTCCAGCATAGAGCAGTATCATTATTCTCTGTATTTCTGTACCCATAAAAATAGCTCACAATATTAAAACAAACAGAAACATCCCTTTTTTACAGTTTTACCCTAGCCGTAAGCAAAAATCCAATCCACGTTTCCCAAAACAGCCGGGTTACACTGGTAAAAGAGCCTGGCGATCCTGCAGTTACCTAATCAATGTGCCTTTACTCCAGTTGGTGTCTGTGGCTGACGAAAGCAGCCATATTCAGCAGTTTCTGAACACAAAGATTAGAACCTTACTTTTGCATAATAATTTGCAGTGAAATGAGAACACTTTGTACATTAATATAAATTATAAAACCAGAGACAGCAAAAATACACTTTCACCTCTCCCAGGGCCGTTTTTGAGGATTAGAATAAAGACAGCATAAACCTTGAACATTCATCCAGCACACGTGGCAACTATACCTGATACAGTAAGGGATACCCACACATTATCTTAATAGAAAAAAAGCAAACCCTGAGTATAAATGGGAAAGAAATGCACTAAGTGGTGATAAACCGCTCAAGTAAGTGGTAAAGTGTCCTTTGCAAACTGCTTTTATCAGGTTAGTTAAAAGACTTTTCTAACAAGGCCTGTGGGAAAGAATAGGGGTAGTGACCCTACTGTAGTAACAGGCAATGTGGAATTATTTAGCTGTTACTAAACTACAAATCCCAAAAGCCTCCAACCCATCTGCTACTGGAAGACTTAGCCAGGTTAGCCACTGCTGATACATCTGTCATTATGCAGCAGGTAGAACATTTGTAGTACAGGTGATCCATAAATGTACATTCACTAACAGCATTGTTTCTTACCAGTTTGTGTTGATATCTCCATGAAGTGAGAAGTGTGGCTGTTCTGACCCCTAGATTTCCCTGCAATATTTCAGAATCTCGTTACATAAGCACAGAGTCACCCTTAAAGACAAATATGCAGCTGTTGTAATGATCCAGTTATGAGATCCCAAAACCTGGAGCTGAGTGGAACAAAAGCAGTGGGCCCACCTTAAATTCCAATAGTGCAATGAGATTCCAACTAAAAGCCGCTGTCTCTGTGGCACTTAAGGGATCACATATAAGTCAATTCTTTAACTGTCAGGTACTAAAATCCACTTAGCACACAAGCAGCTTACTCTAAAGGGAACAATAAAGTAATTAATTCATACTTTAACTTGGGGTTGCTAACCCTAAAGTGCCACTCTCTTGTCTTTTGAAAACAGAATATAGCTCCCTACCTCAAAATACTAAGTATTACAGTGAACATGTCTGAATGGTATATTTCAGTAGCATATGATTTGTCTTCCACATGCTCCCCCACTTTTGCAGTAATATTGTATAAGTGTACATCAATAGTCTCTATTAATGATCTAGTTGAAAATATACCTTAATATTTCTACATGCCCACAGCCAACATGTTATGTTGCAGGGTGTATACAGGTGTTGCTGAGAAACCCTGAGCCCCATGTCTGGGCATTTTTATGTGCAATCAAACCCCTTGTCGTAATGCAGCATGCTTGTTATCAGGAGCAAACTCCCTGTAACACCATAAACCAATAAATTCTTAATGGCAGGACTCCATGGAAAGAACTGTATTCAATAGTGTTGTAGTATCCTCGGCCAGTGTCTCACTCAAGTGTGTGTTCTCGTTGTCCTCCTGACTGATCAGAGAAGAAGACAGCTTGCATCACTCTCCAAGGGCGCCGTGTAGGAGAAGATTTCGGCGAGGATTCAGCTGTTCTATAACTTAGTGGTGTTGGAATGCGGGAGGGTATCTTATCTGGCTGATTGTCTGCCCGAGGCCGGACTTTAGGGCGCAGCTTTAGTTTGTAGATTGATGGTATCCTGTCTGGGCGCTTTAAGGTTTTTTTTTGTCTTAGCGTTACTCCTTCAACCTCTGCCCCAAGATCAGAGCCACTACATGGCTCTTCATTCTCAGCAGTCTCTTCCACATCATCAGGAACTTGGGGGGAGCTATCATCAGAAGAGCTAGAAAGAGCTGGAAGTCGCCTCCAGGATGCTGTAGGAAGTGTTACGGAGGGTCCATCTGGCACCTGTTCCCTACCTCCAGTGATATAAAAGTTCAGTGAAGAGGAAGAAGAGCTGGAAGAGCAGTAAGCAGAGTCAATGGCTACTGGCTCACAAGAAGGGGAGTTTGGTAACAAACCAGATCCCTGTGCTACTCCAGAATGATCAGTGGTCTCCAGGAGCCGTGAGTTTTCCATAAATTCCTTCTCCAGGTTCCTGAAAATCTGTTGTTCCTTGCGTATGTCTAAAGGTTCAGGCTTGTTCCACATCTGTTTAAATGGCTGAGAGTTGCGGGGCTCTGTCTTCGTACGAGGGTTTGGAGGCTTTGACGTGGCAGGGCTTGACCATGAGTGCTGCCCATCTTTGTCACGTGTAATAAGTAGGACAGGCTTCTTGGTACTAGACGGCCCTTGGCTTCTTGCTCTTCTGACAGAAGCAGCAGCTGCAGATGTGCCCTGGGATCTGCCACGGTCTGAAATGGGATGCTGGGAGGCTGGTGTTCGTCTGAGCAGTGGCCCTCTGTCCTGAGACTGGCTCCTAGTTACAGAGGCACGGGGTCCAGTTCTCATGGCTTCACCTGCTTTTCTGCCTGCGGGGGCACTCTGAACAGAGGAGGCAGAAGAGTCACTGTCACCAGAATAACGGCGAGAGCGAGGAGGCCTGAGAGAAAAGGATCGAAGTTGTGAAAAATAAGACACTCAGACAGCAACTAGCACCCAGGGATGAAAGTAAAACAACAGAAAATAAAACAGCTAGACAAGTACTGGAGAAATACAGGGTTTCAGAGAGGTTTCAAAGAGTATGACTGACAACATAGGTCACCCACCTGAACGAGTTAATGCCTCGAAGTCCTGAGCGTTCTTTTTGTGGGGCTGGGACCCTTGGTGTGGTGTTTCGAGGATTGGTTATGGGTGCTGGGGTGGAACGGGAGGAGTTTCCTTTCACGGGCATAGTGTCTGGCTGTAAAAGACTTCTGGCAACTCCCTCAGACCTGCGACCCTGAGATGGACTTGAGCTTCTTGGTGGGGTAAAGCCAGAACCTCTTTGTGGAGAAAAGGTAGAGGTACGGGGTGCCCCCATACGATGGGCTGTTGAGAAGAGGAAACATACAAAGGTAAGAGGTGCAAAGATATACAGGGCAGACTGTACAACCCATACATTTTGAAAAATATTGACATAATGAACTAGTCAGAATATTAATGGGTTATTCATGCACATGATTTGCATCAGAAACCCTCTAGGGTCTACTACAGGTGTTATATATTGGGCCCCTTATGATAGTATTACATTTTAATTTGCAGGGCCCTAGAAGTGCCTGGTCTCCTGATGACTGCACTTCAGATGAGTGCAAAACATGAGTGTGCCACAATGCACAAATAATACTCACAGACTAACTGACATCTGCATGGGTCGTGCTTGTCCAGATAATGTTCAAGGGTGTCCCAACCTCCTCCAACTCGCACCATCACGTGACTGCGCAGCACCTAGAGGAGACAAGCGCCAACCAACACCTATAAGGACTTAAAGTACTAGGACACCATACAAGTGCTACAAAAAAAGACCAAAAATGGAGCAGACATAATACTATTTCTGAAAAGGGAAACTGTAGAAAATTGTAATCATCAGGATCCAGTTGAATGAGTGTGATCATAAGGCTAAAATCTGCTGACCAACAGTCTGGTGATGCTTCACAGTAACGGATTGTTTCTTACTGTGAATAGCCCACAGTGGGAAAGATTAACAGTGCAAGGTGGTAAGGAAAGTAAAAAGTATATATATTTTACAAAATAATATTTAGTATATGTCTAATATAATAACACATATTTATTTTTCAGTGTAATTCTTATAACCTTAGAGAAACCATAGACGCACACACACACTGCTCTAGGATTTAATGGTGAAAGGTAAGATGGATAGTGGATTTCATGAATAATGCACACTAATCTGATCACATTACCGATCTCAGTCACCAAAGCTTCCATCACTAAACAAAGAAGTCAGCTGATAGCTTTAAAGGGTCATTACACCATCATTTTTAATATTCCATTACTATTTGTCTATTGAAAAAAAACAATAGGCAAACGTATAATTAATGATCCCTTTGCTTTTTTTTCTATTAAAATCACCAGAAATCCTGTCTCTCTCTACATGCAGAATTTGTGCAAAAGGCAGTTATTTTGTTAGAGTTTGTTTTACTGGAATCAGTTATTTGACTGAGCTCTAATACATCAGCTACGAAAGGGAACCCCCCTTTAAGATATATTGGATCTAACTGTCAATGAATATCTGACGCCTAACTGCTGCATGAAGACAGAATGAAGAGAAACTGATGCTAAGAGAGGAATAGTGAATATAAACTTGATTATTTCAGAAACAATGCAGAATTTTTAATTGATTGTATTTAGAAAATATGAGGAAGCTTATATAAAATTTTCAGTTCCTCTTTAACTTTGCAATTTCAGCCTTGTGTTATACACTACAATTCCATGGCTGCCTGGTGCAGTTCCTCACGCATGGTCAGGCTAACACAGGTAAGTCCCCCCATACTACTCTGCTCCTGCCAGTGTAATCATGATTTTTAACTTGTACTTTTATACATTTTTTTTTTGCTTGCTCCATACGGCTAAAAATATCTGGCCACTGCATTTGGAACACTCTCTGCTGAGTTCCAAGCTGTTTCTAGAAGCACAAGAACTGTTCTTGGGGAGCGTGGGGTTTATATGAATGATCACATGCAAACAACCCTGACATCATCATGTGCAATGGCAAGAACCAGCTGCTATGGTATAAAGATCACTGCCATTGGTTTCTGGAACAATAGAAATGGGTCCTCTGGAGTGATAAATGACATTTCACTGGTAGTCTGAATGAAAAGGCTGGGTTTTGCAGATGCCCCATGTCTCATTAAAAGCAAACCTTACAGGTTCAACTTACAATGACATTATTACATTATTAGCAATTCTCTGTCCTGTTTCAGCACATTAATCCCCCAGTCATATATTGAGTTCCATACAGAATGGGTTTGTCGAGAGACAGGATAGGAAGAATTTGATTGGCCTGCACAGAGCCCTCATCTCAACCCAACTGGAGATTCTGATGTCCAGCTTTGCACAACCTAACTAATACTCTTGTGGCTGAATGGCAGTGCACCAACAATGTTCTAAAATCTAGAAATGTAATCAAAGCAAAATGTAGGACTATTAAATTATGGGGAGGCTGCTTCCTATAATTGTACTCAAACTCCTTTGTATGGTTTGCATTTATGTTGTGGCTACATTTATCTTTACCTGCATTTATGTTGTAGGTAAAGACTTTTTTGTATATGAGTTTACTACAGTAAATGCCTGTGAGACTGAGTATGTACCCTTGTGCCTATAGCCTGTTGTACTCGCTAAATACTATGGCAATGACATAAGGTGCAACAGTGTCTCAAATTGTCCCAAGCAAAGAATGTGGGAAATTCTGGGCACACAACCAGGTTATTATAGTAGCTTTCCTGATAAAGTGATACTACGTATCTGTTCTGAAGTAGTGAAAGAAATACAAAAGAAAGCAGCAAGGGAAAGAGGTGTCACTGTACAATAAATTAACATTCATATTGCATACAAAAGTATATAAACAGCCCTGCCCAAAAACAATTCACTGTCTGTTTTGTGAATCCTGTGAGTGTGTATGAGTGAGCTGATCTGTATTTGGTTTGTACAAATCTTTAGCCATAACCAGACTTGTTGTGTCCCTGTGTGTTTTTCAGTTCGGATGACAATGGCTGCACTAGATGAAGAAGATGCTTTATACTGGTCCAGTGAAAGGCATCATTCATACCAAATACCATTGGCAGCAGAAAGAAGACAACAAAGCACACTGATTAGTAAATAAAGACTGCTGGTGACTGGGAAAACACTGGGGAACATCAGTCTGAGAGTAATGAGTGAAATAATTATCTGTAAAAATAGCACTTATTCATTGTTAAACAAAAGTGTTTTCCCTTCATAAATTTAACATATTGGAGTGGTCACGATTGTGGCCTATAACTTTTAGTTGCTAGTGGTAGATGGGCAGCTTTAGAAACATTCCTGTAACACTACAATACTGTTATCCCACAAGAAGTAACTTCTTACTCGCACAAATATGAGAGTGTTACTGTCTCCAACTTGGTATTTTCCTTCTGACACTTTGACCATTGGAAACTGAGAGGGACATCGACAACAGCCCAAAATCTCACGGACCTGTATGGAGAAGAAATAGATTTTAGTGGCACAAAGAGGACTGAGGTTCAGTGTTATATGTCTATGTCACATTTACTAAGGGAATATCCACTACTGGATCCAACTCATATAAACTGTCACTAGGAATAATTTTGCCAGGCATTACAACTCCTACATATGGTTTTTAGGCCTATGTCAGGAGTGAGTATTGATTCAGAATGCAATTGTGCAATAAAGGCTTCAGCTGCAAAAGAAATGCCTGCAAGTGTCTGAACTTGGATTTTCTCTGTTATCCCAAAAATATGAACTTTCTTCCTGTCTATATCACACTCAGATGATAAGAACCCCTCTATATGTCACATTTCCACTTAAAATGATAAAGGAGAACTAAACAAACATGTAATAAGAATCTGAATTAATTATATAATTATATTGTAACATTTATATTCTATGCGTACTGTATATTTGAGTCTGCCCCTAAGCTCAGTAAGTGACAGCAGCACAAAGCATGTGCAGTGAAAAAGCACAAAAGAATATGGGGAGCTACTGGGGCATCAGCAGAGGCACAGATCTTTCTTGCTAAAAGGCTGTGGTTTCCTTAGGCTGATACAGAACCCCATATAATAATCTATAGCATTTTTATCCCATTTCTTTGTAAAGCTTTAGTTCTCCTTTACGAACATGCTTCAGTCTGTCAATTTCACTCACACCGTAAAAAAAAAAAGCTCCCTTGGTCTAGCAAAGGTCTTCAGACTTTTTGTACTTTGCTCATGACACTGTTACATACAAATGTGAAAACATGGCCATAACAGAAACCTTCTTATAGTTTCAGAGCTCTCATCACTAAATCTCTTGGCTGGCCTCCATGGGGATGTAAAGGCAAAAAAATAAAATCCCATTTTTACTTTCTATACTGGACCCCTTCATTTTACTTGCTCTGACTGCTGCTGCTTTAGGGCAGAGACACACGCTGCTATTCGGGGAGATCTCCTCTTCTTCGGGGCGACTAATGTCCCCAAACTGCTTCCCCTGCCTTCCCGCCATCTAGAATGTAAATCGCCGGTGTTGGAGGCAATTCACTAGGGGAAGACAATTATAATTATATAATTTCAGGGTATCCTAATGTCTATAAGCACAATAGCTGAAATGCATCAAAGCATGCTGGCATAAATCGTGTTGGCTGCAAGTGAGCATGAGAATAGCATCAATGCCCAGGCATCTTGCTCATGGCACTTGCATATGTATGAGTTATGAGTTGTACCCAACTTGCATAAAAACAAAGGACTACCTCAGTTTCATGAGACGGTATGTTTACCCTTGTCACAGTTTCAGTCTCTGTCAAGTGTGTTATCACCATCACAAGGGGAACACCCTAAGTTTTCCAGTGTCTCCAACATGAAAGGGACTTTCTCAGTCATTTACTTTCACATTCACACAGTTGCGGAGCTGGTTTGTACTTTCGTGTTTAAAAGTCCAGTATCAGAAAAGTTGCAAACTAGGTTGAAGGTCCAGTTAAAATAACAAAACAAGTTATAATCAGAAAGAACGATAGGACTCTACACTGGGGAGTGCCCTCTGGTAGATGCACCAAAAGAATAATGTTATAGTGCCTCTCCACTAAACTAGCCACGTTACACAAAGGCAATTTCAGTTTTCTAAGTTAGCATATACAAAGGAAAGGAGTTTTCTTTCGGTTTCCTGTACCAATTAAACATGGGGGAGATGCTTCCCCAAGCTAACAGTATTTATGTGCCTTAATCTGGCCAGAGACACGTAGATATAGCTGTATAAAAGGAAGTTTCATATGATTTTCAGGCGTCTGTGGGCTCAGAATAATCGTCCCAACATTTTTCGTACCATGGCAATCATTCATGTAGTCGATCGGACAGGTTAGAAAATTTCTGTCAGATAACGATAACATCTCTGCATGCATTGCCTATCTGACGATATACTGGTAACTGTCTCTACTATAATTTTAGTACGATTGCTCTCAGTCAATTAATGGCCAGAACATTGTTTGATTTTATTTACTTTAATCTACAATTTAAATTTGAATGGGCATTGAAAGGAATGATCGCTATCCAAACGTTGTTGTACACAGAATAAAACCTGAACATCTATGGCCACCTTTAATGTCATGTGTGGGTAAGGCTATTTTATCACTGAAATAAATTAACACCTTGCCCCTTTGAGATGTTTACTCTTACTCTAAACTGGAAAAAGCTGGTTAAGCTTGTTACCATTACCTTTGCTTTTCTTGCTTCATTGGTCTCACCTTGTACTCTCTTAAAAATTACCCCCGAGGGTTTAATGTTAACATAACACAGTGGGAGTTAGAGCAGTTTAGAACACACACACATACATAAACTCCTAACTGCAACCTTCTCAATCCTTTTACGACTAGTTTGAAACGACCCCCTTGTATTTGTCCAACATATATATTCAGAGATGAATGTGTAATTATTTTGCTCTTGTTTTACTTTCCATAGCTTCTGTTAAGTATTTACTGACTCAACTGACAGTTTTTCACTTGCCTGAGAATAGATATTTAGGGTTTAATCTAAAATTAGGGTTTGGTTTGTGTTGGATTCGTTTTTCTTAAGAGTATTCCCCCACAATAAGAGAAGCGCCATAGCAAGACAAACAATTGGGGATTTCTTAAGCCACTTTGACAAGCTGAGCAAATATAACAGGTTTGTTTGATCAGTTGAACAGGTCATAATAACCCAAATCAAGTGACAAGATGGAAAGTTAACACATTGCATGCAGAAATGGCACTGACATCTCTCCCCTGGTGATCTTGTGGGTCACTTGCAGGGTTTATTCCAAATTGTTGGGCTGATGCTTCCTTGGGGGCCCAGTCTAAAGGTCAGTTAGGATATGATTGGGGTAAATGTACTGGATACTGCAGAAACAACAATAAGATGACACATTAAGCAAAGTTATATACATCTACTGGATATCCTTGCTTGCCATAGAGGGGCTCATGACTAAAAGTTGGGCTGCAATGAAGGACTGTAATCCAAAAAATACCAAAACCTTGGTGTGCTTCAGCTTCCTTACCAATTCATCCAGGTTTTTAAGGTCACATAGGGTACGAACAGGTCGTGCAACCAGTGGTGTTGGTGGGTAACGTCCTTGTTCATTGCCTATCTTTCCACGTCTAATCTCCTCCTCTATTTCCTCCTCCATCTGAACAAGGGTGGGTGCAGGCATGCCCAGCCGTACCCCTCGGCGGGCCACTTCCAGCAGGCAGAGAACAAAGCTCTTTTCCCCCTTCCGAAGTACTAAGTCATTTGTTTCAAACATGAGCACCTCTGGTATGCCAAGCTCCTGCCTGCACCAAGCAATGAAGTTAGATACATTGTCTCTTGCCACAAAAGAGCCTGGCATTGCTCCCTTAACCTGAAATATCACCTCTTTTTGGGGCATCCTCATTCCAGAAGCAATTTCAGGATGTTGCTGCCGGAAGTCTCTTGCTAGATGGTTGAGATTATTGGCATGCTGACACAGAATGTAGCCTGCCTCAAGTGATTCCAAAAATGTGCCAGCCTCCATGTCTAGGTCATACAACATATTTAGCCAGTCTGTCAGATCCTCTTTCATGGCCTCCAGGTATTCCTCGCTGGAGCGGAAAGGCCGGATACTTTTGGAAGCAGATGACTGAATTTGGCTTTGATCCGCCATCTTTATTCATTCCTCTTCCCTGCCAGTAGTATCTACAAAGTAAGCAAGAAAAAAGTTTATGTATATTTCAGCAATATTTATACAAAAATACTGTTTAGCAGCCAGCAGATTACGGTATAGATAATAAATAATATCATTTAAAGAAATAATTCTATACAATAAATAGATAGCCTGAAGTCCTCCAGCAGTGAATCGAGCAATAGTCGACCCCTCGAGTTTAAACTGGTGCCATCACCCAGCAGTTGAAATATGTTTGGTTTTGCAGAGATTTTCAAGTGCTGGAGGCATGAAAGAGTCTACTTCTACATATGTAGGCAGGGTTCATTATTTTATAATATCCCAATAAAACATAGCTATTTTGCTAAAAAAGCAAGGAATATCTATGGAATCTGTGAATACCTGCAGTATCACATAAAAAAACTGTGCACTCCTATAGTAAACTGCTGATCATGTAAACATAAAAAGCAAATATCCATCATGGCTGCTAGTTTGCATATGATTTGCTAATCTCTGCACACATATGCTTGCATGTACAGTCCTAAGACATATTCCTGATGTTTTATACAATATAAATACTTATTATATGCAGAACACATTGTCCTTAGCTATTTGTTCAGAACACATAATGCTGAGAATAGTGTGTGCCTACTATATACATATTATATAGCAACAGCAGAGCTATAAAAGCACAGTATATGAGCAGATTGCAGGGTATCACTGCATGACGCACAGAGCTACACTGAGCATGCTCAGCAAACAGCTGAGCTAAGGATATGGCTCAACTTGGCAGTATACTGCACAAAGCAGTCTGTGCAAAGCAATTTCCCAGAAAACTGGGGAAATCCTAACAAAATAGATTAGTATGCTTTCTTTGCAACAGAAGCTTTCAGAATTACATGCTGGCTTGGGCCTGTAATGAGATTCTGGGATTTGTAGTTCATAACAGCTGGATGGCTTCGTATTTGACATCCTCAATATGCAGCAGCAACAGTTGCACTGTATATAAATTCAATAAACAAATTATGGAGCATAGTTATGTACACACTCTTATTATATATTCCTTATTCATTGTTTGGCAATAATTACACTGGAAATATTCATAGAGAGGCTGCACCAAATTGGCAAAGCTGGGGAAATGTACCCACAGCCTGGAGCAGATTCTGACAGTCAGTCAGGTCAAAATGGCTGCCATAAAATAGGTCATCTGGGTAGCATTGCATTATGCATGAACTACGCACAGCAAACAAGATCCACAGTAATAGGCTTCTATCATCTGAACAAATGTGTTTGTTACATTTCCGCTGGAATAAACAACAAAAACCTTACTGCAAATCAGGAGGCAGAAAGAATGGCACCTGTAGATTAAAGAGAGAACTGTGTGGTATAACGTTGGTTTTCACAAATGTTTATATAAATTGATTTATAGCAAGCAGTAAACACTGAGATCTGTACAGAACAATGTATTCGAGGACCATGTTTATTAAAAACCCTGATATGGTTTTTACCCAACTAGGAGCAAATTCACTAACCTGCGGAGTTGCGCTAGCGCAGCCTTCGCCGCACTTTGCCAGGGCGCCGCTAATCACTAAAATCCGAAGTTGCTCTCAGGGAGGCAAAAGGTAGCGAAGTTGCACTAGAATAGTTAATTCGTCAAGCACAGAAAAGTTATGCTAGCGATGCCTAATTTGCATATGGTGCCAAGTTAAAGTACAATGGACGTATATGTAGCAGCAAATACATTACACTACACAAGCCTGGGAAAGCTTCATAAAATAAAATAGAGTTGTTATTTTGCCCTATACATGTGCCCACTGTATAGTTTAGGTGCCATATGTTAGGAAATGTAGGGGGGAAGGAGGGTACCCCCAAAAGAATTTACGATCTTTTTCAGCCTATCACCCTTAAAAAACGAAAAAGACGCCAGCGTTTTTTGGGATTTAGAAAAAAATTCAACTTTTTTTGAAGCAAGCCTTATCTACTCTATTGCACTTCACCTGGTCTGAGGTGGCGAAGGCAAGTCTGGCGCAAGAGGCAACAGTCAGTAAAATGCGCGAGTTTGAATTAGCGTAGTTACGTCCCTTCACCATAGTGCAACTTCGCCTGGCGTAAGGGTGCAAACTGGCGCTAGAGTAGGTCCACTTCGCTAGCGAATTTACATCAGCGGCAGTTAGTAAATCAGCGAAGTAACTAAATGACATCACGCTGGCGAATTTGCGCTAGCCACTTCGCGCTTTAGTGAATTTGCCCCATATTACGGGAGGTGCAATGAATACAGCTTGAGCTGCTCATCAGCATAAGCTAAACAGGGCAAACAGGGACATTCATTCTACTCCAAGTTTGGAAACAGATTTTTTGCAAAATGAAAACAATAGGCAAAAAAGTACATTTAGACCATTTTACTCATGTTGAATACAGGGTATACTTTATAGCAAGAGGAAATATGAATGTTTAAAAAGACATATTTCCATAGTTCATACTTTGCCTTAGCACTGTTTACATTGTGCATTCTCAGAATTCTTTACCTTAGCGTTCTCACTAGCAAACTAAAGGTGGCCATGCATGGGCCAATAAAAACTTCTGACAGTCAAAGTCGGCAGCTTATTGTCCAATGTATGAGGCCCTCTGTAGGGCTTCCCCGACCGATATCTGGCCAAAAATCAGGCAGGTGGGTTTATCAGGACGAGATCGGATCCTTTGGCAACTTCTCCAAAGTCATGTATCACCACCTGTACTTCCCTGTTGACACAATAACCATCGAGGAAAGGTTGTTTGAGTGGGTTGGAAGGGGCAACCTGACAATGATGCCTCTGACAGCAAAATGATCCAGATCACCCCTGTGGGTTCAGCTGCTAACTTGGCCACATCAGTTGCACTTCATTTATACTTATGTATTTTACTTAGCCTTGGAGTGCAACCCATCTTTTTCTGTCAACTGCACATGAAGTCATATTTTGTGGTACATTTCTGCTTATTTCTTATGAGGCTTGTTCAATAAGCATTTCTCGGAATACCTCTCCAAAGGGGCGGTTAACCTTTAAATTAACTTTTAATGTTATAGAAGGACCAATCCTAAGGAACCTTTCATTATTTATAGTTTTTAAATCATTTGCCTTCTTTTTCTGACTCTTTCCAGGTTTCAAATGGGGGGGTCACTGATCTCATCTAAAAACAAATGCTCTGTAAAGCTGGTCGTAGACTCAAAGATCCGCTCGTTTGGCGACATCGCAGATAAGCTGCCAAATTGGTCTAAATGACCGATATTGGCAGCTTTATCTGCCCGTGTACCTTAAGTCTACAAATGTATTGTTATTGCTACTTTTTATTACTCATCTTTCTATTCAGGCCCTCTCCTACTCATATTCCAGTCTCTTATTCAAATCAGTGCATGGTTACTAGGGTAATTTGAAACTGGAGAGCTGCTGAATAAAAAGCTAAATAACTCGAAAACCACAATTAAATTTTTTTTTAACTAATTGCAAACTGTCTCAAAAATCACTCTCTACGCCATACTTTTTAAAAGTTAACTCAAAGATGAACAACCCCTTTAATGAAATATGGGGCCCTGAACAAACGCCAGACCCCAAAAAAGTCTGACATGACTGCTATACAGAATCATGGTAAATCTTTTCTAGTAAGGGATTCACTGGAATGGCTCAGAACAGGGTGGGTATGTTTGTTGAGTGATGATCTGTTTGAATTGGTTAATGTTTTGCAGTAAGGGAATTATCAAGCAAACAAGTTCAAACAGCAGTTTGTGTCCTGTACATATATAATATGACTCTGGTAGATAGAATATTATAGCTGGCTTGCTGGCGGTATGGGTGATGCTATGGATCTAAACCTTAATGTAACAGACAGAGTCTATACAATGTTTAACATAATGCCTAGCAGCTGTATGAAGTTGTTGAGTCCTAAATCATTGTATGATTTATATGAGTATACCTTCTATGTGAGTTCCCTATAGCCCACCATATCAGCAGTCTCAAGAACATAGAGAACAAGAATGTTTGTAGCTAGACTCACAGATATCCTGTGTTATGATGAAATACTCTTTTCTAGTATAGGCATGACTCACATCAGCACTTTCCATCAGCAATTTTGCTCAAAGTAGGGAATTGTCTTGGTGGAGCAGATCACACCAGCAAGGGTCAACACTAATAACAGCTCGGAAATAATGCTAAGTGGATGTTCTCAGTGACTCAGATCCATTATTGCGCTTGCACAAAAGCTATGTGTGTATGCCCACCTGTATGCTACCCAGTGGTTCAGACCATAGGAGCAATAGAATGGATACTGAACACAGTAACAGACAGTAGTATATAGTGGGGGTTGAGTGTGTGCGGTTTGATGAACTTGTGGGGTAGAAGTGACATACTTTTAAGGGCATAACAGAGCCAATGAGGGTCATGTGAAAAACAGTGGTATACCCAAAAGGCATATCTATGCTAGAGTAGCCTATATAATTTACTGCTGAACTGATATGCTACTGTTGGCCCTCTGATGTACTTTTTGGGGCAGTAGGGACCACAAAAAGTGATTACATTTGTTGTAAGGTTCTATACTGGGCTCCATGAGATACTTTCTGGTAGAACTAATATAGACTACCGGGACACTGATGTACTATAATATAAATACAGGGCTGTAGAGTCGGTACATAAATCCTTCGACTCCGACTCCTCAATTTATGGTAACGAATCCTTTGGAAATTCTAAACCAAAATCAAACTAGATATTGGAAAACCGAAAATGACTTCTACATTAATTGAACTTGGCATATAGCTGTAGAATGGCTGTTAAATACAATCCTAAATTAACTAAACCATTGTTCGTAGAAACAGAATTGTTTCTGCCAGATCCTCCTTCATAGAAGCTCTTAAATCTGGTTTGATTGTTTTCAATGCTTGTATTTAAACTTATTTGGAGCCAACTCCAGATACCCAAAATTGCTGCTCCACAGCTCTGTATAAATATGGGCAAATTTGATTTACTTTCAGTGGCAAAAAGGCACTATTGGAATGCTGTGAGCTATATACAGTATGCTGTACTTTTCAGGGCACGGATGGACTATTTGGGGCACTGTAGTTAAAGCATTTTAGCTCTGGAGTCACTGATTTCACTGCGGCAGAAGAGAAAAGGGGGTGCAATCTGGTTTCTGGTTACAAATGAATCTCCCGCACTTGCCCCCTCTCTAGCAAATTTTTGTCCATAACTTAAGTTTACCATCAGTCCCTGTTTCAGGACCTTAGTCCCCAGAGAAGAGTTTCTCCTAAACAGAGTCCCTATTTGCAGCTATTGGCTACATAATGCCCCCCTCCATTTTTAGCTCACCTTCCCCACGTCTCCGCTGCAGTGGAGCTGCTTTTGCATTGGCAGCAACAGCTGTGTGACAGCAGCCGCAAAGTATTTCCTTTCTGATTTTTATTCATTAGAATTCACCTTGAATTGGTGTTGTCAAAATAGTAGGCATGGACTAAGTAAATATGTAGGTGAATCATTGGACTTTTTTTTTTTTTTTTTTTTTGGTAATCTTCCCATAAAGTACAGGAATGCACATTAATCACAGGCAAAGCTGTATGCTGCTTTATTAATCTGATATGTAATTATAATGTATATAATTATGTTTCACAATAAACCATAATATAGTAAATACTGGCCATTAGTCACAAAAGTCCCTACATACCCAAACAGCTGCATAAGCAATTGATTAAAGCTCTTCTGTAATATGTAGCATGCCGTTGTTTACAATTCACATATCATTGAGCACATTCATTTAAGCAAACATTTTATTACAGATCAAATGATACACTATGCAATTCAGTACAGTATAATAGGTGTACGTGTGCAATGCCAACCACTTACTTAAATTGCACTTTGGTATGACTGGGTTATTACTCACTGGAAAGAGGCTTCCTCTTGTTACACTAACACAATGTGCCCATGGAGTGGCTGGTGTATCATTTCCAGCAGTGTAGAGAGAACACACATGAACAACATGCCAATTTGGACACAGGCTCCTGTCTGGAAAAGGCTATGATTTTGTGTCTCCTACAAGAGAAGGGAAGGGCTGTGGGACAGCATGGCTCCCTATGAGAGGAGAGTGAAACGTTGGCAGTCGCAGGCAGCTGTATGTCAAGGAATGTACATGAGTCAGAGCAGGCACTATACACACAGGGAAGATGGAAAGGTGGTGACAGGGGGAATGATGGACAGGTGCTGACAGGGGGTGAGCAGGCAGATGGGTCACTGACTGTCAGGCAAGGCAAGTGCCAGGCCGCTCAAATCAACATGTCACATGTATGGAGAGACACTTACCGGGGACAGCAGTCTTGCTGAGACTTTCCTTCTTTGCTAAGGACTATACATGTTCTATCCAAGTCCCAGGCACCTCTAGCTGAGGAGGGGGAAGGCGCCCACGTCCCACAAGGAGGCCCTCCTCCTCTCCATCCTCATCTGTAAGCTCTGCTCGGCCGCTTGGGACGCCTCTTACATTTACTTCTACTCTCCGATAGTTCCTTATCGCTCTCGCTTTAGAAGTTAGGGCTCCTTTCGCCACACAGACTGTCTCTTTCCCTGTTGGTGCTGTCTCTCTCCGGATCTCTGCAGTCCGGGCAGGGCAAGACAAGCCCAGTGGGGGGGAGGAGAGACGTCAGTAGACAGTCAGAGCCTCGCCCTCCACACAAGGTTAATGAGACTGTCTAATCCCCAGCGAGCTGCCATCTGCTGTCTCTTTCCCTTTCTGACCGGGATGATGCTGCACTCTCACTAAGACTCACACTGTAGAGTGACGGGAACCCTACAGCTCCGGCCTGACTATACACCCACAGCACAGCCCCTTTCCCGCCAGCCTTAATGGGGACTTTGGGATGGACGATGAGGGCACCTAGAACAGGGAGGCTTTCACTGCTACTTCCTGCCAGCCTGAGAGAGATGTCCATTCATTGGGAATAATAAGGGAAAGCGGGCAGCGCATGCACCTGCCACTTAGGGATCCTCGTGTTATATAACTCTCTCTGTGGGACAGGACGTGGACAATCGCATGATAACAGAGACAGCTGTAATTTGGGGGCTGCAAACGGGGTTGGGCGAGTATTTGGGGACCCCCTTCGCTGGTACTGGTTGAACGAAAATAGACGAGGCTACAATAATATCATAATTGTGATTTGTGAGAGTATAGTAAGGCAGGATAGACACGTTTTATTTCATCAGGGCTCCCCAATCTGCCGCCTCACATATTTGTGCAGTACAATTTCCTACACTATCTGATAAGCAGCAGTGAGATCATATTCTGTCTGGGGGTGCCCCGAGAATTGTAGTTCATGACTGTAAATGCATCACGGTTGCCAGGTCAAATACTCAAAACTAGCCAAAGTCAGCTACAAAACCAGCCAAGAGGCACTTCAAAAGTAGCCCAAAATAACAACATGGGCAGTGAAAAAAAAAAAAAAAAGTCTAATAAATAAATAAATATATGTGAAAATAGGCCTTTTTCAATGACATGCACATTTTTCTGTGAAACAAAATGGGAAAGATTTGCCCTTTTCACCAGAAGCATAACTGCAGAGGGCGGCCCAGGAGGTATAGGGGCCCCATGAGGCCCAAATACATATACAATTTCAAAAAATATTGGTAAAACAATTCAACCTCTAGACATTTTGGGGCCAGCAGATTTGTGCCCCAAAATTATCTGAAATTAAGGAATTAAGTCACCGGAAAATGCAAGAATACTGAGCCCAAAATCTGACAACGCCAAACTTCTACAGAAGTCAGCCCCATTGCATGCTGGGTATTGTAGTCTGACATTAAACTTGGCAGTCTGGAAATTGTTAAACAAAAACTACATTACCCAACATGCATTGGGAGACTCAGGCTTGGCACCTTAGGACAGGTAAAAACTTTGACTGGTTTCCAAAGTAAAAACCAGGCAAAGGCCCAAAAAGTAGCCCAAGTTCGTACCTTGGCTAGTTTGTACTTTCAAAACCTGCAAGGACTTTAAATTTGTAGCCCAATTTGGCTGGAAACCAGCCAACCCTGAAATACATCATTATAACTGAATGGCCATGAGGTGACTTAATGAATACTCTGTCCATGACCCCACCTCCATCATCTGCGCTCAAAATCATACAGTCCCAGCTTCTCACTGCAACTCCTCTGACTGTGGGATACTGGGACTGTAGTATAATCATTAGGGTGGTGCCACGGCGCACATATCCCACAGAAATTGTGTATACAATAAAAGCAAGCATGACAGCAGTTAGGGAGAGGGACTGTTATCATGTGACAGAAAGGAGCAAGATATAAGAAACTCCTGTGAGAAGTAATAAGAGGGAGTGGGGTTATTACATTACTTCACATGAATTCACAGTATGGGGGTAACAAATCCTGATTTACCATAAGGAATTTGCCTTAATTTGGTACCTTGTGGGGTGCATAGGTAACCTCACCAGCTAGGTTATTTGTCACCACAGCAATATCCTTTTAGCCCCCCCCCCCAAACTACCGGGCATAAGGCATTTTTCAGATAAAAAAATAGGGTTTATCAGTCAGCTTCCCACTGCCCCCTCCCCAGCAATCACGGGGTCTGCTTCCTCTATAGTTATGCCCCTGGTCCCCACTCCCCACCCAAGAGCAACTTCAGTTCTTCTGGAGAACAACCGGCTACAGCTTTAAGGATGATCTCACACAAGGCAGGCAGGAGAGGGCGAGGCAGCCTTGTTTCAGGACTCCAGACTTTTTGGCTTCAATCCCAAGTTTAAATGTGTCAACGTCTTGGCTATTGCAGAAAACAAAATTATGGCTGTGCTGAGGTAACTCCTGACGTGTACAGTGCTAAAGTGTAATTGGAGAAGCTGAGGGGCACCTTCATCTTTTGTTAAATGGTGGGTGTTGTCAGAACAGGCCCTCTGTGTTCAGTTCCACTGTAGTGTTAAAGGACTTTTTGAAACAATTAATGGACCATGTGAAATTAAGTGTATCAACTAGCTGCTTATTTTAAAAGTAATGAATTCTACAGCAAATTGTTTGTGCACTACTAATTGATTGCACCACTGGGGGTGAATTTTGCATAATTTATGTTAATTTGATGACATGTGCATTATGCTACGTGAGGGGTATTAAATTGCTTTCTCTATCAGAAAATGTTCATGCTTGACAAAGGGGTACTACCCCGAAACATTGCATTTTTCTGCAAATAAACACGCAAGGGTTTATCTCTGCTTGCACCAGCCTTGGAGTGCCAGTGAATCCTTTCTGTACTTATATAATTGCATTACATTGTAAGATACCTTACTGAGTATTGCGTTACCTTAAATTACTGGTGCCCATTTGTCAGGCAGTCCCCTGAGTGATTACAGTCTCTGACCTTGTTCCTCAAGTCGGTGCTCATATTTATTAAAAACAAAATGGCCCATTTGGCTGCCTAGGACTGTGCCTTTTTAGTTGCCCAGAATCATACACAGGCACAATATAGTAAAAACTGGAAAATGCACTATATTGAGCACGCACATCATTTCAGACAGCCAAAAGATCTATTGGGAAGCAGCTAAAGATCGCGGCACAATCAAACATACAGATTGATTAAAAATAATGATCAGTACAGGAGATAAAGTAGGCCCTGCTTACAATCTAACAGGAAAAAGGTATGAGACATTAGTTGTGGGGAAGGGCAGGATCAGAAGTAAGGCATTGCCCCCTGCACCAAACACCGTTTGAGTGGCACTGCAATGCTTTAACTGATGTGCTTGAAATGGAAGCACTGTGCCAGAGACTGCATTTAAAAAGCTCATAATGATCATTGCAAACCCACCCAATACTAGACCCACTATAATGCTGGCTGTCCTTTAATGTACACATCTATTAGGCAGCAGCGGGCTTGGCAAGAGGCAATGCAGTACCTAAAGGCAGGATGGGTTTTCTTCACTACTGCAATATTCCTTATAAAATTATCAAAACTAGATACTACAAGTACAAATAGCTCTGACGACATGAGCTAGCTATTTGGGCAGAGAAATTTGTAAATTAGAAACCCACTTATTCCACATTTAGTTTTTTGTGACCTTCTGTAAAGTAATAAACATTGCATTTCAAGTACTTGTACCTGTACCCACCTAATGGCTGCATGGAAACATATTTTAGTGGTCAGCAGAGGAAGAGCCGTGTCTGTGCACAAGTGAGTTGAGGGTACATATCTTGCTCTTTTCTGGAGTGTAAATGGTGCCTTATTTTTTTCAACATAGTGGACCAAATATCCAATATATCAAATGTTCACCAGCCTTATTATACAAAAATGTGTCATTTAAACAACTCTATAGGCCCTAAAGCTTCATTGTAGGTACATATCTGCTATAACCACACAGACTCACACAGATAAAACTCAAAAATGGAAAACAATAGTGGTTATCACAATAGTGGTAAGCTGCTGTGTAGCCATGAGGGCAGCCATCCATTAACAGGATACACAGTAGATAACACATAAGTTCTGAAGAATCCCATTGTATACCATAGAGCTTACAGTATATATTATCTGCTGCATATCCCGTGCCTTTTCTCCTTTTTCAGCTTTGAATGGCGGCCCCATAGCTACACAGAAGCTTGTTTATATAAACTATAGTTGTGTTTCTGAAGCAAACACACCAGTTTTACCAGTGCAGGACAACAGTACATTATATTGTCATTCCTTTAATTTTTTGCTGTTACTGTTTCTTTAAGCACATAGCCAGGGGGTCAAACTGACAAGATCCTTCGAAAAGGAGTTGTACTAAAGAAGATTGTGCAGGAGCACAATAAATATAATCTACAAACATGCCTACTTATTACCGCACTGTACAAACACCATAAGGTAAATGCTTATACATATACAAACAAAAAGAATGATAATCTGGTAATATAACATTGTCTAAGACATATAATTTTAGATTAAGCAAATGATGTGATAATACCATAAGCATTTTTCATCAGTAAACATTACCATTAACATGACATTCATTTTAAAGGGAATAAAAGCCCTGAGAGTTTTTTTAACTTTCCTTTCAATCTGGACATTGCATCAACCAGGGGCATAACTACAAAGGAAGCAAACCCTGCAGCTTCAGGGGGGGGGGGCAAGTATAGGGGCCCCATGAGGCCCTACTTAATGAGCAATTTCAATATTTACTGGTAAAATGTGACAAACTCTGGATATTTTTGGGGCCCTAAAATAAATTTGCTGTGGGGCTCAGTAACATCTAGTTATGCCACTGGCACCAACTTTGGTGTCAGCCGTATATAATAACTCCCCAACACACACACACATGAAACATTCTAGATCGACATTCATGATGCACATTTGGAATTAGACTTTAGTACTATGGCATATATGCATGATGGGTGAATGCATATCTCTGATCTAGTCTATCATCTGGTTTAGCTAAGCCTAGCAGTGAAAAGATAGTGCCGTCGAGAGTACAGAGACGGAGGATAATGTATCCTCAATGCCATTTGCACTTGGTTTGGGATGATGAGAATAGCACTAAATTCTAATTCAGGAAATATCCATCCACAGCACCTTCCAATCAGAGGTGTACACAATGGGATACCACAATTACTCAGGCCAGGGCCAGAACTAGGGGTAGGCAGAAAAGGCACCTGCCTAGGGCATAACGAAATGGGGGTGCTGGACAGGTACCTGACTTCTGCCTACCCCTAGTCCATGATCGCTGCTTTCCCCTGCCTCCCACCCCTCCGGTGCTCTCTCCCCTCCCCTCCTGCTCTCTCTCCCCTCCATTCCAACGTGCTCTCCCCAGAGCCCATAGAGTTTTCAACAGGGAGCAGGTCTGGCGAGGCACACTGTTTTTTTGCGACCCTGGTATTATTTATAAGAATGTTTAACACTATTGCCTTGGTGTTTTAGCTTTGATACCAGCCAGGGCATTATCTGTAAGGAGTTTGTATGTTCTACCTGTGCTCATGTGGATTTCTTCCTCTTACTCTGATTCCTCCCACACTATAAAAGCACACAGGCAAGTTTATTGCCTTCTGATAATATCGCCCACAGTGTGTGTGAATGTGACAGAGATCAGATTGTAGATTGTAGAGTCACTTGGGCAGAACTGTATAGAAGGCCCACTTGAGCAGAGATTGAAGTAAATGATGTACCATTTCTGTAATAAAGCTCTGCAAAATATGTTGGCACTATATAAAGGATAATAATCTAACGCTACAACTTCCTATACAATTTGGGAGGACATATTGGCATGAGCTCTTCTGCACAAGGAGCTCATCTGCATAGTTCATCTGAACAGGTTCTGCCACATTGATCACTTTGCTGAAGAATTGTTTGCTGAGGAATACTTAGCAGTCATTTCTAAGATAATACATACAGTATCTTTCAGGCATGGTAGTATCTATTTGTTTTATTTAAGGAGTATCATAGTCACACCATGGATAACATCTGTCTTCTGTTTATCTGCAGGTAAGTACTAAAGCAATTGCTTTAGTACTTACCTGCAGATAAACAGAAGACAGATGTTATCCATGGTGTGACTATGATACTCCTTAAATATGTATTATAGCTTATCTGTTATCTGCTATGCAAATATAGGCCCTAAAGCCATACTGTAATGTAACTGGTAGCATGTGGCTCAATAGGTAGCACTTCTGTCATGCAGTGCTCGGTCATTAGTTTCCTTCTGGCTTGGGCACTATTTGCAAGGAGTTTCCTGTTTCTGACTATAAACTGTAAGCTCCATTAGGCAGGGAATGATGTACAATTCCTGGAAAGCACTGTGAAAATGTGTCTATTGCTGGTACTAAAGCAGCACAGCACTTTTAGGGGGTTATGTACTCAGGGTCGGACTGGCCCGGCGGGAAACCGGGAAAAAACCCGGTGGGCCCCGACCCGTCATGGGCCCCCGCCGGGCCAGACCCCAATCGTGTTATGTAAAATAAATAAAAAAACCGGAGCGCCGCGCCGTCTGCGCATGCGCGCCAGCACCGCACCGTCTGCGCATGCGCGCCAGCATCGCACCGTCTGCGCATGCGCACTGCACAGAAGGAAGGGAGCGCACTGCAGGGTAAGGTGCGGCGCAGCAAGGGGGGCCCCTGGACAGAAGTCCCAGTGGGCCCCGGGCCCCCCAGTCCGACACTGTATGTACTAAACTCTGGTCTGACTTTTTGATGCACATTTTTTAAAAACTCAAATTTTTTAAGATTTATTAAAGCCGATGCTGCAAAAAGCCGAATCTGAAAATCCGCCATCTCAGACCTGCTGCAGTTGTGTATAATTCAATGGCAGAGGTCCCAAAGCTATTTTTAAGTTTCCGTGGTCTGCACTGGAATTTTACATCGCGGCACCAATTAAATCAAACTTTTTAAATAATAAATAAGGTAAACTTGGGTATGGGAGTTTGATTATGGTTTTTTTTTTTTTTGTTAAACATTAGGTAAATTCAGAATTTAGAACCCCCTTGATGTTCACATTTAATTGTGGGCTACAAAGCACACGAACAGTTGCAGATTAATCAGATGTTAGGCCCCTCAGCACTCGCCAGTGGCTGAACCCGACTCAGTGTAGAGAGCACGTGTGCCTGGATCTGCATGCATCCTTGCGCATGCATCCATGCGTATGCATTTTCCTTGCCTGCCTACTTCTCCCTGTAACACCTGACCAGACCCAGTGCAAATAAAAGATTCAGAAAGAGAAAGAATAATTTAAAAAAAGCTAGATGGTCCATTGATCACTCTGGAACCCTAGGTTATAGCCTAGGTAAGCCAATACATTAATTAACCTCTGCACCAAATAAATCTTTGGCATTGCCAAATACTAAAATTGTCATGAGTATGTCTTGTGTAATTGTGAAAATGAATTCCGATGTATTTTCATGTGATGATTTCAAGCCTCGGGAATGGCAGGTTATTTAATTTGCAAGCAACAAAACAACCCATCTGTCATTGCCCTGTCAGTACCATGTATTTACTATTTACTGAATACAGTTGTTTCTTGATTTGGTGTTACTGGCCCATTTACATGGATGTTTTCAAAAACTAAGTTATGCCTCAAAACACAGTTTTGGAAAAACCTGTTTTGCATTACATTGGAAAAAAATGCTAAACATTTTTGCCTTTGCATGGAAGTCTCCTTCCTGGTAGTTGTGCCCCACAGGATTAATGGCAGGCTCAGTTAGCCTTTAGGCTTATGGCACATGTGGTACTTTTCAACTGGCCAAAGCACAAAGAAATAGCCTACTGCTACTCCAATTGACTTGAAAAAGATATTACAAAGGATATAACAAGGAAATAATAAACTGCATAGTTGGTGAACAAAAAGCTAAATACTGTAACTGAAAAAAATAAGACTAATTGCTAATTGTCTCAAAATATCAGTTTACAACATTCTGAAAGTTAATTTAAAGCTGAACTACCTCTTTAAATGGAAGCTTTCCACCTGCTGCCTGTGCCCATTTTCAAGTATGATAAATGGTTAAAAAAACATATCTCATGCAATATTTCAGTTCAGAATAGCGCATCACCTTTCTGGCAGATAAAGACATGCAGTCAAAGACTTGCTGTTCAACTCTGCTGTTTATGATATGGGGGAACCACATTGTGGGTGTGTTTTGGCAGGCAGGTCTTTGCATGGCACCTACATTGCAGCTTGAGAATGGACAACAAAACACAATATGGCAAAGTATTGTATCATGACTACAGATGAATGCTGAGAAGTCAGAAATTGGAAAATTGCTTGTTTGAAAAGATATAAAAATGCAGTTGCAACCTAAAATCCACTCCAAGAGGTGGATCTTATGCAGAGCAAATAGCTGTTTTCTCCGTCAGCATGGTTACCTACTGAAAGGCACATAGGACGGTTACTGCCCTCCAGTGGAGAACAAGCATTATATTGGCGCATCCATGTGCTACACACACACACACACACACAAACACACACACACACACACACACACCTTTGATTCAGTATTAGCAGTAGTAACAAACCCCTTCTGTTTTTAAGGATGACAGCGGTGCTCAAAAATGTCCTGTGCCATAGGTCTTACCCACATTCCTCCCAAACCACTGAGCTTTTGAAAAGGGTGGCAGTAAAAAACTAGAGAGGTACATTTCCTGAAGAAAATGTGAGTGGTGCTTGCCGTGGCAAAACTCAGGCCCCCCATATATGTTGGGTGTCTTGCCCAGTCGCCCCTGGTGCCTAGAGAGTACACAAAGTCGGTAGAATCCGGATTAAACCGGTGAAATTTAAAGCCAACCAAATTTTACCATTGAAATCAATCCAAACAAACTGGCTATTTTTGGCTCCGCCCACTTTTAAAAATTTGCAACCCAGTCACCAAATGGACCAAGTTTGAGCACTCTTACATTAACAGTGTAAGAATGACAGGAATTTAAATATTCCCATTGAATAGCGTTAGGTAAAATTTGATTGGCTGTCTTAAGCTCCGCCCATTTTTCTGAATTTTAACCCCAGTTACCTAGTCATGGTCAGTGCCAAGTTTGGGGCCTCCGGTTTTAAAACTGTGAGAACGGCGGTAATCAAAAATTTTACATTGAAGTCAATAGGTGAAAACGGATTGGCTGTTTATGGCTCCACCCACTTTTCCTAAATTTTGACCGCAGTCACCCAGTGAGTAATTGAGCCAAGTTTGGTACACCTAGCATTTAATCCGTGATAATAGCAACAGTTTATCATTTTTCATTAAGGTCAAAGGCTGAAATCTGATTGGCTGTTGTTGCCCCGCCCCTTTTTTTCCTAATTGTGAACCACAGTCACTCAGTGACTAACATACCAAAGTTTGGGAATGCTGTCATTTAATGTGTAAAAATGGCAGCATTTCTATTTTTTCTATTGAAAATCAATGAATGAAATTTGATTGGTTGTTGGTGGCTCCGCCCACTTTTTCTAAACTTGAAGTGGAAACCCCCAGCGACCACATTTGTGATATTCAAGGTCCCTGACATCAATACTGAGAGAATGGCAGCCTTCTTAATTTTTCCCATTAAAACCAATCAAAGAAATCTGATTGGTTGGTTTTGGCTCCACCCACTTTTCTTAATTTTAATCCCAGTCCCCCAGCGACCAACTTTGAGGAGGCTGCCATTAACCGTCTAAGAGCGGCAGCAGTTTAAAATTTTCCTATTTAATTGAATGGCTGAAATTTGATTGGCTGTTGTAGACTCCGCCCACTTTTTGTAAATTTTGGCCGCAGTCACCCAGTGACCCACGGTGCCAAGTTTGGGAGCTCTGGCTTTATTACTGTGAGAATTACAGCTGTTTACATTTTCTCATTGAAGTCAATAGGGAAAATCTGATTGGTTGTTTGCGGCTCCGCTCACTTTTTTGGGTCCCCAAAATAGGACAGAAAAGTCACAACACCCCATTCCCGAATAAGCTGAACGGTTTGACACCCCATTCATGGGTCTGCGACAAACTAATTATTCGATAAATTCCCCATTATAAGTCAATGGGGCAAATTTGGGGACCTCTCCTGCCCCGGGGGTAAAACTTATACCCTCGTGTGGGGTATCATCTGACACAGGTCGCAAACCTCTTCAAATGTGGTAAATTTAACGTTTCTACAAGATTCCCTCTCTGCGCTAGAATCCGTCAAAAGTTGGCCTCAATGTTAATCTATGGGACTTTTCGGGGTGGTTAATTGCCCCCGCAAGGGGCAATTAACCACCCACCCCTTAGAAAAGTCATACCACCCCATTCCCGATTAAGCCGCACGATTTGACACCTCGTTCATGGGTCTAGGACAAACGGTGCGGGACTAGTTACGCGCCAAACTTTCATACGGAAGAAGAATAAAAATAAGTTTGCAAGATAACAGTAGTGATGCTTTGCTTCGCAAGCACCACTAAAAAATAAGTTTGCAAGATAACAGTAGTGATGCTTTGCTTCGCAAGCACCACTAAAAAATAAGTTTGCAAGATAACAGTAGTGATGCTTTGCTTCGCAAGCACCACTAATAAAAATAAGTTTGCAAGATAACAGTAGTGATGCTTTGCTTCGCAAGCACCACTAATAAGTTTGCAAGATAACAGTAGTGATGCTTTGCTTCGCAAGCACCACTAATAACAGTAGTGATGCTTTGCTTCGCAAGCACCACTAATAAGTTTGCAAGATAACAGTAGTGATGCTTTGCTTCGCAAGCACCACTAATGAGAATACGGTCTCTGGAGTTTTGGTTAATCTTAATACTCATCCAAATAGCTGCCAAAATAACTCATTTTAAATTAAACCTAATTTTAAATGGATAACCTAAACCTAAATATTGCATGATTCAGACAGCTTTTGGGTTGCACAGAGACAGTATCTATTTTATATGAAACTGAAACCATTACAGTGGAAAATCCCTCAGTGCACATAACAGTAATTATTACAGGAAGCAAAAACAAAAATAAAGATTCCATCCTTATGGTGGTGGTGGGGGAAATGGGTGGAAAATAAGTGAGGTCACTTGTTCTGCAGTCAGGCTGCGTGAAGGAAGGAAGTGCTTCTAAATGCACAAGTCTGGTTCAGGATGTAGTATTTCCATTAGGGCAGCTTGCTAATGCTAACACACTGCTCTCATCAGATTGTTAGGGAGTTATTTATTAAAGGTCATGTTGCGTTTTCCCAATAAAAATTTGAGTTTTTCTAGGGTAGTTTCACTAAAAACTCAAATTTTTCTGGATTAAAAAAACTACAATTTTACGAGATTTATTATGCTTGAAGCTGCTAAAAGCCCAAATCTGAAAATACACCAGCTAAAATCTGTCGAGGTCATGTAGAAGTCAATGGCAGAGATCCCTTGAACCATTTGAAGATGTTTTTTCAGCCTTCATGACTTTCGGGTTTTTTACGGTGGTTTGCACTCGAAAACTCGATCAACTCAAGGTATTCGAGGTTTTTTAGCCTATAACTCGATCATTTCGAGATATAAAAGTTTTTTTAGCTTATAACTCGATTAATTTCAAGTATTCAAGTTTTTTAGCCTATAACGTGATCAATTTAGGTCTCTTCATAAATAAGGAAATATTAAAGTTGTGTGTTTATTCGAGGTAGAAAAATCCTCACAAACTCGACCGTTATAAATAACCACCTTAGTGTTGAGCATAGGTGATGGTAAAACTCCACTCTGAGGGCCAGTATTGAGTCAGGACCCCACACCTATGCCAATATAAAACTGATGAAGCTGATTTAGGTACACTGTAGTAAACAGACATTTTACAGAAAATGTGTTGCAGACAGAAGTGCAAAATTATTGACTCTCGGGGAGTTGCTCACGATGGAAAATAGATGATCTCTATTGAAAAGAAACAATGCGTAAGATAAGAAGCAATACATAGGGTAATACAAAGGATAGCAGCCTCACAGTGAATGCCGGGGTCAAAAAATAACAACCAGGTAGCATTCTGAAAAAAAGCAGACAAAGCCAAAAAAAAAAAAAAAAAAAATTAAACTGAAAAAAATTGAAATAGGACAATATATGTTATGCTAAATGTTAGTTTAAAGATAAACATATGCTGTAATTCCTAATACGATGTCCAGTGGCATTTCTAAGAGAAAAAATACACAATACAGTGTTGCAAGTGCTGCACGCAGTAGAAATTCACTGCCCCTTTGTAGACCTTTATGTTGTCTAATCAGAACAGAGTAGATCAATAAATTCCATTGGCAATGCAGAAATACAATTCTACTATTGATTCAGTAATATTCATGCATGTAGAACATGAAGGCCTTCCAGTTCTGGTTGTTAGGGCGCCAGTTATACTAAAACCAGAGTGTTTTTAATGGCAGAATGAAAAGATAGATGGCTGCTAAAAATGTTAATAAAAGACATCCCTTACCTGCTGAAAAACAGTTGCGTCTTATAGAGACAGAATTGAAAGGCAAATATTGAAAAACACTGTGCAATTGCTATTTTTTCACCAAAAGATGCAAAGAATAATGGAGATGTTAGGCATTTGTGACCCCAAATTGTTTTCTGTAAAATCGGTAAGCTGTAATACAGCCCAAGAGGGGAGTTACGCAAAACAAACACTTTTTTTGCTTGGGGCAATTAGGAGGTTAGCGAAAGGTGAGTTTTTGCATGAGATTGTGCAGATCTAAGCATGTGCCAGCCAGCCTAGGTGTTACCCTGGGTAACTTACCCCTCGTTGCAGATTAGGGTTGCCACCTATTCTGGAAGAAAATACCGCCCTTCCTATATTCTTGCTTTTTGTCCCTATTAATAACATTGGGATCAAGCATAATTTTTACCGGCCAGGCCGGTAAAATAACGGCCAGGTGGCAACCCTATTGCAGATTCGGGGCATCAGAGTTCACGGGCGCAATCTTCTTCTCTTCGGGAAGAGAGCGGCATATCATTGCATGCACACTTGGTGCAATCTTCTGGTCGCAAACAACTGCACATGCACCGAAAGCCACAGAAATTGCCAAATCGCCGGAAGATACGAAGATTACCGAAGAGAAGAAGATGGCATCTGTGAACTCTGATGCCCTGTATCTGCAACAAAGGGTCTTCCTGCCCAAACCCCTTCTGGTTTCGTCATTACTTTTAATGGCATGACCATTAACATTCTTAACTCTGCACACTGCCTATGGATTATCATGGGCGCTTGATAAGCAAACGATAGAATACAAAATCCTTCTTCTAACTTTCAAAGCCCTCATTGCATTTCTTTGCTTGTCTCCCTGTACATTTCTGTCAGTCTCCTCTGCTCCTTGCCTTTGGAATTCTATCCCAGTATTCCTCCATAAGAAACCTCTCAAGTTTTGGCACTTAAAGGGGGTCTGTCACCTTAAGAAATAATTCCAAATCCTATTTTATGATGTTAGTCAAGCAGAATAAACTTCATTTACACTATATACATAATTTAAACCTTTTTTTTTTTTTTCTTAAGTCTTGAAATTCACAATCACAGCAAGCAGGCCGGTGCCATTTTTTGTGGCACTGCCAAAGTCTTGTTTATGTGATCGAATGGGACACCTGATGTCCATACCCTTAGAGGAATGTGGGAAGAGCAGTGATATCGAGGAAGTGCAGAAAGGGAAGTTAAAGTAATTGCTTGCTCCACCTCTGTGATCCCCAAGCAGTGTCTCAAGAGCAACATGTTGCTCCCAGGGGCCTCAAGGCTGGTGCTTATTTTTGAATTCCTGTCTTGAAGTCAAGGTATTTAAGGCACAAAAACCATGTGCACTACCAAACACAGGCTTCTGCAGGCTGTACGCATGGGGAGAGCCATTATTTGGCATGCCCCAAGTATTTTTACACTTAAATGTGGCTCACCTGTAAAAGAGGTTGGGGATCCCTGGTGTAAGTCAGGCAATTTGTGCCTGTATGACATTTATCCACTTAGACTGTAAGTTCTATGGGGCTCCTTCCTGCTCTCTCTTACCACATGGCATTTAATCTGTGTTTTTATACTTGTCCTTCCTGTGTGTACTTTTTACATATTCTTGCAGCGATTTCCAAATAATTATACATATAGTACAAACACAGGTCTAAGCAGCAATCATGGTAAAAAGACACATTTAATCTTTGTCTAAATAAAAACTACCTAACTGCTTGTTAGCAAGAAAGTTGTAATTTTTTTTCAATGGGAATAGGCCCTTTTTTTTTTAAACTAGATATGTAGGAGTGCCTTCTCTACATCCCCCTTCAGCAGCCTATACTTTTAATGCATTCCACATTAGAGTGTCTGTAGGGTAAATGCCTACCGTCTTAATGACTTGCAGTAACTGTGGCGCAGATCTATCCATTAATGCTCTGCTGCAATTTGTCTTTAAAAAATGCATTGTATCTTTTTTTTTTGCAATTAATTTTATTTAAATCACAACCTAAAACCCACTTTTATTAAATACTACAGCAGACCATAAAAAAGAATATACATTTGGATTAGATATATTGAGGCAGGTTTACTAAAGGGTTAAGTGGCTGTCTCTAGAGAAAATTCGCAAGAAATCCCATCTGCAGGCATATCGCCAATTTACTAATGAAAAGAGACCGTCTCTTACCTCTTATGCCAGAGTTTCCTTCACCACCTTAGACCTGGCAAACTGATAAGATGAAGCTACATCCTCCTCAATCTTATGTCAGTGACATCATTATCCTGTATGCCGAAAAATCATAAAAGTTCTAAAAAACACTGTAGTTTTTCATATTTTAAAGCGGGATTGCCTTCCAAAGTTGTAACTATCGAAAATGTTTGTGTTAATTTTACCAGTTTGAGGGGCATGCCACTTTTTTTTTTTTAGGATGGGCTCATGTCTAGGGCATTAGAGGATCTCTTGTCTTTATTATGCTCCCTTGGGCATTTGTAATAAGTGGCCACTTCCAGCATTTTTGTACCAACATCTCTAATAAAGACTTATATATGACCTATATGTACCAGCCCTATTCAAATTAACCTAAGCGTAAGAGTATGTACGAAGTTTCGCTAGGCTGACATGAAATTCTCACACAGAAGAATTAACACTAGTGAAACTTCTCCAGTGTTCGTCTACAGAGACTCAACTTCGCATTTTAATGAAGCAGCCTAATGGTAATGAATTAAAGGACAAGTAAACCTTTAAAACAAATGAAGGTAAAACTGACGAGGGGGCTATTCTAAGCACTTTTTCAATGTACATTCATTATTTATTTTTAATTCCAAGATATTAAGGGATACATGTACTGTTAATATGAATTTTGTTACAACAGCGCCACCTGCTGGTCAGTTTCCCACCAGTCTGACCACCAAATAGTCAAGGAAGAAGTTGTCAGGAGAAAAAGAGGCTGCTCTGATGTTCTTCTGCTTAGGAAAACAATTAGAAACCTCTCAAATCTTTCCTAAGCAGAAGAACATCAGAGCAGCCTCTTTCTTTCTCCTGACAACTTCTTCCTTGACTAATTGGTGGTCAGAAAATGACCAGCAGGTGGCGCTGTTGTAACAAAATTCATTCATATTAACAGTACATGTATCCTTTAATATCTTGGAATTAAAAATAAATAATGAATGTACATTGCAAAAGTGCTTAGAACAGCCCCCTCATCAATTTTACACTCACTTATTTTAAAGGTTTACGTATCCTTTAAGACCTAGTGAAGTGGCGTGAAGTGTGGTGGAGCCTTTGCTGGCAAACATTTGCCCCATTGTTGGGCTCATCAATTTGTAAGTTGGCTTTAGACAGGCCAATGTATGTAGACCATGTGGGGTACTCCTGTAGTGCAAACTAGTGCAAGAACTACTGCCAGGCACCAGCTGGCCCTCTATTTGTCTAGCCTCAAAAAAAAATACAAGATTTAAGTACCACTCAATCATAACTCTTAATATGTCCACCTTGATTCCCAATTAATACTTCAGGACTTCCCTCGCACTACAGCTGTCCTTCAGAGAAATTTAGAAAGGTTCAAAGGCAAACAGAGCTACTAGTAGAAGCTACTTGTCATGGCTACAAAACAGACAATGGAGATAACTGGCTTTACTAAGACATTACATGTGTTTTAGCAGAGGCAATGCTCAATAAAAGCTGCTAGTCTGTGTGTCTTCACCCTACGGTAAGGTCACACTTGGTGTTTCGGGGACTAATCGCCTCGTCTTTGCGGCAACCAATCTCCCCGAACGCCTTCCCTTACTCTTGCGCAACTAAATCCCCCGAATCGCCCAGTATGACCTTACCCTTAGGGCTCTTGCAGACAAGCGTTTTTAGCTCCCCTCCCCTGCGTTCCGGTGTCATGCGTTCAGCCGCAGGGGATCGCAGGAGTAGACACACTGAATTCTTTTCAATGGGGCTGTACCAAACGCAGCATGTTGCATTTTCCCTGCGTTCGGCCCCAGAATAATTCCAGCTCTTGGTACCACAGAAGTTGCATAGCACAGGTCTAGATAATTACTTTGTATTTAGCCTAGGCACAGGCCATGTATATCTGCTCCTTATATTCCTTGGACTTTGGAATCCGTCTTCTGCCAAGTGTTTCATTTACATTTGTTTCCACACAAAAAAAAAAAAAAAAAAATTATGTTTCAGGAAAGGTCAGCACTGCATACTGACTGGCAAATTGAATAAATATTACTCTACAATAAAGGACTACAAATTGACAAAATAATTCTAGGGCTCTATGGTAGGAAACTGTTTAACCAATGAATAGGAGAATATAACTGTTGTCCATTATGAAAGCAACCCATTTAAAAACTACATTTATTGAGGAGTTCCATTTTGTAAAATAGTGGTTCAACAAGATTTTATTATTACAGTATGATGGGGTGAGGGGTTCAACATATTAACACAAACCAGTTTATTAAAACAAAAATAAAATAATCCCCAAATTTTGTACAGAACAGCCACAAAATTAGTCTACTCACCAATAGCAGCCCCACCCCCTCCCCAAAAAACAAAGTTAAACACAAATCCACAGTCGCATAAGTATATCCACTATCCAATGACCCAAGACATATTGAACTGCTAAAAATAAACAAGTCCAGTATGTTTTATCTTCTATAGCCATAGATTCTGTCAAGATAACATGCATGCTTTCATTCATAGACTTCAAAACCCATCAACCTTCACATGCAAAGATAAAAATCATGTGATCTGCTCTCAAAATGAAGTTTTTTTTAATTAAAAAAAAAAAAAAAGCAAAACAAAAATCACACAGCAATACTACCATTAAATTTTCATTTTAATATCTCCACAAATGATGAATACTAAAGTTACAGACAAAGGATAATCATAATGCGACAGTGAAGAGAGGAGCTTCACATCAGCATTATAAATATGGAATTATAAATTTAAAACATTTCTGGCTTAAAAAATAAATCTGGTAGTAAAGGCGGCTCCAAAACTAGTAGGGTCTCTCTCTGCGTTCCTGGCGATGCTCACTCCTAAAAGAAATTTAAGATTTAGCAGGTTGCCTTTAGAAAAATTAAGAAATGCAAAAACACCATAACACATACTTATCCATTTTGCTGGGGCCACCTCGCCTCCCACCACCAACTCTTCCACCAAGCTGTTCCATAAGGGGACCAGGGGGGCCTGGAGGTCCTCCCCTCCTTCCTCCTCCAAATCCTCTGTCCATGCCACGCCCTCTGAAGCCCCCTCTATCTCCTCCACGACCTCTAAACATACCAGGCCCTCCACGGTCCATTAGGCCTCTGCCTCCTCTCATACCTGGTCCACCTCTTCCACGCTCTCCTCCTGCAATTGCAGCAGTTCAATTAATTTTAAGGGTAAGGCCACACTAAGCGATAGCGCGGCGATTTGACTCGCCGCGACTATTCGCCGCGACTTTTAATCCTCAATCGCTGGCGAAACTTTGGCGCTGGCGTCTATGGGAAATCGCGCAAAATCGCCAGCGTAAAAACACACGCGGCGATCTTTTTTCTATTGTCGCTCGAAATCGCCTAGCGAGGCGATTTCGAGCGACAATAGAAAAAAGATCGCCGCGTGTGTTTTTACGCAGCGATTCCCCATAGACGCCAGCGCCAAAGTTTCGCCAGCGATTGAGGATTAAAAGTCGCGGCGAATAGTCGCGGCGAGTCAAATCGCCGCGCTATCGCTTAGTGTGGCCTTACCCTAAAGGGATTCTGTCACTTTTATGGTTTACTTTTTATTTCTAAATTACACTGTTTACACTGCACTCTATTTAAAATGTAATTCTTAAAACATTCTTTTAGCTGCAATATTGGTGTGGAGGCAGCCATCTCAGTGTAGTGTGCCCTATTCTGAGCTTTGAGAAGGTGCCAGCACTTCATTCATGATGGAACTGTTTTGAGGCTGCTAGTGTTTCTCCCCTTATAATGTATTTCACCACAACCCCAAGTAGTGCTCCCTTCCTGCATGGGTGCTATTCTCATACATCTACCACTTGGGTTGTGGTGAAATATAATAAAGGAGAAACTATAGCTAGGGAACATGACTTGAGCAAAACATTCTTCAGCAGGTGTCAGGCCCATTGTTCTGTTGATAGGCTGATGGCGTGGGGGGTGGTGGCGATATTGCTCGAACTTGTAGTAAAGAATGACTGAAGATCAGAGCACAAGTCACATGGTTTGGGGGCACCTGGGAAATGGACATATCTAGCCCATGTATAAATTCTTGCAAAATTTTAAAGGCAAAAGTGTTAAACGTATTCTTAAAGTACTCAAATGATCAGGCTCAGATTTGCGGCAAGGCCACACAGGCCCGGGCCTAGGGCGGCAAAAAATAGGGGCGGCATGCCGCCGAGCCGCATTGTGGGGACGTGTGTGTCCCCATTCAATAACACCAGCTGCGCCAGCGTTTTTTTCGCCTGCGCACTGGGAAGGGGATGTGGCCATCTGGTCGGACCGCGCGGCCCACAAAGAAATCCGGCGCTGCAAATGATATCAGAACAGGAGTCTTACTTCAACTTTGTCATTAACACAGTACATATTGTATTTCAAAGTTAAAGCATTGCAGCATTGAGGTTAAACTATGGGGAGGGGGGCAGAAAAAATAAAAACCTGCGTAAAATGCGGGTACAATTTAAATTAGGGGATGCAAAGGCGATGTTTCACAATGATTTGTTATAAATGATTACAGCGAAAAATAAAAAAAAAATTAAAAAAAAAAAACAAAAATTGCAAAAAAATTATTTTACAACCAAAAGTAATCTAACTCCAGCTCAAACAAATGTTTCCAGAGGAAACAGGAAAACAAATAAATGACATTATAAATCATGCTATTTAGGGGAGAATTCACAAAAGTGTGGGTAAGCACATAGTTCTTAAAGTGTCTCCAACATGTCCTAAGCACGACAAATTCACAGAAGGTTCTTATTGTTTTATGAATCTGTTCTAAGGCCACATGTGTCGCAAGTCACGTATACCTGAGCTGTGGGGTCTGAAGCAAATTTGGAGTTGGATTAGCCAAAAATGTACCGACTACTAATAAAACTAAATACAAGCACTGAAAATTAAGGATAATATGCAGAAGCAATTTTGTTTCTAAGAACAATACTTTAATTGTGGATTGTATTTAACAGCTATTCTACAGCTATAGGCCAGGTTCAATTAATATAGAAGTTGTTTTAGGTTTTCCAATATGGATGTTTAACTTTGCTTTCAGTTTAGAAAATAATGAAAACCTTAAATAAACCCAATGGGCTGGTTTTGCTTCCAATGAGGATAAATTATATATCTTAGTCTTGATCAAGTACAAGGTATGGTTTTATTATAAAAGAGAAAAAGAAAACCATTTATGAAATATTTGGATAAAATGGAGTCTATGGGAGACCGGAACTCGGAGCTCTCTCTACAACAGGTTTCTGGATAATGGATCCCATAACTGTACATTATATTTTAATTACTTTGAAACACTCAGTTTTTGATGTTAATGTTTCTTTAAAAACAGGAGTCAGAGTTGAAAGATTTATGTACAGACTCCAATGCACTGATGCTTAAGACACAAAAATAGCCACATCCACTTAAATATTTTTTTGAAGAAATTGTTGGCGGAGTAGTATAATTATAGAAAATTGGTCTGTAAATAAGTCGGCACCAATACACCATTTTTTTTTACACAGCATTTGTATGACTTTTTCCCCTTTACCAATATATTGGTACTCCTATACAAAGAGGCAGAAACTGAAAAAATAAACATTTGAGCCACCCTTACCTTGAGGTGGAAAAGGAGGAAAAGGGCCATCAGGCTTAGGAGCCTTACATTGGTTGCATTCTGTTCTCCAAGCAAAATTTTGGTTTTCACATCCCCTAAAGAAAAGAAAAAAAATAGTGAGACGGAAATAGATACATTGACCAACACAGGAGCCACTTTTAGCTTTAATATAAAACTTTAATGAGGCTAAGCAATTTTAAGAGGGACACTGTCAGAATGAAATGTCTTTACATTTGCCAGCAAACAAATGAAATACTGAGCATAGGAAATGTATTCATGAATTTCTGTAAATACAGGATTTTTCTTTAGGTACTCTTAAATTTTGGAGATACTTGTAGCCGAATTCCTCGGTGATCTGAGAGAGGAGTAGTGGTGCCCTAGGCACGGATATCACCCCATTGGGGTTTACCATGACATGGTCTGGTGGTTTGTCAATCATAACTTGCACATTTACAGAGATACTGAATTACTAGTGAAACATGGGCCAGGCAATGTGTATTAATCAAACTCCTCTTCTGTATGTCCACGGCTAACTTGGCCAGGTCACCCTACAATTGTACTTCTGTATTTTACTTTGGTGTGCTCCTCCAACCCCCCTCCCCTTAGAGAAATAACTAAAACCACCCATGATGCTATAGACAAATAAAACGGACTGGCACATCAAGTACAGGCAGTTCTCATACTGGTAAGGTACATTTCAGCATTTTCTTAAAGGAGAACTAAACCCTGAAATAAACCGAACTCTAATGAACTTATTGCACCAGCCTAAAGTTTTAGCTTCTCAACAACAGCAATGATCCAGGACTTCAAACTTGTCACATGGAGTCACCTTCTTGGAAAGTGTCTGCGACACTCACATGCTCAAGTGTTCGCTGAGCAGCTGTTGAGAAGCTAAGCTTAGGAGTCGTCGCAAATTACCAAGCAGAAAGTGAGGTTGGTCTGTAATATAAGTGGACGCTACAGGGCTGATTATTAAATTCTGATGCTAATTGCACTGGTTTCTTAGCCGAAATGTAGTAATTATCTGTATTTCTATTCTATGTGTACTGTATATTGCGAGTCGGTCCCTGAGCTCAGCAAGTGACAGCAGCACAGAGCATGTGCAGTGAATAAGCAGAAAAGATGATGGGAGCTACTGGGTCATCTTTGTAGGCACAGATCTTTACTGATAAAGGGCTGTGGTTGTCTTGGACTGGTACAAAAACCCAAAACATAAATGTACAACATTTCTAGCTACTTCTTTAGTTAGGCTTTAACTCTCCTTTAATCACCTGTACTAGGAGTATTAGGCAATTTTCTTTAGGGCTGTGGCACAGAGTCCACCTGGTAGCATTTTCTTGCAAATAGATGGTTCAGATTAGACAGCTATTCATGTAAGGTGCCATTCAAAGGTATTTTGTGAAGCATTCACCAGCGGGGAAAGACTATACAATGGCAACATTACCTCATCTGTGCTTAGCCAAAACTGCCCATGCTCCTTCATTTATTTTGAGGATATATTTGTCCACCAGCATGTACGAATAGCACAGAACTGTGGTAGCAGCATGAAAACATGGAACCCCTATCAGTTCAGCAAAGCACGGACATACCCTTTTGTTCAACTACAGAGCTTATTCTGGACATACTTTTCACTTATGGTGTATACGAGTAGGGCAAACCGGAAAATTGCTGCTACTCCACGTTTGGTTTTGGTGACAGAGTTAATACACACACAAACCCTTTAACAGATTATGTTAACTATAGTTCAGTTTCTCCATTATACTCACGGGTTGGGACACTGCCAGTCACCAGCCCTGTGCTGGACATTGCCGCTAACTGGACTACCTCGTGGTCCACGTGGCCCTCTTGGCATGAATCCCCCACGGTCCCCTCCTCGACCACCCATGCGACCCATGGGACCTAAGTTAGAATAAAGGAAATAAAATTGTGCATAGTTATGCGATGACAAATATATCAGCCATAGTTTACATACAAAATACCACATAGGATAGATCTAAAAGGGGAGCAATATAATATCTTACCTCCACGAAGAGGTGGCGGCTGCCCTCTGCCTTCACGTAAAAGCAACCCACCTCTCATGCTACCTAGCAAAGACTTTTTGCGAGCCAGTGACACTTTCAACTTGTTTCCATCAAGATCCTTCCCTACAAAAATAAATGTTGACAACGTGTATGTGTATGCTTGGAAAAATAGCATTCCTGCTTTGGGGCACAAATAATTTTGTTCCAAGTGGCCTAAAATTCAATGACAAATTTACTTGTGCGGAAAGGCAGTGCAATGAGCCAGTGACTCCATGCACATTATCAGCCAGTGAGCAGAATATTTCTTTCAGTCATAGCACTCACTAGAAGGCTGCCTAAATATGGGTTGATACAACTGCATGAGTAGTATAGGTAATAAAACAGTATGTAACAATTGGCCAGCTTTCGTTCATACTACCATAAGTATGTACGGTTGAATGGTGCTTTGAGAGAGCGCTTTGGCAGGCTGCATATAAACACTCATTCAGGGAAATAAGGACTAGGTCTGCAAATCAACTTGAAGGAACGGTGTTCAGAGACACCTCCTCTCGCTCACTACTGGAAGGAAATGTCAATCATTTGGATAAACACGAATTGATGACAGAGTTGAGTAAAAAGGAGCAACTATAGGTTACAGAGGCAAGCATCTAGGGCACAAGTTATTCACAGCAGGCTTATTTCTGATTAAGCTGCTGAAAGGACACAGCTTATTCAATGCTTAGTATTAAATTATTAACTGGAGTGTTAATATGAGGACAGACGCAAATGTTTTAATATGAGGACAGAAGAAAATGTTTTATAGGGTAAGAAAGAATCTGCAAAGCCTGTACAGAAGCAATGAGCCGAAGCATACTACTAAAGCAACACTCTAGTGGTTTAATGGGAAACATTTAAATGTGTTGGAATGGACTAGTCAAAGTCCAGACCTCAATCCAATTGAGAATCTGTGGTCAGAGTTGTAGATTGCTGTTCACAAGCAAAAACCATCCAACATGAAGGAGCAGTTTTGCCTTGAGGAATGGGCATAAATCCCAGTGGCAAGATGTGGCAAGCTCATAGAGAATTATCCAAAGCGGCTTGCAGCTGTAATTGCCGCAAAAGAAGGCTCTACAAAGTACTGACTTTAGGGGGGGGGGGGGGGGGTGAACATCTTGGCATCTCACAAAATAATTCATTCTATAGTTTAAAAGGTTATTCTCAAAAACAATAACTTAGTATGGTGTGTAAGCAGTCTTCTTACTACGCATGATCCTGTGCTTTCAGACTAGGTGGAGCATTTTTTAGCAATGTGGACAATTACAAAGTTCATTTAGAATTACACAATACTGAAATCTTCTACAGCCTTTAGGTAACCTGCATTTTAGCAAGGTAGCGGGGGTGTCTGGGTTGCCAGGATCCATTGCCTCTCACTGCATACAATGTATTTGGGGCCGCAGCACATTTCTTTTCATCGGGAGCTATGGCAGGCAGACAGAGCCATTTTAACCACAACTGGTTCTCCCTAACAGTAGCAGCAGTTAAACCCCACATCCACTTTATATGTTGTAACCCTTAGGACACTGCTCCAAATAGCAGTGCAGCAGTAAAAAGTAAAAAAACAAAAATACTGCGTTTCAGAGCACAAGGGCTGAAAGTAGAAAATTGTTTGCCGCTTGTTAGATTTGAAGATTAAATTTAAAAAAAAATTATTTAGAGAACATCGTTTATATAGAGAACAGAATTGTGCATGATGAGGGCAATTAATCGGAGTGCACCATATATTCAAGAAAACATTAGGCAGTTTGCCATTAATAATACTAATCTTTACCATCACAAAGTTCTACAGCTGTCTTCGCTGAAGGTGGGTCTTCAAAAGACACAGTCCCATCTCCTTTGGGCTTCCCAGTTTCCTTGTCCGTAAAAATGTTTACAAGTGGTTGGCCTGTCCGCTTGTTTATCTGTGGGAGAGAAAAAGATGTGTCAGAAGATTTTTTTTTCTTCTTACCATAAAATGCTTTTAGCAGACTATTGGGATTCCTATTATGAAATAAGAGGCTAAAGCTTATAATGGCAGGAACGAGTTTGCACTGGTAGAAAAATCTGATAGCTTTAAGAAAGGGATGGATGGCTTTAAGAAAGAGGGAAAGTACCAAATAGTGAAATTATATCTTAACAAAAGTCCCCCCCACAAAGCAAAATTAGGGAAGGCTCCAGATGGGCATTTACATTGTATCAACTTAGAATTAACTAGCAGATAGACCGGTCTCATTTATACAATAAACAAATCATTTATGATCTGTACATGGTTGTAAGCAGAGCATGTAGCACTGAGCACTTGACAAAGGGCAATTTTGCTTGAAACATGTTGTGTGAATAAAGATTTTTTGCAGCAAAGTTCTGCATCTACCTTGGACTGTTTCACCAACTATATCTTCAATAGCACTGAGTACATAGGGAGGTTCTCAAGAGCCTGTGACTTGTCAGTCAAGGACTGCTTCCCAGATCCAGGCAGAACAGACTCTATACACTTGCTTTTTAAATACAATAGATGCTAAGTCTACCAAGAAACCAAATAAACGGTAACCAAATTTTGTTTTAATGACATTCCTAACTTTTATTTTGGTACTTTGAACCTGCATAACATGCACTGACACTTACCTTGACATCACCACAGTGTTTAAAGAAATCAACTATTTCTTCTACAGTCACATTGTCGTTTAGTCCCTGTACATACACAGTATTGTTTTCTGCCTCCACTTCTGGATCCAAAGGCAATGGTAAAGGCATAGAGGGTCCTACAACACAAAGCAAATTTAGATATAATGCCAAGTGCAGTACTTTTCACAGCAAATGTTTCCTTGTACTAAACAGGAGAAAGCGAGTGTTGGCCACAAAATGCACAAGCGAAATAGTAAAACAAAATCCTTTTTTTAAACTTTCATCTCTCAAGTCTCTTCCAAGCCTTGAACTTTAGTGTTATTTTTTACTTTTCAATACGTTTTTCGCTTGGCCTTTTTTTTGGTACCCCCCAAAGCTTAACACCCACATTATCTGTTCTCTGGAGCGGAGGGTCTGGGGCTGGAGCACCTGGACCACTGTCAAATTGGCGAGTTCTCTACTTTGTATTGTGCATCGGCTGCCCATATATTATTTATATGTCCCCCTCTAGCTAGCAACAAACACACTATAGCAAGCACCTATCTCTGTTGTGTCTAGCCTTTGCCGTATATAGACAGATTTCAAGACATGTACAGATCTATAATTGATCATCAATATAAGGCACTATAGTCTACCCTGGGGATGAGGGATTTTTGAGGAGAACTAAACCCTTAAACAAATGCCATTTTATATATTGAAATAACTGGTCCAGCATCTCTATAGTAGTAATGATCCAAAATTGTCACAGGATTTTTCCCTTCTTGGATTTTGCCAAGCGTGTCTGAAACATTCAAGCATCTGTCTCTCTTTTTGCAGGAGTTGGGAGTCTAACTTTGAATGGCAATTAAACCCAATACAATTTACAGTCCAATTAGGGGATTAGGTAGAGGCCCTCGTTGTGTGGCGCCCCACATGAAAGTCTGCCAGCTGTGTTGCTTTACCATATGTAAGCTTTAAAAGGTATCAGTACGGAGATTAACTGGCACCTGCATTATGCCCACATATAATTCCCCCTGCATTGTTCACAATTGTAATGATCAAACCCTGAAACCCTGTACTGTTTACATCTTAGCCCCAGACAAACTGCCCACATCTCATACAAAATGCTTAAGGGGCACCAGCATAGTGTCACTGTATGCAACACATTTTAGAGTGGTCCCGATAGGTTTCTCTGTCTCCTGCTCCATTCTGCCTGCCCTATGCTCACTGGGTGTGCCATACTCTGCCTGCCCTATTCTCCGTGGGTGTGCCATGCTATGCCTGCCTTATGCTCTCTGGGTTGGACAGTCTACCTGCCCTATGCTCCCTGGGTGTGCAATACTATTCCTGCCCTATTCTCCTTGGGTATGCTATAATCTGCCTGCCATATGCTCCCTGGGTGTGCCATACTCTGCCTTATGTGTATGTCATACTCTGACTGCCCCATGCTTCCTGAGTGTGTCATACTCTGCCTGTGGAACACAAGCCTGGTAGGGGTTATGGCATATGGATTTAAGGGCACGTCTTAATATCACAACTTTTTTCACATATGAGTGATATCCCTGAAGTGAGCAGCAACCAGTTGGTGCTACCACAATTAATGTGGACATGGTCCTGTGGTAAAGTGTAGGTTAAAGTGGGTGTGGTTTAAAAAGAGGGAGTGGTTAACACTGGTTTTCACGATCGGCGCTCCACTATGTAGGCCAGAAAAATTCCGGCCCTCAGTACCATAAAAGTTGGACAGCAGTGGCCTAGAAGATGCTTACAGCTCACTCACTATTAAAATGAAAAGAAATCCTGTCTCTCTAGATTCAGAATTTGTGCCAAAGTCAGTTATTTGGTTAGTTTTTGCTGGAATCCGTTATTTGATTTCTCCATTACTTCTGCTAGGAAAGGGAGCCCCCTAAAATATATATTGCATCAAACAGTCAGTGAATATCCGACACCCAACTTCTGCATAAGACAGAATGAAGAGAAACAGATGGCAAGACAGGGATAGTGAAGTTAAACCTGATTTCAGAAATTTTAATTGATTATATTTAGAAAGTTTCTTATTTAAGTACGATTAAAATTTTTCATTTTCCCCCTTTAAGATCTTCAAACAAAATTCATGACAATTCTGATATTAAAAACTTGCAGTTTTAAAAGGTAAAAAAACACAACACACATTCGTGTATGATCAGAAGTACAACGCCTTCCTTCTACTAGTACCCACCTAAATCAAGATCTGGTCCATCATCCAAGAGTCCTAGCAGACGAAATTATAAATAGAAGTTAGTATACAAGTTCACACATGCATGCACAACACAAACTTCAACATCAAAACTACTTAGAACCACTGTGAAATGTATGGGGGATACCAGGGCACAGGTGGAGGGGCAAGCAATAACCAATTCAGGCAGATCTGTTCTGCACATAAACCTTATTACCACAGGGCAAAATGAAAACCCCATAAAGAAGGGATGCACATGCACTGCTACCAACTAACCAGCAGGATGGCAGCAGTGAACAAAATACTTTTTAAAAGGGGGAAGGGCAATGAAGCGCTTAACACTATAACAATGAGTTGACTCAAATTACTGTGCCCATATTTAACAGTTTAAGTCCTCCAAATAAATCCATGTAGACCAATTTCAGTGCATTAATGCAAGTATTCCCCCAAATTACACACAACTCTGTTCAGATTTGCTTTTCAGCCGGGTAACCATATAACCGTGTATACCCCTACGTAATGCCAGCCAGACTCTTAAACTTCTGCACACGGGGAGTTATACACCATGGTATGGAGGTGAAAAAATTTAAAAATATAAACAAATGTAGCAGTTATATAAGTGGGGAAGGGGCATCTGTGTTACACTACCCATTTGTAATACTCAAAAACTTACCACCAGGCTTACTGAAGCCAGCTCGATCTCCACCGCTGCTGGGAGAATAAAGGTGAAGAAATGAAGGCCTTTTCCCTTTAAAGAGCCATTAACATTCTGGGCCTCGAATGGGGTTCAAGGGTACAGAGCCAGCAGTGGCTTAACATCTCCATACAAAGCATCTGTCTCATCTCGGCACTAATCTTCAAGGTTTTTTTTGTTTTGTTTTTTATAGCTGCTTTTACATTTACATACATCTACATAGGTCTTTATAACTCCGGGTTTAGACCATCAGCAGAAGTATTAACCTGACCAATATAGTAGCAGAAACCCTCATTTCATACATTGAACAAGATGCCATCTTCTGCTTTCATTAGCAAATATTTAATAAACCATACATTGTCCTAATTATAAAGACTACAATAAGAAGAGTGCAGAGGAACACTTTCTTTAGATCAGGGACATTTGTCAAACAAGTGACATATCAAGAGTGAAGACTATAAAGGCAATATTATACCTATGCATTAGTGAAGGATACATAAAGCTAAAGCTGTGTGGGAATTGCAAATCTAAAGAAAAATTATATAATGCTAGTGTAAGCTAAATAGTAAAAAATTTGAGTATCATACAGGTACCACCAACAAAGTTACGGAAAGTCCGTATAATGTGCACAAAATTAGGAAGTAATTCAGGGTATTATGAAGGGGCATAAACTAGCAATACTTGAAAAACTACAAATGACATTATTTAGCTTTGAATTTCCTGTCAAACAAGCATTGCATCTTTAACACTTTTTTTTTTAAATTTTTGTTAGCAGCAAGCTGCCCACACAGCTTAAAACCCTTAACACCAATATTATACAAACACATTTAGAATAGAAGATAAAAGTACATAGAGTTGAAACCTGATGCCACCAATTTGGCACTTAAATTTATGACTGTTTTCAATACATTGTTCTGTTCTAATATAAGTTTTATATTATTGACTGATATTGGGATATTTTTCCTCTCCATTTAGACACCGAGTCCCACTTTTCATAATGCTGTCGGCTGAGTGGGCACTTTTAAGAACTGAAGTGTATACAACGCTCTCACTTTGTAACCTGTGGCATATAAATTTGACAAAGCATGTTAAAAGAAGGGATTTTCATGTACAACCAATAAGAGCAATAGACATATCCAGGCAAATGACAATTCATGTATTATGGTTACAATATAAAGAGTCAAGACAGGGCTCAATGTACTACCAGTCTAGCATGTGTAAAAATATACATGACAGTCACATACTTTATGATCCTGAACCATTTGTCTATAAGATAACTGGAGAACATACAATACTCTATATAGGTTAAGAGTTTAAAATTTACAAACCATAATCAAACATTCTTGGGTTATATTTATCCAAAAGTGAATTTAGAAATCGCCACAGTCCTCTAGAGTAAAATTTCGCCACTCTACATTCATTTCTATGGGATTTTTAAAGGCGTATTTATCAAAGGATGAACTTTCACCCATTAATAAATACTCTTTTAAAAATCCCATAGAAATGAATGGAGAGTGGCGGAATTTCACTCTAGAGGACTGTGGCGATTTCTAAATTCACTTTTGGATAAATATACCCCTACAATTTCTTCTAACATGCAAATTGTCAGAACCATCAGAACAGGACAACACACAAGTAGTAAGAACAAAAAGTTTCCAAAGCCCTGCACCCTTATGTTTGCATTGTCAAGTGACTGATGCCCTATAAACTACAGGACAGCAGAGTTGGAAGTGTAGGTTTCGGGTCATTCATACTTCTGGTGCCAAGTGAAACTAAGTTTGTGCTGAAAACCAAGCCACTAGGGTTGATTGTCGGTATGCATATATGGGGGATGTTATGGAGAGGAGGAAAAAAAACCCCCTTAATTTTTATACATAATACCTGTTAATAGTGATAAATAAGCCTCCAGTGTATTTAAAAAAAAAAATCCAAACCATTTATCATTCAGCCAGTGCAACATTATGCTGTTGAAAGAATAAGTTAGTTGAAAGATTAAAAAAAAAAAAATTCTCTTACCCCATGCCACCACGAGAGCCCCTCCCACCACGGCTCATGCCACCTCTGTCAAACATGCCCCGACCCCTGCTGCGCGAGTCTGAGCCTCCAGAACCACGATTCTCGCCAGAGCTAGAGAAACCCTGATGGGGCTCCTGGCCATAGGGACTTTTACTACTAGAGTGATCTGTACGATAGTTGCCTAAAACAGACGAGAGGGGAAAATGTATGAAACTTAAGATATACAGTAGAACCCCCATTTTATGTTTTTCAGGGGACCAGAAAAAAATTATGTAAAATCTGGAAATATTTAAAATCAGGGAAATTTGTTAAAGTAACTTTTTCTTCAAGTACTGAAAGGATATAAGCACAGGAGTCAGTTTTACTTTGATATACAAAATTTACTGTGTTAATAAATTATGCATTGCAGTGTTAATGTTGCACTATACTCTTGTAATCTCATCCATCTATAAAACACAACATGCAGTTACTCACTCTGTTGTCCATAACTACTGCTCTGCTGCCCATACTGCCCTGGTGGCTGACTGCTATAGGAAGATGAAGGAGGTGGGTAACTGGTGGGAGGGGGTTGCTGCTGTTGGGGTGCCTGGTAGCTACTCTGTTGACCATATCCACTTTGTTGACCATAACTACTTGGCTGTCCATAGGAGCTCTGTTGAGAATATGAGGATTGCTGTCCATAGTTGCTCTGCTGGGAGTAGGAACTTGGCTGGGAATAGGAGCTCTGCTCATAGCTCGATGGTTGGGAGCTAGAATAGCTGTTCAAAAAAAATAAATAAATAAACAATAATAAAATTAAGTTTTATATTTGAAAACAAAGGACAGTGCCATGCTAGGACTCAGTCTGCAGAAATTGAGAGTGAGAGAAACCATAGGAGAGTGAAATAACTCCACCCCCCCCCCAAAACCATAAAATTTACCTTGAAGGAGGGTAGGATGGTGGTGCGCTCACTTGCTGCATTGAATAGCTTGCTGGAACTTGAGGGTAGCTGTAGCTGCTTTGACTATATCCCATGCTGGGCTGTGCATATGTGGCTGTACTCGGTGGGGGCTGACTGGTATCTGCTGGCTTGCTTCCATCTTGAGGTCTACAGAAAAAAAAAAAAAAAAATATATTTCATAACAGAAAATGCAAAAAGTTGATAAAGTTGTGATCTTCAAATCGTAAAGGCTAACGAATGTTGCATCCATTTTACAAGTATTTCACACAACTCACTTACCTTGCAGAAGCAGTACTAGCAGGCTGCTGAGCATAAGAAGGATATGCAGGTTGGGAACCATAGGCAGAGGGTGCAGCATAGGCAGCCTGGGTTGTGGTGGTAGCTGCAGTGGTACTGTCATATCCTGTAGAGCCATAACCCTGCAAGGGCTGGCTATATGATTGGGGAGCAGCTGGAGCAGTGTAACCTGCAAGGTTATTATAAAAATGACATGTTTCGCATTTACATTAAAGAGAACACGTACAGTAAAGTTTAACTCAGGGCTCTTAATTATATTTTTTTCCCTAGAACAGTGCCAATATAAAATGTATCCTACACACACACTGATGAAACGTCATTTGACTCTTACCTGATGACTTCTAGCATTGAATGAAACAGAAGCACTAAAACCAAATAAGTGTCAAGAGATGTCTTCTTCGAATGGGAAAAATTAGCTTTTCTACCAATTTGTCACTCAAACAAAAGAACCAAACATGGAGTAGTTTCCACTGTTTAGCTCAAGAATAAAGTCCTGCAAAATGTTTTGCTATGCACAAGTCTGCTTGTAAGAGTTCCCATTTTAAGTTAATTTCATGTAAATATGTCCAGTGTCACTTGGATGGTAGATCAGGATGGGTAAGCCACTTAAATAGGCCCTACAACCCCTCTTTGCTTGGGTGACAAAGGGGGCAATGTTTAAAGGAACAGTAACATGAAAAAATTACTGTTTTAAAGTAATAAAAATATAATGCAGTGTTGCACTGCACTGGCAAAACTGCTGGGTTTGCTTCAGAAACACTACTATTGTTTATATAAATAAGCTTATGTGTAGCAATGGGGCAGCCATTTAAAGTAGAGAAGGCTAAGGTTACACAGCAGATAAGCTCTGTAGAACATAATGCTGATATCTGGTATCCACTATTTAAACCTGTGCAATTAGCCTTTTTACAGTTTATGATATTTGCATTAATTTAAAACACTTTTTGGTGTTACTGTTCCTTTAACAGTGGTACTGCAACCAAAAATAATTTTAACATACATTTTAAATAATTGAAAGCTCAAATAACAGGGCTCATTTAAAGGGGTTGTTGATCTTCCAAGCACTTTTTACAGTCGAGTTCTCACCAGAGAATCTTTTCTTTTCAATTGCTTTCCATCTTTTATTTTTTTACCATTTTCCAAAATCTAAGGTTAATGTTCCTGTCTCTGGTGTTTCAGCCTGGCAGCTGTTATCCAGGTGCAGATTCTGAACAGTTACAATTTGCTACATTAGTTGATACATTTCTCAGCAGCTTCTGTGGCATATTAGTGACTATTGTATCAATTCTAACAATTGCCTTTAATGAAACTCTGGGATTCAGCTCAGCAGGGACAAAGATAAGAAATATATCAATTTAGAACAGATACAGAGTTTGCAACCCCCAGCCGCCAAGCTGCTTTAGAAAGGTGAAAATTTTACAAAACACAAAAAAACAAAAAGCTACTATTTTCTAATATTGAAGTAATTGAATAAAGACTATTTCTGGAAACAACTGAAAAAATGTGTTTGAAAGTGAACAACAAATATTTTAATCAGCTAAACTGTACAACACAAAGTATAATTTATTGACAGCAATAAAAGCCTTTCAGCAAGGGTTACATGGAAAAATGCTTTCAGGCCTTTGCACCCATTAGGGATACCTGTTGGTGGCTGTCCATAAGAAGTGGCATAGGCAGACTGGCCATAGCTGGCAGCGGTCTGAGCTTGTGTGTAACTGGCATCACTGGGCTGTCCATAGGTGCCATAACTCTGCTGCCCATAGGTTGCCTGCAAATAGGAAATTTAAGAAGTTAGCTTTTCAAGATGACGTTGGGGCTCATCAAGTTCATGCAGAACACCAATGAAGTATAAAATGCTTAACAGCAGGTTTACCTGTGCTGTCTGCGTGTAGCTTTGAGCTGGTTGTGCAGTATATGCACTGTAACTGCATGATGAAAAAGAAAAACACTGAATACAGGACACGTTACAAACATTACTCACATTTTTTTCTATTTGAGCATAGCAGCAGAATGACACTTTTGCAAATCGAGATGTTTCAATTGGATATTTAAAGGGATAGTCACAGTGTGACAAGTTGTGCTGTTTAAGAGCAGTCTGTTGCTAAATGGAAAGATAACCTGTTATCCAGAATGCTCAGGACCTGGGGTACTCTGGGTAATGGATATATCCGTAAATTGGATCTTTATACTTTAAGTCTACTAGAAAATTATTTAAAAAAAACCAATAGGATTGTTCTGCCTTCAGTAAGGATTCATTGTATCTTAGTTGGGTTCAAGTACAAGGTACTGTTTTAGAATAAGCTTACTTTTTAAAATAATGTACATTAAAGGTTATGTCATGTTTTTGGCAGATTAGTCTGATTTTGCAAATAAATTGTTACTCGATGTTCAGGTTGGCAAAACAGTTTCTCATCCAAAACTACTGCTGCACAAATATGGCAGGGCCCTCATGAGGATCAAGTTGGCAAAGTAAAAGCATTGGGAAAATACTTTTATTGCAAAATTATAAATATCATGCAAAGTTATGATGTAAAAAAAAAAAAAAAAAAAAAAGGAAAGGTTTAAAATGTTTAATTTCTGGTGTCCTATTTTTTTCTTCCCATAAATTGTGTGTGCGCAATATTTTCACTTGAGTCTACATGCATCACACTATGCTAATCCTATGCATATAGTGCATCCAACTGTTCAGAAGACACCTGATGTTTCCTCAGTACACAGAATTTAGAGACGATACACCCCCTTGCTTAACATGGCTTATGCTGAACATAATTTTTGCAAATGATTTCATAATTAAAAATCTAGTTATTGGACAGAAATACTAAAGCAACAACATGTGTGGTAATTTAATTATATTTATAATATTATATTATAGGACCAGAGTTCAGATAATTTCTTCTACATATGGCTTCTAACAAAAGGTAATGTAATTTTCTACCTTGCAAGGACCAAACATGGAGTAGCTTGCTTTGCAATAAAAACTTTTTTTAATTTATAAAAATTGACAAATATATGTTTAGCAGAAGCCCCTTTAACAGTACTCTACAAGCTCCCATCAATGTACAGGAATACCTCTGAAAGCATAGCTTGTAAAACATACAAAACAGGTAAACCAACTGACCTTTGTTGGGCTCCAGCTTGGTTATAGGTGCTGTAATCTATAACAGAGGAATGTTACACATTTAAGTAAAAAGGCACAAAAAAAAAAAAAAAAAAAAAAAAGAACAAACAAGCCAAAAACAAATCTACAAAGCAATACTATGGAAGAATACCTAGCTTTACATATTTATGAAATATTATTAAGAATGCATTCTTGTTCCAATGTGGCTAAAAACCCAGTACAGGTATGATTTGGATCTTCATACACTACTACTACTAAATCATATAAACAATAACCCCAATAGACTGGTTTTGCTTCCATTAAGGATTAATCATATCTTAGGTAAATAATTTTTGAAAATTTGAATAAAATGGAGTCTATGGGAGACAGCCATTCCGTAATTTGGAGCTTCAGAGAACCCCCATTTTACATTTTTCAGGGTACCAAGCAAATATGTACAATCCGGGAAAAGTGTTGGAAGTAACTTTTTCTTCAAGTAATGAAAGGATATAAGCACCGGAGTCCATTTACTTTGAGATACATTACTGTGTTAATAAAAAAGGTTAAGCATTACAGTGTTAAAGGGATACTGTCATAGGAAAAAATTTTAAATTGGTAATAGTGCTGCTCCAGCAGAATTCTGCACTGAAATCCATTTCTCAAAAAAGTAAACATATTTTTATATATTTAATTTTGAAATCTGACATGGGGCTAGTCATGTTGTTAGTGTCCAAGGTGCCCTCAGTCATGTGACTTGGTGACATACTCTAATAAACTTCAGTCACTCTTTACTGCTGTACTGCAATTTGGAGTGATATCACCCCCTCCCTTTCCCCCTCAGCAGCCAAACAAAACAATGGGAAGGTAACCAGATAACAGCTCCCTAACAGAAGATAACAGCTGCCTGGTAGATCTAAGAACAACACACAATAGTAAAAACCAATGTCTCATTGAGACACATTCAGTTACATTGAGAAGGAAAAACAGCAGCCTGCCAGAAAGCATTTCTCTCCTACAAGTGCAGGTACAAGTCACATGACATGGGGCAGCTGGGAAATTGACAAAATGTCTAGCCCCATGTCAGATTTCAAAATTGAATATAAAAAAAATCTGTTTGCTCTTTTGAGAAATGGATTTTAGTGCATAATTAACTGATGCTTTTTGGGAAAAAATAAACAGGTTTTCCGATGACAGGATCCCTTTAATGTTACATTATGGGGGGCATGTGCAAGGCCTCTCTGTCAGTCACATACACAACCTAAAAGCAATAAGTGATTGGTGCAGGACTGTTTAAGAGGCAGACTAATTGGAATCGACCATTTACAGGCAGAACCAAGGCAAAATATTCATCTGGTTAGTATTTTAACCCTCATTATTTTAAAAATAACATTCATAGAAGAAAAAAAAAAAAAAAAAAAAAAAAAAAAAAAAAAAGCAGTTTTTGGGATCAGGACAAAACTGATGTAAAATCCGGGAAAACATTAAAGTCAGGTAAATGCACCCATCGAAAGGCATTATGAATTGGTGGGGCCACAACTATGCACTCTCAGGTCTTATAATTATAAAAACAAAAACTATTTTTTTATTGGTATAAAAAGGACCAATTTGGCCTACCCTAAGGCCTTTAAGTGCTAGACTGCGAAACTGCCTTAAATCCACTCACTGGCGGGAAACAACAGCTACAACTCTCACATGATCAGCACCTCAGCCATCACCAATTAAAGGTGTGGTTCACCTTCAAACAACTAGTTGGTTTCAGATAGATAACCAGAAATAACTTTTTCCAGTGACTTTCTATTTTCTTAGTGTGATTGTTTTTCTAGTATTGAAGTGTAAAGTGTCATTTTTTACCTTCTGAAGCAGCCCTGGGAGGCGGGGTCGTCGACCGTGTAAACGGTTCTAAAAATACATACATTTAGTTGATACATTTATCTTTGTCCCTGCCTGAGCAGAATCTCTGGGTTTCATTACAGGCAGCTGTTAGAATTGATACAATAGTTGCTAATACTCCAGAGATACTGCTGAGAAATGTATCAACTAAATGTTGCAAAATTGTAACAGTTTAGAGTCTGTACCTGAATTACTGAGCTGCCAGACTCAAACACCAGAGACGGACATTCAACTTTAAACTTAGATTTTGGGAAAACAGTAAAAAATAATGGAAAGTAATTGAAAGAAGTCTTTATTGCTGGGGAACACACACTGAAAACTATACCTACCAAACAATGTAAGACTGAAAAAATATGGCATAAATCAGATCATATGTAAAACCCCGTTTCATTGTACGATTCACTGTGCACAAAAACACACCAAACTATACGTTAGGTCACATGAGCCAATTAGACAGTTGCGTCTTTTGTTTCTACACTTCTTCCTGTTACAGTTAGAGTTGTAGTATTTCTGGTCAGGTGATCTCTGAGGCAGCACACAGACCATCACGAAATGGTGGCTCAAGGCAAGAGATGTAAAACGGGAATATTTAAATATATATTCCAGTTTGTTAAGATTCTTTCATATGCCACTTAATTTAATATAAACCATCTGTTTTAAGTATTCATTTTGGGGGTATAGTTTTCCTTTAATAGTACTCAGCACTTGTGCATTTTATGCGGTTCTCTTAAAGGGGTTGCTTTCACCTTTGAGTAAAGTTTTAGTATAACGTAGAGAGTGATAGTCTAGAACAATTGGTTTTCATTTTTTATTATTTGTGGTTTTTAAGCTGGTTTTTTTTTATTCAGTAGCTCTCCAGTTTGCAGTGTCAGCAATCTGGTTGCTAGGGTCCAAATTACCTTAGCAACCATGCATTCATTTGAATGAGAATATGAAATATTAATAGGGGAGGGTTCGGAACAGAAACATGAGTAATAAAAAGTACCAATAACAACACATTTGTAGCCTTACAGAGCATTTGTTTTCAGATGGGGTCAGTGACCCCCTTTTGAAAGCTGGAAAGAGTCTGGAGAAGAAGGCAAATAAATCATATACGATAAAATAATGAAGATCAATTGAAAAGTTGCTTAGAATTGGCCATTCTAGAACATACTAAAAGTTAACCTGAAGGTAAACCACCTCTTTAAAAGTGAACTGCTAAGATCATTATATCCAATATAAATGTATAACAAGAGCATCCTCCGATTTCTGATAGGCTATCATATTGAGCAATAAACCTGAGCAGGAGTGTCTGATATTTCCAAAGAAATAAAATATTTTGAATCCCTATTTGGCCCCACCTGTAAATGCAGCAGACCAATCTAGTGTTACATATCCATAATTACAGTGGACCAACGTAACACAAGCAACCAAGCAAAAGAATGACCGACAGGGTCATGGAAAAACAAAATGATATCTATATTTATATACACACACACACACAATATGACAGGGAATGAAAACATTTGACCGTTTTTTTTTTTTTTAATTAATTACTCCAAAATCTGTTTAACAGATAAACGTATCCCCTCTTATCAAGGCAGGGATACTTTTTTTTCTACAAAAAGCATGTCCAAGTAGGGAGGTGCCAGGCTATGAAGTACAGACAAAGGTAAATAAAACAAATAAAGTGTCTCAATGCAGTTGACAGGGATCCACTGGATTCAACAGAAAATTTAATCAAATCAAACACAATACTTGGCTGAATGGAAAGCCTAAAAGTGGCCATAGACGTAGAGATGAGGCATTTCAATTGGTAATCTGCCTTTGCTTAGGGCTGATGTTTCTTTTACATCTCTATAGAAAGCAGTCTACTGCATATGTCTGATTTCCATTAGGGCAGGAGGCAGCGAGCATGCACACTAGGCAGCTTCACCTTTGAGTCAACTTTTAGTATACTGTAGAGCGATATTCGAGACCATTTGCAATTGGTTTTTACTTTTATTACTTGTGGTTGGAGTTATTTATCTTTTTATTCAGCAGCTCTCCAGTTTTCAGTTTCAGCAATCTGGTTACTAGGGTCCAAATTGCTATAGGGGCAGATTTACATAGAGTCGAATATCAAGGGTTAATTAAGAGACAGAACTTCGACTATCGAATGGTCGAATAGTCTAACGATTTTTAGTTTGAATCATTACATTCGAAGTCGCCAATTTGATGGTCGAAGTAGCCAAAAAAACATTCGAAATTCAAAGTTTTTTTTTTTTATTCCATTTCTTCACCCAAACTAAGTAAATGGGCCCCTCTGTGTACCAAAGGGGTCAGAGCTTCATGCTAGATAAAGAAGTTACTGATTCAACAGCAGATTCCAGCTTTTACCTTAGAAATCAGACTCACTGCTGGGAGAAAGGTATGTTCATTTGTGACCCATTTAGATTTTAGTAGGGATGCAAGTCATTTGGGGATTAAGCAAAATCCAAGTGCCTGGCTGAACCAAATACTTAAAGGGATCCAGTCATCGGAAAACATGTTTTTTTCAAAAAGCATCAGTTAATAGTGATACTCCAGCAGAATTCTTTACTGAAATCCATTTCTCAAAAGAGCAAACAGATTTTCATATTCAATTTTGAAATCTGACATGGGGCTAGACATTTTGTCAATTTCCCAGCTGCCCCATGTCATGTCAAGACATTCTATGCAGCACCTCTACTATATACAGTTGTAACTGTCTTCTCTGTAACAAGCATCTTATAACTGCTGTTCCCACAATGTGAATAGGGCAATATTTCCCAAAACTACATTATAAGGCATGTGGATAACCATTTTCAATTTCTAATAACCCCTTTTTAGTATGTTACGCAAATAAGTTTTGTAATACTTACTATTTGGTTGCAAAGCAGAACAATGTTTCAATGCTTTTGCATCAAGGGCACAACAATGGGTTACACTTCTCTAAGCCACGAGTATATTATGTTAAAAATTGTTCAAACCACTCGGCACAGAGAGCAAGGTCAGCAGCCAATGGGTGATATTCGACCTTCAGTGCCCCTTTTATGTGCTTGTGAAAGAAATCTGCTTTCTATGCCGTCTTTTTAAGAACCAAAACAAAAAGCACGCAATATTCTTGCTGACAAACAGCAATAACTGTTGCATTTCACATTTAAGCAGTGCAAAGTGGTGCTAAAGCTTGTGTTAAATTTAGAAGCAAGGAGTGAAAATAAAAAACACCTTCCAGATAACCTATGCTGCAGAGAAGCAAGCAAAAAAAAAAAAAAAAAAAAATGTGCACATTTTCAGGTTACACAGCAGATAGATAAGCTCTGTAGAACATAATGGTGTGATCTGTTATACACTATTTAACCTGTGCCATATAGCCTTTTTTCAATTTCTGCCATTGCTACACAACTGCTTGTTTATATGAACTATAGTAGTGTTTCTGAAACAAACAGATCACTTACCAATGCAGGACAACAGAACAGGATATTTTCACTACTTTTAAAACACTCATTTGACATTGCTATTCCTTTAATTCCTTGATTCAAGGTAAACTGTTTTAAGAACAGTTACAGGACCAGGAATACCACAAAAGTGGCTGTATGTGCATTTAAATGGGATACACTTATTTTATTCACTAAACAAATACAGTTTATAGACATCAGCTGCTGCATAGCCATGGGGTAGCCATTCAAGCAGCACAGGCCAAAACCTCACGTTTACAGAGCACAGAACTGTTTAAACCCATGCTATTCTGTGCAGTTTAACGTTACACGGAAAGAGAACCAGTGATCTACAGGACTATAGAATGAAATAAATTAGGTCAAGTTATTGCAAGAAAAGTTTCTACACCTTAATTAACTTTTAGTATAATATACAGTGATAATTTGAGAAAACTTGCAATTGGTTATTATTTTTATGGTTTTGAGTTTTTTTTAATTCAATAAGAGACTAGAATATGAATAGGAGAGGGCCTGAATAGAAAGATGAGTAATACAAAGTAGCAATAACAATACATGTGTAGCCTTACAGAGCATTTGCTTTTTAGAAGGGGTCAGTGACACCCATTTGAGTCAAATGAAAAGGGGCAAATAACCATAAAATAAAAAATAATTAAGACCAGATGAAAAGTTGCTTGGAACTGGCCATTCTGTAACATAGTAAAAGTTACAGTAAAGGTGAACCACCCCTTTAACAGAAAACAAATGAAGGCCAGTTGAAAAGTACCTTAGAATTAGCCATTCTAACATACTAAAAGGTAACGCAAAGGTGAACCACCCCTTTAAATGTAATAAATTCACGGACATCAAAAAACTCTAATTTCAAGCTATTTTCGTTTACTTCGACTAGGTAATAGTCCAAATTCGATAGAAATCGACATTTATCATGTACTGTCAATTGTGGACTTTGACTTTTTTTTTGGGAAAAACTTCATGCGCTGTTACTTTGATTTGTAAGATTCGATTTTCTTTCGAAAACTATTCACCCCAAAAAAATAATAATATATATATTTTGATAAATTTCAATTGGTCTTTTTTAATTTGAATTTCGAAGTTATGAGATCAAAAAAAAAAAAAACTCCCATTACTTTGAAATTCGACCCTTGCTAAATCTGCCCCTTAACTTTGTAACGTTAAGTTTTTATGTTATGTCCAAACTACAATTACCAATTTTATACAAGTAGAGAGCTGTTCAATCAATAAAAGTGAACCCCCACAAAAAAAGTTGTTGGAAAAGTAAACCATTTCAAGCAACTTTGCAATATACATATATTAAAAAATATGCAGACTTTTCATGATTTTTAATGGTTTCTGACAGTACCCTAAGCCTAGTCCCCCTGCTGATCTGTCTGACTACTTTGCTGAGCAGGGACTACTGTTACTTTGTATCAACAGTCAGCATCCTCCAAAGCCCACAATTCCCTGTACACATGATTTCAATGAGGAAAGGAACATAACAGTGCAATGCATTTTGTGTTATGTAGTTCCTGCATGCTGTCTGTAAACTGTGGAGAAGTTGTTACAATTTGTAACATCAGTGTTTAGTCCCTCCTTCCCTGCCAGGATTTCAAATGATGCAGAAAGAGAACTGTTAAACAGCTGGATTTCAGAATAGAAAATGGCATTTATTCATACTTTTTGAAGAAACCGGTAACTGTGATGGGTATATTAGGGGGTTTCTGTGTTATGTGGGCCTCTATCAAATTTTGGTTTGGAAGCAGGATTGCCCCTTTAATTCTGTAGAGGGACATGAATAGCCAAGAAAAGCAAGAACAATGACATTCTAAACATTATTTACTGGTTAGCTATGTAAACATGTGCTATATAGAATAGGCAACAGTTATTTAAATAAACTAGAGCTTCTGAGGCAAACGACAGTTTTGACCAATGCATGGTTACAGAACATTATATTTAAAACGCACACAAAACCATTACGGTTCATCATTCTTGTTTCATTTGCCTGGTGTATAGAAAACCTTACATTTGTCAATAAAAAGCAGTAGAAGCTGGTCATACCAAAGCAATGAATGCAACAACAGAAAGCGCCTACCAGTTTACTGGAAACTGAATTGCCCCACGTACTGGCACTTAAGTCTATGCTGTTTAGGCCACCTTTACAATAATCTCAATGAAAAATAGCACAGGTGGTTTTAGGTGTCTTACAGAGAAGAAACTCAAAAATGCAACAAATTCAGTGTCTACTCAAAAATAGCCAGGTTTAAGTGAGACAAACGCACATTGATAGCTACATATTGATTTGCATCCTCAGTCCAACCATTAGTTAAAAGGGAGTCATTCGGTCATTATTTTTATGGTACAGTGTACAGATTTTATTAATATTACATTGCACGTAATTAATTCTACCATTTAAATTTTTATTCTTGAACCAATAAGTGTTTTTTAGCTTAACTATTGCTGTGTGGGCTGCCATCTCTGGTCATTTTGCCTAGTCGTGTGCTTTCAGAGAGTCAGCACTTCACTACAAAACTACTTTTGGACAGGCTATTGTTTCTTCTACTCTGTGAAGGAGTCGTAGGAGGACTTGGATTTTTACTATGGAGTACTATTCTCATATATACCAGGGAGCCGTTATCTTACCTTCCCATTGTTCTGTTGATGGGCTACTGGAGAAAATGGAGGGGGTAAAATCACTCCAGCTTGCAGTGCAACAGTAAAGAGAGACTGAAGTTTTTCAGGGTACAAACCACATGACCGGGGGCACCAAGGAAACGGACAAAATGTCCAGCCTGATGTCAGATTTAAAAAATATAAAAAACTGCTCATTTGAAAAACAGATTGCAATGTGGGGTTCCCTTTAAATGAACCCTTTAAACAGATTTCAATGTGGGGAATCCCTTTAAATAAACCTAAAAAAAAAAAAAAAAAGTTGACCGAGCATTTCATGAGTATATATTTGAATGTTACCAATAACAAGACCTGGCCATGTGCCCCTGTTAAGCATATATAAAATGAATGGAACAGCATGTTACCAAAAAAGTGGTGCATAAAATGAACAGTTCTGCTCAAGTAATGATAATAAATAGAAAACAGGATTACTTAGAGGCTTTAGATCGCAAGCTCCACTGGTGGAGGGAAGGGTGTATAGTCTTTGAAAAGCCCCGCGAAAGATACGGACAATACCGAGAGAAGGATTCCACAAGAAACTGGTATTATTGCAAACATATTGAAGTTTATTGTACTGCAGAGGTAATGCAATGGATAAAAAACGGTGCGATTAATATCTGGGTCACAACAAGCGATCAATGGGGACAATCGCTCGGGGAGGAGTAGAGCGCCTTTCAACAACGGTCACATCTGTTACTCAATAATAACACTGCGGCGTCACAATGTGATGCTCAGCGCCTGCTTCTAACCTGAAGTAAAGCCGGAGAGATGCTCAATACAGAGACCGAACATTAACACCGCTGCCTAAAAGCGAGGCCTAACTAAGCGGAGGCAACAACACCCCACTATATTTCATATAAAACGAACCATAGTTAGCTATAAACACGAGAGTCGGCAAATGCATACAGTTTAACACTGAAAACGCCTTTCAGCAATGCAACTGCATCAATAATAACCATAACGTCGTAGGTACTTCCAGTTACTTACCGGTAGACGCCATTTTGTAAGCCTTCAACCACCGCAGCGCTTGTGTAATTGACCACGCGTTGCTCCTGCGCAGTACTCTACGTGCGGACCATACCACTTACGCAGAAGAAGAGGGGAGGCACGCTTTTGGATCCACGCACTAATCAAGCTCAGAATGTCGCGTGTCATTTAAAAACAATAGGAGGCCTGCAGTAAGCGAGAGCACGAGCTGGAAATGCAAAACGCAAATAGTCTACTGTGAGCGCATCCATAAGGTAGAATGGATGGTTTGTTCCAAGTGGAAAAGGGGGCCGTGATACGTTCTGTATGTTTGTAGTCTTTGGGCTGGGACAAAGTAAAATGGCTGTTGATAGGGGTAGGTGTGGTAATATATGGAACACAGTGTCACATTTGTGATATTGTTTTAATTGGCCATTTGTTTTCAGCAGGCGCAGCTTCTACTTTTAACTGATGTTTACCTGCTGCCCCTGTCGTTCTGTATAGGCTTTAGCTACGAAAGACATACTGTACAATGATTGTACACTGGTTAGAAGGAGATGTTTATACTGAGATCATACATCAACCTGTTCCCCAGAGGAATTTTCAATCTAAGGTCTAAATGTTAAAAAAGAGCGCACGTGATTCAATAGATATTGCCTTCGTTTTATGTATACAGAAAACTTATTCTCTCAAAGGTGGTTCGCCTTTAAGTTAAAGGTATTCTGTCAATTTTTATGGTGTAGTTTTTTTTCTGCTTACAGTGAAAATAATTCACTCAATTCAAATATAACATTGTATTCCTGCACCAGCAAGTGTGCTTTTTTTAGTTGTAATATTGGTGTGTAGGCAACCATGTCAGGTCATTTTACCTGGTCATGTGCTTTCAGAAAGAGCCAACACTTTAGGAGGGAACTGCTTTCTGGCAGGCTGTTGTCTCACTGTAACTAGGGTTGCCACTTTTTTTTTTATATTTTGCGTTGGGACCTGGATTTTACTATTGAGTGCTGTTCTAATACCCCAGAGACATGTGTTTTTACAGAGCGTTTCCAGCAATGTTGTGTAATTAGTAAAAGAACAATAGGGCAGAATTATACTGGCTTTAAAAGATAATGGTTTTTTATCAGTGTGATTAATGGGAATGGTAACCTTATTACATTTTTTTTTTCATCCAGAAAATTTACCATTCTTCCCTATTAATAACTTTGACAGTAAGTTGTGTTTTGGAATATTATAACATAGCTTTCCATTTAAAGCCAAACCTAAACTCATAAGGCCCTTAGAGCTAACCCCCCCCCCCCACTAATTTAATTCAAAGCCTAACTTCTAGGCAGTTCAAAGAGGCAGTACACACACTTGAATAGATATGGCAGACCATACTTTTTTCATAATGTTTTAATCAAGAGAAATGTTTTTGGTTATACCTTGCACTAAATAGGACAAAGCCTGAAAACTATCCAATTTCATGTGGTTCTTCCAAACAAGCATGGAAGGAGGACTAGATAATCAAATTACCAGTGCATGGGTAAGCCCCCTCTGTATTATGGCTCTTATACATGAGCATTTTTTAATGGGTTGACAAATGCACGCTGAGCATGTAAAAATGCAAATATTGCGTTTGCATGCATTTTTTTTAAAGCACCTCAGTGCATTTTTTGCCAAAATCAACCCAACACTGTCTTTCTGCATCTATCACTGTTGCATCCTATTCACCAATATAGATATAACTGTGCATGAGTTCACTGCAAATTGGGTTCAGTTGCGCCAAATATTTTCAAAGCCTGTCTGCCGTCATTTCCAGTGATTGCTTGTGTTATTTACGGTGACATCTGCATCTGATTCTTTAGCGACAAGTGTAAGGCGTCTATTGATGCAGGCACTGAGTGAACCCCCATTTTGGAGGTAGCTGTAGCTCCGGGGTTTCATAGGCACAGCAGGGCCTGATTTACAACAAAAAGGCAGGAAGGAATGTGCGGTGCAACTATACGCAAGTGCAAAAAGTGTCTCTGGACACAAGTACTTCAATTTTCAATTTTTCAGTTTCAATTAAAGTGGAAATTGTGAGCAGTGCTTGTAGAAGTAATGCGATCAAGTGTCTCTAAAGAGATGAGAAAATAAATTGGTGGTATTTAAATATAGGATAATATTTGACTGTAATGTATAATATATCCCTGATACGGACACTTTACTAATTAACCTGTTTCCTGTCTAGCATACTATTTATTTATAGACATATGATATAAAAAATGATGCATTTAAGGCCAGGTGGCTGTTAACCAAAAGTTTAAGATTGTTTATCAATATATTAAATATAAAGTTTGATAATATGACTCCTCTCAGTACCAAAACAACACAAGCAACTTGTTTGTTTAATAAAATCATGAATTATCCTTGAATTCTGTTTTTAGTTAAAAATCCTTAGGACACCAAAAATTTCTTGAATCTGGCAGCCCTACCATAAATTAACAGATTATTTGGACAATGTAGGTTTTTATGATTGTAAAACTGCACTGCAGAATAGGGGTTATTCTAAAACTGTACCTGGGAACACTTGAGCTCAAATGGAAATGGTGGCCCAGGGGAATGCAAGATTACAGATAGCGATCATTCCTTCTAAACAAATTTAATTGCAGTGTTTAGTAGGGGGTTGAGACTCATTACAGAAATGTGTTTCCTTGGGTGAAGTCTTTATTTTTAAGAACTTGTGGACAGATATTTTAAATTATAATAACTGTTAAGTCATACACTTCTTGCAAAAAAAATAAAATAAAATAATAAGGAATATGCTGACAAATTTACTATAATGTCTTTCACTGCTTTGAGTAATCAAACTCTATACTGTGCTGTAGCACTGAGCTCTAACACCCCATCAAATATTTAAGCCTTGAAAATTAAATTAATAAGCATTGCATTTAAACCAATTCAGCGTGAATGAATAGGGGGCTTTGTGATTTGAGCAACGCTCTTTTCCGTTCTGAAACATTGTGCCCTGGAATCTTTTTAAAACCTAAAAAGCTGGCATTTACCACTCTGAAAAATTACAATATATATCGGCTTCCTGTTGTTTTCAAATTGTACACCACAAAAACTAAATTTTCAGTTGCATAATATTTTTCTAACCAGTTTCAAGGGCATCCATTTTAATAAGAAGAAAGGAGGTTCCTACTTAATATTGAGGAAGGGTTTTTTTTCTTGGAGTAAGGATGGAATTTTTTCCCCCTCTACTGCAAATTATAGAGGCGTCAGAAGGGGATTTTTTGCCTTCCTCTGGATCAATTAGCAGTTAGGCAGATTTTATAGAGACATAAAAGATTAATTTTAATGCAGGAGTATAATTACAGAGAAAGCAGAAAGTGTAGAACACCCTCTAAGGCCTACTTAATGAGGAGTTTCAATATATATAGATATATCTTGATAGATAAGGTCAATTTATCAATATTTTTGGGCCCTAAATTTTATTTGCTGTGGGGCCCAATAATATCTATTCACTCCAGTGGATTGACACGTCTTTTTTTTCAACATAATTATGTTTCCAAAACTGTATGTTTTAATGATACATTTGTTCTTCTCCACAGCAGCACCTGGTATATACTTGCAGTCAAATTAGAACGATTGCGTCCAATATAGCAGGGCTATAAAGCTGGGGATGATCAATTAAATTGTAACAGATGGAGAGTCTGCTTCCAGGCATACTGAGCTACTACAAGAGAGGGAAATCAAATTCATTTTTTTAAAAGCACATTTTTAGAACTCCCCCCCCCCTCCCCCAGAAAAAAAACGGGATTGTGAAAAGTGGTAATTTGAGTTGGACTATTGAAGAAAATATATGGAAATATAAGGCAATATAGGCAATATAGTTCCTCATTGAGACTTATTTTATTATAATCCCTGGGATTTAGAATAGTGGGGTAAACTATTACCAAATGACGACTAACCTCTGGTTGGTGGATAGGCTTATAGACCTGAAGGAAGCATGTCCTGTAAGCAACCTTTAGTAAATAATAATGTTACTTTGTCTATCAATTTGTCTCACAGAACAACAACCCCAATTATTCTGGTTTCGGTGCTTTATGAGTGGGATGATACAATGAAATGAAGGTATCTTTCTTCTGGTCTCTTTCAATTATTCCTTTATTAACAGAGTAAACAAAAAAAACTTGTTGTCAGCGTAATAATATTTTTTTTTTCTTTGTTTCACGGCCTATCTGAACAGTCTGCCTTTTCTGTGCCCCTGTTATGTTCCTATAGCCAGGTCATAGTTAATACTGATAGCAATCAACTACCGTAATATGAGACTGTTGTATGAGCCCAAACAAAAGTGGTTACAAAGAACATATTTGTAGCCTTTAAATGATTTGCCCCTTTAGTTGGTTGGTTGGAGTATAAAACTGAAGAGAATAATGACAGTCTGTTCAGGTAGAGTAACCATGAGGCATGTAACATTGAGATTGCGTCACCATTATGTGAAAAAACTGACTGATGTTTCACCTTTTCATATGGGGGGGGGGGATATCTTAGGTAAAATATTGAGTTACAGTAAAGCATTTTTTGGGCAAAGGCTAACACAAGTGTTCAACTATGCAGCTGTGAGTCTTGGTACACATGGGCAGAGAAATCTACCCATATGTTTAGTTATCAGTGTGCCTTATGTTGATAGTATCAAGTCAGTGATTGAGCAGATATGTATGTATGATCACTAGGAATGTGCTAGCCCAGCTGATTTAAGTATTTGGCTAATAACCAAATTGTTTCCTGTATTGGCTGAATGTAATTGGATGAATCTGTGTGTGCAGCCGACTGGTCATCAAAACATCTGTTCATTTGTCCGTTTCACCAGGCAGATCAGCCTGTGTGTTTCCACAGAGAGGTGATATGTACAAACCTGCTGCAATGTAATGCTACTGTATGTAGGTGAATTAGTAGCTCCATATATCACCAATCTCCTTTACAGAGCCATGGCCATCTTCCCTGTCCCAGTTCAGATACAACATAATTTTTTTTTATCCTTTCATAGTTTAGCCACAATCCCACTGTTAGTGCAGGGAAGTCTAGTTCAGCAACAGCTGGCACTACTCACACCATGTGTCTCCCACTCTATTCTCCTTTTAGATTGTAAGTGCTAAAGAGCAGGGCCCTCTGTACCTCTGCTTCTCATTCTTGCAGCATTTCTAAATAAACTGGATGTATCAAATATATACCCTTCTGTTGTACAATGCTGCAGAATAAGCTGGTGCTTTATAAATACTTGTTCATTATAATAACTAATCTATCTGTTTGAGCAGGTGTTTTTTTGTCTCAAGCCCAATCTACAGAAATGCTGGGAGCATGGTTGGGGGGGTGTACGGGCACCCCTTGGCTGCTGTCTGCTAATGATTCTTATAATCTGCATGGCATTCATTGGGGAAAGCAAGTATATGGAGTTGCATCTGGAAACCCTACAAGATGTATGGGCAGGTAAGAAAGTTCAAATTCCATTATTGCACTTATTTTCTACAGTTGAATGCTATAATACTTTAACACTTGACTTTTGTATGTCTGTTTTTTCAATTTCAACATAGGACACCGCTTATTCACCCACATACTTTGTACTCCGGATCCTAGTCTTCTGCTTCTATCCCTATTCCTGCTTCCTCTTCTTTGCTGGCAGATAGAGGAATATTTGGGGACTTTGCAATTTCTGCAGCTCTCATGTCTGTGTACCCTGTGCACTGGCACACTTTATCTCCTGCTGTCCTGGCTGCTGCCCTCACCCACAGTACCAGCATCTGGTTACCTGGCTACTCAGCTTGCCTTTATGACAATTTATTGGCTGGTTCTGCAGGGCCGTTCCCACACTAAACTGACACCGTTGCTGCTCTGTGGAATCCTGATTATAACTGAGCTCCTGTGTACACATTGTCCATTTCTGCTGCACATCTGCGGGATCATCGTTGGCATGACTTGTATCCTTTCAAATAACTCCGTGTGGCAAGAGTCTGCGAATTTCACTCATTTACGTGGATGAACAGTAAATTTGCACTGATGCACTAACCAATGGAAACTGATAAAATTTTTGCCAATTATTCATCATACTGACTAGCAGTTTGGTTTACTGCCCTGGTGCAAATTTGCTTATTTTTAGCATACTAGCTAGGGTTGCCACCTGGTTGGTATTTCACCAGCCTAGTCTGTAAAATATTAGCCAAGGCTGGTATTACAAATATACGGTTATCTACTTTGTGGTAAATTTGTAATAACTAGTTAATCTGCCCTTTTCCCCTGTTTTCAGCTCCTGTACTCACAAAATTCCCACCCAGTTCCAAGCTTGATGATACTACTCCACCCTTCAATGTCACAATCTATCCACAGTAAGGTTGTCTTAAAGGGGTTGTTCACCTTTCAAATACTTTTCAGATTGATCTCCAGAAAGAAAGACTTTTCTCAATTGCTTTCCTTTTTTTTTTCAGTTTTTCAAAAATTTAAGTTAAAATCTAGTGAAATTTAAAGTTTCATGTTCCTGTCTCTAGTGTTTCAGTCTGGCAGCTCAGTAATTCAGGTGCTGATTCTGAACTGTTACAAATTTGCAACATTTAGGGGCAGATTTATCAAGGGTCGAATTTAGAGTTCATGGAAGTTTTTTTTTTAAAACTCCCATGAACTCAAAATTCGACCAACTGCAATTTATTAAAAAATTATAATTTTTCAAACTCTGGTGAATGGGATCGACCCGCAAACTCAAATTGAATTCGATTCGAGTTTTTTCTCAGAAAAAAAAAAAGATTTTCAGGTAGGATGCAAACAACTCCAATGACGTCCCCCATAGGCTAAAACAGCAATTCAGCAGGTTTAAGGTGGCGAGTAGTCGAATTTGCGTTCTTTAAAAACTCAAATAGAATTTGAACTATTCCCTAGTCAAATTTCACAAAAAAAACCTCAAAAATTCTGATTTTCACTTCGACCCTTGATAAATCTGGCCCTTAGTTGATACATTTCTCGGCAGCATCGGCGTTCCCCCCCCCCCCCCCCCCCAAAGCTTTACAATTCAATATTAGAAAATAGAAAGTAATTGACAAAAGTCTTTATTTCTAGTGAACTACAACTGAACTAGAAAAAGTGTTGGAAGGTGAAAACATCTTTAAAAGGTGGCAACCCTAATACTAGACCTTCACTATATGCAGAGATGTATACAAGTTAGAATATATGTTATCATTTAGAAGTAATGGGGAATTAAAACAATTTTGTAGAAATGAAACTTTAGGAAAGATTTGCTGTTTGCTAGAATGGAGTTTGCCCATATCACATTCTTGAGTATTTTTACCTTTCTGAAAATGAATGGTTTGGTGGAGCTGTCTTACTGTTAAATGCATTTGCAGCACAAACCACAGACAGACATATTTGTTTGCAGAACTGAAATGTCAGTTATGAAAATTAAAATGTAAAGTTAATATTTTGGGGTCTCTGGAAGTCAGTGAATGAATATAGGAGATAAGTTCACGGTTTCCTGGCTTTTGTGTACATTTGTATTCATACCCAAGGGCACGTGGGTTGCTGTGATCTATTCAAGATTCTCAATAGAATTTCAGCCAGACAATGCACATACAGTAAATTTATTCTGGCTAAAAGTGTGACATTAGCTTAACTGTAGGTGTGTGATACCAAGGAGTTTCAAGCATAGCTCTTATAAATAATTTGCTTGAAAATACTGTCCTTAGTACTATGATAAATTTGTGTAATAAGACTGTCGGTGTTCTCCTTACCTTTTCTAAATAGTGCGTTATAGATTACTCACTTTCTTGAAGCTAACAGAGTCGCATAGAAAAATGCTGGAAAAAAGCAATGTATTTCACTACCTGGCATCTGTTCCCTTTGTAAAATGTGTTCCTTCTAAGGATAAAGACACTCTTTTGCCAGTGATTGACTCCAGAGACACTCTTTTGCCAGTGATTGATTCCAGAGCACATGAAAGGTGGGTTATTTAAAGTTCAGTGTAAAAATAAAAACTGGGTAAATAGATAGGCTGTGCAATATAAAAAAATGTTTCTAATATATTCAGTTAGCCAAAAATGTAATGTAAAAAGGCTGGAGTGACTGGATGTGTAACATAATTGCCAGAACACTACTTCCTGCTTTGCAGCTCTTTAACTCTGATTTAGTCAGCAACTTAAGGGGGGCCACATGGGACATAACTGAGCTTGCCATTGATCATTATAATCCTTATTGACCCATGTGGCCCCCTCATAACCATTCAGTGGAAACCAAGAGAGCTGCAAAGCAGGAAGTAGTGTTCTGGATATTATGTTAGACATCCAGTCACTCCACCCTTTTTACATATCATTTTTGGCTAACTAACTATATTATAAACATTTTTATTTTGCACAGCCTATCTATTTATCCAGTTTTTATTTGTATAAATTATATGCCTCTGTTTCATATGAATGTTTCTGTTACAGACTTCCTTTCCCCCATGCTGTTCTCCCTCAGTCTGCCACTTTTAATGATATAACTTGGGGAGAGTTATCCTCTGACACTTGGTTACACGATGGCTTAAGAGACATGCCACCAGCCTCTCTGTTAATGGAATCAGAAGAGTTGGAGGAACAGCTACTGAGCGCTAGTATCCAGGCATCGCTAAGAGAGTACAGGAAAGAAGAGCCTGAAGAGTATGCCCTGCAGAAATCCAGCGTGTCTGCCCTCAGGTGAGTAAGATACTTCCATCTGTCTGTCCATAGTTACTCAAGAAACAAGTAATTGACTGTCACTCCAGTGGGATTTAAAAAAAAAAAAAACAAGTGGAATTGTTGTAGAAAAGTTCAGCACCTGCACAGTTGTTACTGGAAGATAGCGAGGTGGCAGTTTAACACAAGAAAAACCAAACCCCTGATACATATCTTGGTGTGACATAAGCTTTTCAGTCTGAATGTACCACATGATGTAACAGCTGCTTTTCTTTTGATGTAATATTTACCCACGTTGTCATAATGTTTTTCCTTAGTACCCTCTGAGGATTTGTATGTTTATTTCAGGCTGCAGCAGTTGGAACGGATGGGCTTTCCCACAGGACCTGCAGTACTGGCATTAGCAGCAACAGGAAAGGTGGAAAGAGCAGTGTCCCTGCTTGTTGAGGGGCAAGTTGGAGCAGACATTAGAGTGACAAGTGAGAAGCCAGCAACACAGAGGCACTGTGGCCCACCAGAACAAGCCCATACATGTGATGTCACAGAAGACAGTCATTAGGCATTCTGACCTACACATAAATACTTAACTGCCATACAAACATTATTTTATAGGATGTATAAAACTCCAGTATGCAGATCCATATCAACATTTGCATGGTGTAAAATGCTGCGGTGTTTTCAAGCACAGGAACTGCATGACATGAGCAATCTTTTCTAATAGTTTTTAATATTATGAGTTTTACATTATTTGCAGGGTCTTCTAATAAATATACAAAAAAAGATGGGATTTTTGTAAAAAAAAAAACAAAAAATAGTATTTTATTTATACAAATGTATTTATTTTTCATGGTGGATGACAAGATTGTGGGATATGTATCTGCTTGTTCTGATATGGGTGTTAATGTATATATCATTTACTGTTGCCCACTCATCATCCTGTTTTTTCAGTCTTTACTTTACAGTTTGTTATTAGATGCTGTTTGTTGGGGAATTTTGATGCTTGAAGGGGTGCTTTAGAATCAATTAAAGGGGCACAGATGTAATTCTTCAGTTAATACAGAAGACTCATGTTCATATAAAGCTCTTGGTCCATGTTCCATTATTTATAAGAGGACTAAGTGGATGCAAGTAAAATCATTATTATTGTATGGATACTTAAAGTGGACCTGTCATCCAGACATAAAAAGCTGTATAATAAAAGTCCTTTTCAAATTAAACATAAAATCCAAATTTTTTTTATTAAAGGGTTCATAGCTGTTGTAAACACATTTAAAAATGTCAATCAAATATTGGCTGCCCCTCTTATATGCCTTAGGCATAGAGGCAGGGCAAGCAATTACTTTAACTTTTCATTCAGCGCTTTCTAGATGTCACTGCTCTCCCCACATTCCTCCACTTCCCTTAACCATTTATTTGTGTAGCCAGTACATGGGGATGGACATCAGGCCCCCCATTCTGGTGCACAAACAAGATTTTGAGATAATGCAAGACTGCCTGATTGCTATATTTATGAATTCCCAGACTGAAGGAAACAAGATTCAAATAATTTATACAGTGTAATTAAAGTTAATTTTGCTTGACTAACATTATAAAATAGGATTTGGAATATTTTTGTTGGGAGACGGGCCCCCTTTAAGTGGAAACAGGGACGCACCTTGGTAAAATAAACATTAGGAAGTCCCTTCATTGGTAGAGCAATTATCAACACAATGGCTGAGATTGCAGTGCAAGCCCCCAGGACACACAAAGTGTCCCTATAGGATATAGCTGACATCAACCTTTTTTTTTACAGGGGGTAGGTAGTAAGGCACTTTGATATCAGCAGGGTGAAGAGAATTCAATGTTTTTCAGCTTGGCACCATCAGAAACTTTCCTCCTCATCCTCATACTGTTCAGAGGGCATAAATCTGTAATGTGACGGCCCATTGCGCCTGCCCCGATAAAATCCAGGAGCACCAGAGGGGGTAGGTCCTGTTCCTGAACCAGCATCAGTCTCTATGAACAGAGAAAGGGAAATGTATAGGTATGCTGTTAAATGCTGTAACTATATAAACCTACTTAATTATCAACAGTACATTATCAACACTTCCTTGATGGTTACCCTGCAGTTGTGTACGTTTCTGCAACATTAGTCTTTGCTTCCTATTCCCCACTGTTATAATAAGTATGAGCAGGTGAAATAAAGTAAGTATAATCCAGCAAGTTATGACCTGCACCCAATAAAATATACAGTGTGCGGCTGTTTTTCTTCCCGGGACGTAGGTTAAACCTGCAAGTGATGGCACAGAAGGTGAAAAAATGGTTACAGAAGGTAAATTGTGTTGAAAACAAGAATGTGCCAGTGCATTATACTCTTTTAAATATAAAAGGAATTTGCTTAAAAAATAGGGTTTAGGGTTGATTTATTGAAAAATATGTGTAGAGGAGCCAGCGGCTCTCTGCGCACAGAACTGCAGGATAGGAACCAATCAAAAGCTAGGCTGACCCCATAGGAAACTGAAGCATGTCATTGATTGTGTGACTGCAGATACAAGATTCGCTATGCCCCTGCTTCTGGCAGGGACCGTTAGGACATGCTCACCCCTTATTGAAACATGGACAGAGGCCATAGCAGGTTTATGGGAAGCTCAAATAAAAGGGCCATTTTTAAATGCACTTTTAGTCCAAAGTGAAACCAGCTTATACCATATAGTATTCATTATTGCCTACGAGGTTAAGAGGGCTTTTTAGTCCTTTAAAGTGAAAGTGGGCATCATTAATGTAGTTCAGTGGTCAGTTCGTGGTCTATATGCTGTTTTAGATGAATTTAAACCTGTTGTCCACCCTATGCTATATATGAAGGTGACGGATTTTAGGGTTAGCAAAGCTTTCAATCTCGGTAACATCAGGGGGCAAGTTTACTTAGCTCGAGAATAGAAGAAAAAATACTTCGAATTTTGAATGTTTTTTTTGGCTACTTCGACTACGACTTTGAATCGAACGATTCAAACTTAAAATGGTTCGACAATTTGACCATTCGATAATCGAAGTACTGTCTCTTTAAAAAAAACTCCGACCAAGTACTTCGCCACCTAAAACATACCTAACATCAATGTTAGCCTATGGGGAAGGTCCCCATAGGCTTCCTAACAATTTTCTGATCGATGGAAAATTGTTTGAACGAACGATTTTTGTTCGATCTTAGGAAATGCGGTAAATCCTTCGATATTCGAAGTCGAGGGATTTTACTTCGACGGTTGAATATGGAGAGTTAATTAACCCTCCATATTAGAACCTAAGTAAATGTGCCCCCAGTTTGTAAATGCTTAGCCAAATAAAGATAGGGACTGAGAGAGAGCCAATAGCAAATATTCTAGCATTTTTGGTGACCACAAAGAGTCAAGAAATACATGATTTAAAAAAAAAAAAGAATACACTGATAAACTGACATTTCTGGAATCCAAACTTTTCTTTTGTTGCTGTTGTTGAAAAGTCATCATCACAGTTTGGTAAATATGCTCATTTATTTCCCTTATTTTCAACGGGCTACATGAAAACTGCAAGCACAGCTTTGTGTGATAATAGAAACCATTTGTAAGCTGTGAGAGATACCAAAAAGAAAAAAGACTTTGCAGTTTGAACTATAATACCCAATAGATCATTCCAGTAAACTTTTAACACACAAAAGGAGTATGTATAAAGGTGTGTTGAAATACACCAGAAACCACTTAAAAGGGGAACTATTGTGAACATTACAATGTAATATAAGCTTCTGCATACTGAAATAAGAAACTTTCTAAATACATTCAATTAACAATTCTGTATCATTTCTGAAATAATCACATTTATCTTCACTATTCCTCACTCAGCATCTGTTTCTCTTCATGCAGGAGTTGGGTGTCAGATATTAATTGACAGATCCAATATATCTTATAGGGGGCCTTTTGCCTAGAAGTGGCCTAATCCCAAATTGAATCCTGCATTCAGTGCTTCTCTGTTAATGTATGGCCTTAGTCTGACATACAAATATATATATATAAATATATATATATATATATATATATGCCAAAAAGCTCATTGTAATGGATTATTTCTGTGATTGAGATGCATGGTGTTAATTCATGCATAATAACAACAAAAATATGGCATTCATTTTAGCCATCTTTTACACTGATTTCCTGGCATAAAATATTTTAGACATATTTACAGTATACATGCCCAAAGCATGCAATTCAGTCTACATACACAAGTCCACGTGCACACATGCACCAATAATGCACAAACAGCATGCCCACTATTTGTGGATATCATAAAAGGCTGTAAGGGTAACCTGTTCTACTAGCTCAGTATTTATATTCAGACATATGGGATATTTGAGGTACAGCCATACTCATTTTTTTTAAAGGCAAGCTCAACAGAAGATTTCATACCAATGTCATTATTAATAGCTAGCATAAATTTATTTTCATTAAACCAAGCTAATTATTAAAACTGGTAACTGTAAACTAAAGAGGCATATTGGGAACAAGTTACCTTTACAGCCAAGTGAGTCAGGTGCATACATGATTAAAAGGATATAAAGGACCATTTAGTCGATAAAAGAAGTGCAAGACTGTGGTTACCTGGCCACATAATGTGCTCAAGCAGAGTGACCCTTCTAACCAGCAGCTCCAGCTGTTCTTGTAGCTGGAGGAAGGAGGCTAGGCTGACCACCTGCCAGACCGAAAATAGAACAATGGGATACGGGTCCAGCAAGATGAGAGAGTGACGAGTCAGATATAGAAAATGTAGGGTGAGGGTAAAGGGTAGAAACTTGAAGCTAATCCCAAGTCATGAGAGAAACCACATAGTAAAGTAAAAATAAAAATGCATTGATAGAAAGAAGAAAAATGATACTTGATGGTTTATTGTCCAGATTTATAAAGTTATAATCTAACTTAGATAAACAAAATTTAAATTCAGTTTAATTAAGTGTAATGAATAAAACATTCCTTCTGATTGCATTGCACAGTGCTACAAACACCAGTATGAAGAAGAAAAAATAGAGTAGGCATGTCTTTCATAGTTTCTAATCCATATCATGTAGTCCAGATGAACAAAAGAAGGCCACAATCCTTAGTTTTTATAAGCTTTTTTTTATCACTCACTCCACTATCTTCCAGGTATATGAATGTATATTTTAAATGCATATTTAAATGCTCTATCATAGTGTAAATAGGCTCTTAATATATCTTAATATAAGAAAAGAAATATTGTGCACTGAGAAAAGTGATATGGTGCCAAAAATAAGAGTCAAATTGCTGACCATCAATATAGATTGAGTAATGAGGGAAGACAGAGAACGGGGTGGGTATAAAGTGCTAACTACATGTTTGTAGTTAGCATGCAGGTTTTAGGAGGTTTGAACAGCGAGCAGCATGGATATAAAGCAGACAGCACAAATTTTGTCATAGGTCCAAATGAATTTAATTCGTAAAGCATGCAGCTTCTGTACTATCCTAGAGTGCATAGTTTCAAGCATCTTTGTTGGGCAGCTCAGCATACTGGAGTGGAGGCTCATAAATAAGACGTAGGTATCTTCTGAATTGCCTTTACCTTGCGTGTTATTCAGGACAGGTGTTAAAGGAACAGTACCATCAAAAAATGAAAGTTTTTTAAGTTAATAAAAATATAATGCAGAGTTGCCCTGCACTGGTAAAACTGATGTGTTTGCTTTAGAAACACTACTATTTATATAAATAAACTGCTGAGTAGCAATGAGGGCAGCCATTCAACGGAGAAAAGGCTCAGGTTACACAGCAGATAGCAGAAAAGCTCTGTAGAACATAATGGTGTTATCTGTTATCCACTATTTAACCTGTGCCATATGGGCCTTTTTCAATTTCCGCCATTGCTACACAGCAGTTGTTTATATCAACTGTAGTGTTTCTGAAGCAAACAGATCAGTTTTACCAGTGCAGGGCAACAGTACATGACATTTTAATTTTTTGGTGTTACTATTCCTTTAAGTACAAGACAACTTTGCACATACAAGTGATGCACTCCAGAGTTGCACTACATGGGAGAAAGTATACATTGCTCTAAAAGAAGCATCTAAAAACTCTCCAGAATTGTGCTTACTGCTCAGTAGTCAGTGATTCCTGTTGTCTAAAACTGATCATGAGTCTTGTGTTCTTCTTTTGATATCTTTTTGAGATCAAAAGTGCATTTATTTTATTATATATTTATATAAAATATATATATTTATTTTATTTAAACTCACAAAAAATGTAACTGTGCTGATGAAAAAGAATGGCTAAGACTGAAATTCAGACAGGACTATTATTATGACCTCTCTTGGCAAGAAAGAACTGCAAATGTAACTCTTGTGACTTCATGAAAACTAGAGCTTCAGCCACAGGGCGTGATGGGATTGTTGATTTTAATGCCATGAACACAAAAACTGACTCTAAAATATAACTCATTTTTTTTACCTATAACTACTAAATATTACAGATAGTTTTTGGACTCCAAAAATATTAATAATGTTATAATTGTGTTGTTAGTGTTGAAAGTGTAACTATAGAGGGCTGGTCTATTTCTGTAGCCAAGCTGTAACCACAATCGACTAATGTGAATGTCCATGTGCTTAATACAAGATTTATCTTACAAAATTTACTTCTGACATACTGAAAAAAATATAACTAACTCTCTGTTTTTGAATGAAGTCAGTGGCTCATTTCTATAACATTTGTATTTTATCTCTAGCTTTTGTCCAGCACATCACAAACACAGAGTTTAATCCTATTTCACACCAATCCCTGTCCCAGTGGAGCTTACAATCAAGCGCCTAAGGTGATGTAACTATGAGCACGCGTGTGTGGGGGGTGGAATGCACACGGAGGAGCGCGCCAGAGAGTGCTGTTGACAGAACAAGAGTTTGGACCAGGGGAAGCCGAAAGAAGAGGTACGTGCTTGGTGCCCCCACTTTGTTGAACCCTAGGCACGTGCCTCTTCTGCCTACCCCTAGTTCCGGCCCTGCTTACAATCAAAGTTCCAGGGTCTTCAAAAGTTTAGTACTTAACTGGCTGCAGTCATACAGCAAAAAAGAATACCCCACAAAACATCACAGGGCAAGGAAGAGGCAAGGTCCTTTGATTACCCATGGATAAGCCTATGATCCAGAAGTCCAACGTAACACATGGTTCCCTTGAACTATTGCTAGTGTTTTCTAGACTGAGAGTGTTGCTGTTGCCAATATGTACCCCGAAAGCTATATATATATATATATATATATATATATGTATATATATCAATTAGAAGTGGTAGAGATCGCACTCACAGGACTTAATATAGAAAAAGAAAATTTATTGTGGACAACAATTGTCCACAATAAATTTTCTTTTTCTATATTAAGTCCTGTGAGTGCGATCTCTACCACTTCTAATTGATGTTACCGACTTTGGACTGCACCCAGGCACGCCTGACCTCCATTTCGTGAGTGCCGGTTTTTTTTTTCTGGACGTGAGTCCAGAAACGTGACATGTATTTTTGTATGCTGCTTTTAATGTTTTCAATACAAACAAACTTTTGCATATTCAAAACAATAATAAATTTATTGAACCAACGTTTCGGTTTCAACAGAAGTCTCTGTTGAGACCACAACGTTGGTTCAATAAATGTATTGTTTTTTCGTTCATCACTAAAGACCTGTGAGTGTGGTGTAATATGATAATCTATTTTGTGTCTGTTATCGGCACTTTCTAACATATCATCATTGCCGAATGTGGAGAATGGATGTGCAGACAATTCCAATTATTGAATTATACATAAAGAACTATCAGAAGAGTTATATTGTGTCGCACCATCCATGTACCGTGATTGTAGTGTAATAAAAAGGAGTAGGAAAATGAATGAATACAATTCTTAGTGAGAAATTATTGTTGGACTTACAGAAAAAATTCAAGGTGCATCAATTGCAAAAAAATTCATTTGTATCAAGCCTGACTGTATCATTCATGTGATCAAAATTTGATGTAAGTTCATTGTGTAAATATATAAATACATTAAGTGCTTGCAGTGAATAAAGTGCCTTGTATTGCTGTGTTTCAATAAACAATCAAATAGTTCATATTGGTCAGCGATCATGTGCTATTGTTTAAAACATTTAATAAACCAGTTAAAACTCAATGAGACAAACTCATGGGGTTAAAAACAATTAAAAAATATATTAATCTGTTTTTATGGGACACTGTTAGATAGCAGTGATTAATAAATTAGTCCCACTTCCCCTCCTTGTTTCCACTCCACTTGTTTCCATTCCACACCCAGAGGCGTTTTTGAACTACGCCAGGTATTTAATGAGAACGCATTGATCTGGACGATGTGAACATAATTTCACTAAACTTTATTACCACCCATTACACTTCCATTTCTTATGGGCTCATATTGCCATGGTAAAGGTGATAGGGATTAGGCCATTTCATACAAAAGTGCCTCTGAGAGAACAAAGTGTTAGAGGTAATCCCTGTGGCATATCGGATTGGCTCCATATATTTAATTGGAAGTTGTGGTGGTGTTGTGTTATAATATATTTTATATAATACCGGCTTTAGGGCCCTTTCACACGTGCAAACCATATCAATACATCATAATATTTTTAATTGTTTTTTGTTTTAATTGTTTTTAACCCGATGAATTTGTCTCATTGAGTTTTAACTGGTTTATTAAATGTTACCTAGGGCACCTGGCTGGCATGGCCCGGCCCTGAACGGAAGAAATCGCAATGCAGGGGAGCGCAGGAAAAACCGCCCGTGTGTTAACAGCCCTTATGGTTCTTTATTTGAATTCACAACCCTCCAACAACATCGCATATATCACCAATTAGCAAATATACTTTGTAAAGGGGTTTTTTGGTCAATGTTTAGATCTAGGTGGTACTAATTTATTAATCACTGCTATCTAACAGTGTCCCATAAAACCAGATCAATACATAATATTTTTAATTGTTCATTGAGTTTCAACTGATTTATCAAATGTTAAGTTTTAAACAATAGCACATGATCGCTGATCAATATGAACTATCTAATTGTTTATTGAAACACAACAATACAGGGCACTTTATTCACTGCAAGCACTTTATTTATATTTATTTATTTACACAATGAATTTACATCAAATTTTGAACACATGAATGATACAGACACACTACGAATTTTTCGTAATTGTTGCACATTGAATTTTTTCTGTAAGTCCAACAATAATTTCTCACCATAAATTGTATTCATTAATTTTCCTTCTCCTTTTTATTACACTACAATCACGGTACATGGATGTTGCGACACAATATAACTATTCTGATTTTTAATGGAGTGCACACTTTTGGCTGTTTTATATATAGACAAATACAAGAGGTCCTCTGCACTCTGCACTCAACCCATTATCAATATATTAAGGACATTGAAACATTGTGTGCCTTAAGCTACTAAAAATGCCATATATATATATATATATATATATATATAAATATATAGTCAGAAAAAGCACTAACCCCAAATTTGCTTCTAATTCATCACAAATAGGGGCTGACCTAATACAATTGGTTGTGTGAAATTGCGCCACTGCAGTTATATAGTAGAAATAGTGCTTTATTCATGATACTCACCATGAATTCCAATCATTGTCTCCAATATTAAAACTCTCTCTGCTAAAATCTTCAGAGCCTCTCTGATTTGCAGCATCCTTTCCCCCTGTGTAGGCAAGAGACAGACACAGCTGTGAAGGATTAACCCCCACCCTCCCACATTTAACTCATTTTTAGAGTTAAAACAACATGAAATTGCAGCCACAGTGCTTAATTTTTAATAGTTAACTGGTCATACAATTATAAATCATGCAACGTCATATCAAGTCTAGTGGAGAGGAGCATTCACATTCCATTGCAGTGTTGTTATTAACATTCAAAGGGTTAATAACTATTTAAATTCAACTATTGTAGCAATGCTACAGTTAAGGTACCAATTTAATATTTATATTAAAGTTCTACTTCACACTGAAAAACACCACACCTTTTTATAAGAATGGATTTCGTATGGCATTTAGACCAGTATGGCATATTTAGCACACAGATACCAGTAAGGACACCAGACCAGAGTCCTGTGTTCCAGGCTATACAAGAGCTGTGGTAACATCTGCATTGGGTAACAACTATGAATTTTAGTCAGTGTATGGGGCCCTATAGCACTATAGCATACCTCCCAACATTTTGGAAATAAAAAGAGGGACTAAAATGCTCATTTTGTGGCCACACCTCCTAATTACCATGTTCATTTTACAAAATTTGGCAGGTTATGAAAGTTTGAACATATTTCTGTGTTTTTTTTCCAGTTATTACAGTTTTGCTAATGAAGTTGAATTGCCCTTTAAGCTGTGAGTCTAACTTTTCCCAAGGGACCGGTTTATCTAAATTGTTACAATTTGCTTATCTCAGAATTGTTACAAAGTATCTCATATGCACCTATTAACTGTTCTGGGCTCTCTGCCAAAAGCCAATTAAGTTAGAAAGGTTGTTTCTTTTTCTGATTGTTCAGTGCAAAGAAAGTTGAGACTTAATTCCAGTACAAAGGCAGGACTGCAGGTTGAGCTGTCAAAAGCGGGACTGTCCCACTGAAAACTGGACAGTTTGGAGGTATGCAATAGCATGTCTTAAGTGACCTCTGATAAGCTGTCATTGCCGCAGCATTAGGTTAAAGAGTTTAAAGTGCATTTGATTCCTAAATACAGTTCCTAAATGGTACACCCGGCACTGAATTTGCATAGTGTGCTCTTATATAATCATGTTGACTAGATTGTTGCAGTTTTGCAAACCCAGTGCAGGTATGGGATCCGTTATTCAGAAACCCAATATCAAGAAAGCTCCGAAGTACAGAAAGACTATCTCCCGTGGAATCCATATAATCCAGAATTTTAAAAATGATTTCCTTTTTCTCTGTAAAAATAAAGCAGTACCTTGTACTTAAACTAAGATATAGTTAATCCTTATAGGAAGCAAAACCAGCCTATTTGGTTTATTTAATGTTTAAATGGTTTTCTTGTAGACTTAAGGTGTGAAGATCCAAATCACAAAAAGATCTGTTATCCAGAAACCCCCAGGTCCCGAGCATTCTAGATAACAGGTCCCATACCTGTATATTGATAACATTCACAAATGCTGTACAATGAATTTAAAATGGTAAGATACATTAACATGTAAATATTAGCAGGTGATCAGAAAATGTTATGCACTGTAAAGGGAAAATGTAGATTTGCATTTTTCTTATTTTCTTAGCTTTCTCTCAGTAAATGTATCAGTAAAGTGATATTATTAATTAAAAGCTCAAGAGTAGTTTGAAGGGAATTTATTGTTTGTAGCACAGGGTCCCATTTACCCTAAGGCCAGTGCTGTCATTAGAACTCTCAGTTGGTCCTATCTGTATCACCTAGTGCTGCTGGTTAGGCTGTCATTGCATTGTGTTAATAATCAATAAAAGAAATTGTTCTTCGAAAAATGCATTCATTGATAGACACGTTGCAATTGCATGCCAATAATGAGTTAATTAAATGCATATTTTAGACTAAAAAGGAAGGAACATACTCCTGTAGGGGGAAATGGTTAAAAGCAGACTGGGAATAGGCAGAAAATAAAGCAAAGTGCATGTTATATAGCTGGGTTGTGAAGAAAGGGTGAGACCAGAAATCCCCACAGCTGTATCAGTCCTTTTCCCAAAGAGCTGTTACCACTGCATTTATCTAACATAACCCCTAACCAGATCTCACAAAAAACCCCCAAAGAAGACGCTATTTAGAAGACAAGAGGGGCATATTTATTAACATTGGAGACAAACATCACCAGTGATGTTGCCCATAGCAACCAATCATCAATTAGAATCGAACCTGTAGGTTATGGCCAGTTGCTTAGGCTACAGAACCATCACCTACAAGTTAGAAAAACAAAAACAAAGATCTGATTGGCTGCTATGGGCAATATCACTGGTGATGTTTGTCTCCAATGCTAATAAATATGCCCCTTCATTGTGCTGGTTTTTAGACTGTAAAATACTGGGCTGCAGTTCCTGAGGTCTAATTCACATGTATGTGTTAAAAAGAGAAACAAGATAGAAAATACGTGAGAAACACTGATGGATACCAAAAAGGGAAGGGGTAAAGCGAACAGTTTAGATAAATTAGATAAACAGAAACCAGCTAAAAGGTGTGATAACGATAACAAATATGGGTCATACGAAATGAAAGCATCATTACAAGAGCATGATACAAGATTAGGTTACAGTGCAGCAGCATATTTGGGGTTTATATATAAGTGGGATGTGGGCTGGGAATGTAACAACTCTTACCGGCTCGCCTTTCTCTCCAGGTTCCCCTTTTTGTCCTGGGGTCCCCTGATTGGTAAAAATAGCAGACAAACCAATAAGTATCCAGAGAACAAAAAGATAAAACTATTGTATTGCATATATAAATATAAACACAAAGGGGACTAGCAGACATTCATTTATATGTAAATACCAGATTTGTAAATTAACTGCCATTCACCTTCCCTAGAATAAACAGCAGAAATGCATAACAATGAGGACACTTACAATTTCCTAGTATAATAGTATTAATGCATATTACTAAAAGCTGCTTGATTCTTGCCTTGCCTAAGTAGTTTCTCATGGACATCTAAACATTCCTAATCAATGAACATGGTTACACCCCACTATATTTTTCCATTTTAAATAAGATCAGCAATCAATCAAAATATAGGCAGAAAACTAAATTATGAAATGGTTGCACTTACAAGTTCCCCCTTTGTTCCTGGGTCACCTGCCATTCCAGACAGACCCTAAATTGCAGAAAAAATTATGTCAATTTTAGAAAAAAAAAGAAAATGTATATATATATTGTGTACTTATGGTATGGTATATCGGTTACTCACACTGTCTCCTTTCTCTCCTTTAGGGCCATTTTGACCCGGGGAACCAGGTAAACCCTGTGCAATAAGATAAAAGGTATAGTGGAAATGAATTGAAAAAAACCCACCTAAATACCAAATTCCAACTTCCTTCAAATTATGACTGAAAAATAGGGATCCCGCCTATAAACAGATAGCAATGTTTTTAATCCCTACATAGTGCCTGGAAACATCTTAGTAGCAATGCACATGCGACGCTTTGTCGCCCGAAGATGCCTCACGAGGAAATTTCGGGCGACTTCGGAAAACAAAGCGTCGCGTGTGCATTGCCGCAGGCGATTTTCATTTTAGCTGGCGGAGGGCAGGGGGAAGGCAGTTCGGGGAGATTGTCGCCCCGAAGATTTGTCGCTGGGGGTGACTAATCTTCCCGTATCTGCTCGTGTGGCCAGACCCTAAGGGCTCTTACAGGCGAGCGTTTTTACCTGCGTTCCCCTGCGTTCCATTTTTCTGCGTTCAGCCGCAGGGGAGCGCAAGGATAGACGCATTACATTTTTTCCAATGGGGCTGTACTCACACAGGCGCGTGTAGGCACCGAACGCAGGTTGAGACGCAACATGCTGCATTTTTCCTCCATTTGGCGCCTACATGCGCCTGTGTGAGTACAGCCCCATTGGAAAAAATGTAATGCGTCTATCCCTGCGCTCCCCTGCGGCTGAACGCAGAAAAACGGAACGCAGGGGAGCGCAGGTAAAAACGCTCGTCTGTAAGAGCCCTTAAAAGAAAAAAACAGCTTAGAGGGTAGTGTTTATTAACTGATTGAGTAAACATGGGACCTGTTAGCCAAAATGCTTGGGACCTGGGTTTTTTCTGGATAAAGTATATTTCTGTAATTTGGATCTCCATAGCTTAAGTCTACTAAAACATCAATTAAATATTAAATAAACCCAGTAGGATTGTTTTGCCTGCAATAAGGATTAATTATATCTAGGCTAGTATCAAGTACAATGTACTGTTTTATTATTACAGAGAAAAATAAATTAATTTTAAAAAATGTGAATTATTTGGTTAAAAGTCTATGGGGCAAATTCACTAAGCGCCGAAGCGCCGAACGCTACCGTTAATTCGCTAGCGTTTGGCATTTTCGTTACTGCGCAAATTCACTAACGAACGCTGGCGTAATTTCGCTAGTGTTACTTCGCACCCTTACGCCAGGCGAAGTTTCGCTAGCGATGTAACTACGCAAATTCACTAACTTGCGCAGTGTACTGAACGCTACCTTTTACGCTAGACTTCCTTTGCCACCTCAGACTTGGCGAAGCGCAATAGAGTAGATAGGGATTGTTTAAAAAAAAGGCAAAATTTTTTCTAAGTCCCAAAAAACGCTGGCGTGTTTTCTACATTATGGGTGATAGGCTGAAAAAGATCGAAAATTTTTTTGGGGCTCCCCTCCTTCCCCCCTACATTTCCTGACTCATGGCAACTTACCTAGACAGTGGGCACATGTGTAGGGCAAAATAAAAATTTTTATTTGATGATTTGAAGGTTTTCTTGGCATTTGTAGTGCTGATACGTATTCCTCCATTGAAATTTGAATTTCGCGCCGTATGCAAATTAGCCTTCGCTAGCGTAACTTCGCTTTACATAGCGAATCAACGCTAGCGCAACTTCGCAACCTTACTCTACCCCTGAGCGCAACTTCGGATTTTAGTGAATTTGCGAAGCGCTGGCGAAACTTCGCCTGGCGAAGTGCGGCGAAGTGCGGCGAAGTTGCGCCTGGCGAAACTACGAATGTTAGTGAATTTGCCCCTCTGGGAGATGACCTTCCTGTAATTCTGAGCTTTCAGGATAATGGATCCTAAACCTGTACTATTTTACACTGAATAGTATGGTTTGTAAATGTGGAATACTCTATTGCACAATCATTTTGATTAAATTTAGATATTGACTAAATTAAGAAATACTACACTACTGCATATAATATACATTTTTGAACATATTGCACATTTATGCAGAATTTATTCAAAGTAATTTGGATCACTATACCTTAAGCCTGCTAAAAAATCATATAAACCCATGTGATTGTTTTGCCACCAACATGGATTTGCAGCTTAGCAAACTCAAGTACAGGGCTTTTTATTACAGAGAAAAAGAAAATCATTTAAAACGTTAAAACCATCAGATGAAGTGTCAGGTCTTCTGACACGAAACGCGTTAGATGTGAATCCCCCTCCTTAGCAATTTTAATGCGCTCAATAAAGCCACTATATTGATACTAATCTGCCAGACTCCGTGATTGCTTTGAACAGCGCTTTGTAACGGTAACAGAAGCGTGAAGTGGATTTGTGGAGAGGCCACAAAGGCCCAGGCCTCAACCTAAGAAGCCTCAGCCTAAGGAGCACAGAGGACACGTACTCCAGTACACCTGCGTATGTGTGTGGGGGTCGCGTATGCAAGGATGCCCGGGGAGCTAGCCGGCCCAGGTGCCCTTAACCATGTGACTTGTGCGTGATAAACTTCAGAAAGCTCAGAATCGGGTACAATGACCTGCCTACACAACCATGGATGCCTAAACACTAATATCGCAATAAAAAATTGTATTTAATGGTTCTAGAATAAAATTTCAAATGGTAGAATTAAATATATGCAATGTACACAGTGTTATTAAGTAATTAAAAATGACGTAACAAAAATCATAACAGAATCCCTTTAAAAGAGATTTCCATTAAAATTGCACGTGCCTGCAAAATTGTGTGTGGCACAACATATGTGTTACTGTATTTACACAGCAATAGTGGATCTGGGCTGGTGGGGGCCCACAACTGCCGAGGGCCCCTGGATTTTTTCCTTGTGTCACACCGGCCCTGTCCGACCCTGCTGGTGACCCACAGTTTCTGATGTCTGGCATTAAAATAACATGCACTAATATTTTAGGCACAAATTCACTGTGTCAAGTGACACAGGCAGCTGTGGGAATACTACATAATTAATACCAATTTATAATAGTCAGTACACAGGTCCAACAGACAACACATACATTTTGGCCTCTTAGTCCTGGGGGCCCAATTTGGCCTTGGGGTCCTGGTGGCCCTGAAATAAAAGTGGAAGAAAAGCAGAAAGGTTCATTAGATAGGGTTGGCCTTCAAGTGCGGTACAGCAATTCATCTTTCAAAGTTACTATACCAGCTGGTCCTGGAGGGCCCTTGGGTCCCTGAATACTGTGTCCTGATGTTTCCATAAATTTGTTTGACTGAAACAAGTCTGAAAACAAAAAGAGGGACTTGTTAGAGGGGCAGTTAGCTTTAGTTTATTGACTCCAAGGACCATGACACTTGGGTCTTGTTTAAGCCAGTCCCAAAGAATTTGCTTAAATGGGAAATGCATGGCAGATCTAGTACTGGCACTCAGCATCATCAGGCTGAAACCATGTCAGTAAGTGCTGACACTTATTTCCATTCAAATAAAGTGGAGACAGGGGTTTTGGGTGCATTAAAAATAATTGAAAGCCCACTGTATAGAATGTGCCATCTCCCTAAAAATGAAATAAAAGCACTTTTCACGTTCAAAATAAATGTATTACTAGATATATGAAACCTTAAAATTCCTCCTTTGTTAAAGGGATTTGCATAAACCCATCAGACATTCACTGATTTTAAATGAAAAGTCTGCCTCACTTGAAAGAATTTAAAATATTCTATCATCCATAACTTTAATTTTTTTTAATATTGGTAATTATTATTTTATGCATGCCAGATTAGTGGTGGACAATTTTCTTTTGATTATTTTATGAGAATTTCATGAATTTACATATTTTGAACATATCATTTAGCATAGCAAATCATGTAGAAGCCTATTCATAAAGCTTCAAAGTAGTACTAATTATAGAGCATCAAAAGGTTTCATTTGAAACATAAAACAGTAAAATATCATGCAATTCAATTTCTTTAACCATATTATTGCTGAGTAGTAAAATACTTAAGATATGTTTTCACTTTAACAACAAACACACATAAATCATCCTTCTACAGAAAAAGGGAGTTTTAATAAAAATAATAAGAATAAGAGTAATTCTGAAAGACATTTTTGGTAGAGTGAGTGTGAAAGGCAAAGCTAGGCCTAGTATTGCCGCCCAAGACAGTACTATTTGGCCTTAGGCAGATTCCTTCTCTACCTATCACTAGTTCTGGTCCTGGTCAAAGGAGTTTTATATAAAAAATAGAGTGATGTTAAATACAGGTTGAAGTAGATGCTGCAACATACTAATTCTAGAATGAAACATTTCCAATAAAGTGAAAAAGTATAAATAGGTAAAAATGGAAAAGTCAACAAAATCTGCAAATTCTGACCATTTAAATAACTTATACACTTTAGAGTCTGGGCACACGCTAAGATTCGGGGAGATAAGTTGCACGGTGACAAAACTCCTCTCCTTCGGGTCTACTAATCTCCCCGAACTGACTGGCTAGAATGTAAATTGCAGACAGGATGGCACTCGGATCGCGTCGTCTTCTGAAGTCGCCCCGAAGAAGAGGAGATTTGTTGCCAGGCGACTAAACTCCCCGAATCTGAGCATGTGCCCTAACCCTTATACATGTCATTGTATTCTGTTAACTGCTCTTTACATGTGGGCACACACAGAGCATGCATTAAAAAGGTCGTCCATCAAAACTGCACAGAATCAATGACATCAAATTATAATTGATTGGGGTGTGCTTTAATTTTCACAGGGACAAGATGTGCTGTGATAGGACAGATACTACAGTAAATATACTATGATACATGTTCTGAAATGATTCTTTACTTTATTGAGGAAAGGGGGCATTAAGTTGGGCAAAGTGTGTGGCTAGAGGACAAAACCTTCAAAATTGCTTCAGTCTAAAGATATTCATAATTAACATTTGTACTGATCTACAACTTTACTGCTTTCCCTAAGTATAATGGGTGATATAGTTCCACAGCAGAGGCTGGTTTTTGCTGATTGAGACAGGAAATACAATAACAAAGGAATATGTCAAACAAGGGACATAAAAATACAAGTGTAAATACTCACATTCAATGTTTGGCTTAGATAACTGTAATAATAATAGAAACTGATTTCCTAAAACAACATGTTTGCTAGGAAAAATAGAAGTGCTAATATGCACAACTCACCCTGATCCATTAGCCTCTGTGTTGCAGTGGATGAAGGGCCAGCAGGGCCAGGGGGGCCTCTTTCACCAGTAGGACCGACTGCGCCATCCTGTCCTGGTGGACCTGGAGCCCCAGGGGGACCTGAAGGAAAGAGAACGAGAGAGAGAGAGAGAGAGAGAGAGAGAGAGAGAGAGAGAGAGAGAGAGAGAGAGAGAGAGAGAGAGAGAGAGAGAAATATATATATATATCTGTGTGTAGAGAGATTTGTGTGTGTAGAGAGAGAGAGAGAATGGTGCACTCCATATAAAAAAGTACACGATACCCCCATAGCACTGCAAAATATATGCTAAAGTTTTATAACTTGACCTTTATCATGAACTTCTTAACATTGCCCAAATGTGGTATGGGGTATAGTCTAATATGGTATTAAAAATAATAAAAATTATCCATGATTTATAAATCAATTGACATATTGCATCTTGTCAAAAAGTGCATCACAGTGCAGGTATGGAATCAGTTATCTGGAAGCCCGTTATCCAGAAAGCTCTGAATTATGGAATGCCCATCTCCCATAGACTCAATTTTGTAAAAGTGATTTCCTTTTTCTCTGTAATAATAATAAAACAGTAGCTTGTACTTGATCCCAACTAAGATATAATTAATCCTTATTGGCATAAAAACAGCCTATTGGGTTTATTTAATGTTTACATTATTTTCTAATAAACTTAAGGTAGGAAAATCCATATTACAGAAAGATACATTATCTGGAAACCCCCAGGTCCCGAGCATTCTGTATAACAGTTCCAATACTGTATAACAGTTCCAAAACAAGTTGAGAACTTGTTGGGGTATGTAACAGGGGTTTGTGTAACATGTATTCTTAAATCATAAAAATACTCTGAGTTTCAAGACCTTATCTGTACTTTATAGCAGCCTCCTTGGCTAATATGGAACTGCTTTAGCCCAGTGATCCTGGAGAGAGACTTAGGGGCAAATTCACTAAGATGCGAAGTTGCGCCAGGCGCAACTTCGCCGCACTTCGCCGCACTTCGCCAGGCGTAGTTTCGCCTTGGCTCCGCAAATTCACTAAAATCCGAAGTTGCGCACAGGGGTAGCGTAAGGTTGCGGAGTTGCGCTAGCGTTGATTCGCTATATAAAGCGAAGTTACGCTGGCGAAGGCTAATTTGCATACGGCGCGAAATTCAAATTTCAATGGAGGAACACGTATCTGCACTACAAATGCCTAGAAAACCTTCAAATCAGCATATAAAAATTTTATTTTGCCCTACACATGTGCCCACTGTCTAGGTAAGTTGCCATGAGTCAGGAAATGTAGGGGGGAGGAAGGGGAGCCCCAAAAATTTTTCAATCTTTTTTAGCGTTCAGTACGCTGCGCAAGTTAGTGAATTTGCGTAGTTTTGTCGCTAGCGAAGACTCGCCTGGCGTAAGGTTGCAAAGTAACACTAGCGAAACTACGCCAGCGTTCGTTAGTGAATTTGCGCAGTAGCGAAAATGCCAAACGCTAGCGAATTAACGCTAGCGTTCGGCGCTTCGCGGCTTAGTGAATTTGCCCCATAATGCTTATCCTATATTGTTCTCAGTGGGAAGGTTTGAACTTCTTCCCTTGCCATCCTTAGGCCCCCACAAAAGGATTTGCAAAATTTCCCAGTATGTACTTGAATTAAATCTAAATTTTCCAGTATTTGTAGGCTGACTGCATACCTTCCAACATTTTGGAAATAAAAAGAGGGACAAAAAAGTTGCTGCCATAGTGTAGCATTTTTGACCACGATCATTTTTGTGGCCACACCCCTTAATTACTATGTTCATTTTACAAAATTCGGCAGTTTATGAAAGCTTGAACATATTTCTGTGGTTTTTTTTCAGTTATTACGGTTTTGCTAATGAAGGTGAATTGCCCTTTAAGCTGCGAGTCTAACTTTTCCTAAAGGGCCTGTTATCTTATATTGTTATAATTACTTATTTCCTTATCTTGAAATTGTTACAAAAATATCTTATCTTCTGCTGTGGCTGTTCTGGGCTATCTACTAAAAGCCAATAACGTTAGAACCTTTGTTTCTTTTTCAGTGCAGAGAATAACGGGACTTTCCAGTACAAATGAGGGACTGCAGGTTGAGCTGTCAAAAGTGGGACTGTCCCTCTAAAAACAGGACAGTTGGAGGTATGTGACTGGTCTGTGCTGAAGCCATCTTATGAAATGTCCTTTATAATAATGCAGTTTTTACAATAAAAAAGAAAATATATGTCTTAGCTGAGTGTTTGGATATGTGTGTGTTTAGTGGAAAATGAGGCCTGTAAGTGAGGTGCTTTTAACCACATTATAATGATTTGGTATGGAATGAGAATGTAGAAGGATACAGAAATAGCTTAGGGTGTGTACATGAATTATTGGAAAAAACTGCATATTTGTTCACCTGAATGGAAACATGCTGTTTATAGCAGACTTTCTGCTGGTAGGCAGGGATTGCTTGCTAAAGTCAGTGATCATAATCTGTTTCTATTGGCAAAAGTGTCTGGGATAGACAGCAAGGTTCTCATTCAGATCAATAAGTAGTGACAGCTAGCTGACAGTGTTATAATATATAAGTTATGACAGAATGTTATCTGCCATTTATTGCTTTTATATGTGATTAAAAAAACATAAAGGAGGAGATTCCAAACCTGGGGGCCCAGCTGGGCCTTTTATTCCTGGCATCCTTGAGCTCCCTGGAACACCAACTGGTCCCTGCGAGTTTTTCCTTACAGCAATGCCTGAAATAACAAATTGAATTTTGACATGATGTAATTGTGCAGAGAAGAAACCTTACTCAGAGTAATAAGCTACACTACATTGCCAACAGTATCAACACAATTGTAGCCAAAAGTATGCAGTCAGCCTATCTAAAATTGCATGTCTTCTTTTAGAACACTCACACTGCTAAGTTCTGAACTGTCTCTGGAAGCAATATCAGCTTAAAGGGGTGGTTCGCCTTTAAGGTAACTTTTAGTACGGTATAGAATGGTGAATTCTAACCAACTTTTTTTTTTTTTATAGTTTTATAGTTATTTTCCTTTTTCTTCTGACTCTTTGCAGCTTTTAAATGGGCGTCGCTGACCCTTTCTAAAAAGTGAATGCTCTGTAAGGCTACAAATGTATTGTTATTGCTAATTTTTATTACTCATTTATCTATTCAGACTCTCTCCTATTCATACTCCAGTCTATTATTCAAATCAATGCATAGTCGCTAAGGTAATTTGGATCCTAGTTACCAGATTGCTTAAAATGCAAATTGAAGAATTGTTGAATAAAAAGCTAAATAACTCAAAAACCTTAAATAATAAAAAATGAAAACCAATTGCAAATTGTCTCGGAACATCACTCTCTACATCATACTAAAAGTTAACTCAAAGGTGAACAACCCCTTTAAGAACTTGTAGGGTGTGCAGGGTTTTAATGCTTGAATGCAATGGTGTAAAAGTCTCGTTCATGGGACTCCAGAGCAGTGTAAATGTGTCCTCTGTACCAGGCCCAGACTGAGATTCAAAATAGGCCCTGGCATTATAGGTACAGAGAGGCTCAAACTGCCCCCACCAGCCCAATAAATAGTGACTGTCTAAGGCATCTTATAGCAGCCACTCTGGCATTTGCCAGAATCCACAGTTTGCCGTTCTGGGCCTGCTCTGTAGTGATAAATGGCATTCCAAGGAATCTGGAAGTCTGAAGAAAAGGTCAGGAGAACATTCCATGGAGGAGAAATAATCTGAGGCTATTTTCCATGGTTTGGGCTAAGGTCTCTGTTTCCAGTGAAAGCAAAACTTTAAGGCTCCATGTAGAAGAGAAGATATACGTGACAATGACAGGATTCCTACTTTGTAGCAACAGTTTGGGTCGGTTGCCTTTCCTGTTTCAACACAATACACCAAGCAAGGTCCATACATATACATGTTTGCTGACATAGGTGTGGAAGAGTTGACTTGTCTGCACACAGTGCTGGATTTGCGAATGAGGCATCCCTAGGCCAGCCGCCTCTTGCACCCCCTCCAAAGCAATCGAGCGCACAATTAATAACGCACCTGTTCCTGATGGCTCCTTCCTCTGCTCCCCCTGTAACTCCGCTGTGGGTATCCTGTAGGAATCCAGAAATATAGATGCAGCTGGGTGGCATGCTGCCCCCAAAATAGTGCCGACCTAGGCCCGGACCTTTGTGGCCTTGCCACAAATCTGGGCCTGCCTGCACAAAGCCCTGACATCAACATAACTGAACACCCGTATCATCAGAAGAGACTCTTATAGCAGTGAAGGGAGGACCAATGTCATACTAATACTCTTCTATTAGAGTCAAATTGGGAGCAGAATCAGTAAATACTACTGGTATGCATGCCAGAGACCTCTAGTGACCAAACAGAGGTAAAACCATAAACTCAATAATTTCTCCAAGGCATGCTAATAGGTAAAAAAATATACTTTATTCACATCAATAGTTAAAAGACATGGAAAGTATCCCCTCTAACGCCTAACGCGTTTCATGCTTACCCAGCACTTAGTCATAGGCAGAATCCAGGCATTAGAGGGGGTGACCTTCTGATGAAATTAAAGAAAAGAGAGGTAAATTGGATTTTTCACCTACAAACCAGGTTGCCACTAGGCCTCAATTACATATTTGATGTGACTTGTTATATTTAATTATTTATATATGACTATTTTTAAATTATATTTCTGTACATGCCCTGTAACATGGATTATCTAACACATAGATCATTGTATCTGAACAAAGCCAGTAGTCCATTGGATGATATATGGCAATTGTAACATATGTTTGTGATTGGTTTAACTAAGGGGAGGGACTACATGTGCTAGTACTTAAGGAACAGAGCAAGAGAGACTAGTTGGATTCTGCCTATGACTAAGTGCTGGGTAAGCATGAAACGCGTTAGGCGTTAGAGGGGATACTTTCCATGTCTTTTAACTATTGATGTGAATAAAGTATATTTTTTTTACCTATTAGCATGCCTTGGAGAAATTATTGAGTTTATACTAATACTCTTGCTTTGTAAATATGTTAGCCATGCAGGTACTGGATACTTTTGGCCATTCAGAATACATTCATCAACAGTAATGGGTCAGGGAAGCTAATTCTGGAAGCAGGTGTGATGAGGAGTAACAACTACCCCTTGCAGAAGAAAACACACTTTTTAAAGAGACACTGTAATTTTTCACAGAAGATTTCCGTTTATACTCTTTAGAGTTTATTTATATTCAAGTATGTGATCTATTATCCAGAAAGCTCCAAAATATGGTGCTGCCATGTTTTATAGAGGTCTATTTATAAAAACAGTTTTTGCCTATATGTTTTTCTCTGTAATAATAAAACAATACCTTGCATTTCATCATAACTAACTGTATACAGTAAATTTATATCATTAGTAAAATTATACTTCTTTTTTTTTACTATTTCATTTTTTTTTTTTACTAGCCTTAATGCACAGTGCTCCAAATTATGGAAAGTGCCTATATCTGGAAAACCCCAGGCACCAAAATTCCAGATAAGAAATATCTATTTTTCATCAGACAAGTATAAATGTTTATTCTTAGATTCTGCATTCTCCCACTAGGTGGCGCATGAAGTAAAAACTAATGGCGGAAGAACATAAGCCAAAATCTTTGGAAAAGAACATTGTTATAAAGAATCCAGCCAACACTTTTTACTGCTGAGGTTGCCATATTTCTTCAAATAATGTTGGCCCTATTACCTTTGTTATGTTTATGTTTCACCCCCTTTACCTGTTATCTCTCTTCAGGAATGCTTACATTGACATTGGGCCATCGACACTATCATATCCCATAATTTTTTACAGTAAGGGGTAACAAAATGGGCATTTTGACCAAGGCCATTGTCAGCAAGAACACTGCTGTGCTCAAAACACCCTTAGGGTTATTGCACACAGACTATTACTGACATCTTGACTGCAGCTATTTCGCAAATCCATCTTTCGCGATCTCTGTAAACTGACTGAGAGATCGCTATTTCTGCACATGCGCACTTGGAGTAGTTTCCGGTTTGTGACAACTGCGCATGCACGAAATTACATGGAAATTGCAGATCTCTCAGTCAGCTTACAGAGATTGCGTAAGATGGATGCTTGCAACTCCGCTGGAAGAATCTACGCAGAGGGGTAAGTATGGAGGATGGGGCATTTCCCTGGGGGGTAGTTAGCCTGGGGGGAGGAGGGGGGGGTCTATGGGTTTTTTTCTGAACAGGTTGAATTCTCCTTTAAAACACTTTAATTGTTTGGTGTTACTGTTCCTTTAACATAGCTTGGTCTGTCCAATCAGTGCCTTAAGGTGGCCATAGACACACAGATCCTATAGTATGAATCGAGGATTCGTACGATTTTCGGATCGTGTGTGGCATGTGCCAACGTCGTTTGGTCGATCAGTCAGGGTTGATTTTGACCCGACCGATCCCGCCGGAGCCCATTGCGCATCGTAATTCGATCGTTCGGCCATATGGCTGAACAATCAGATTACTCCCGATATAGCCATGCTCGTTAATGGCATATCGGGGAAAGATACGCTCGTTTGGTGATGTTGCCAAACGAGCGGCTCTTTGTATCTATGGCCACCTTTAGGCATGTATGTGGTACAGGGCTCCCACTGAGCCTTGTACCCATCAGTGACTACTGAATAGTTAGTAAAGCCTTGCATGTTGATGCTCAGGCACAATAAATATGTTGCCACTTACTTAGTGGGTGGTAGTCGTGCCCACTTGCATGTACTCACTACCTAGAGCAAGTATGTGACTCTAGAATCAATGGCAAATATTTAGACTGGAGAGGAATTATGTGGTCATGGAAAAATGGTGTATTGTAGGAAAAAAACGTGGTGATTTGCTAGGGTTCTTTGCATAATTTAGTAACTAAGTCCCCTTTGTTCTTATATCTTGTCCTTTTTGCAAACAGTGATCTGGCTTTCATTGACTAACAAACCATGCTTTACTATTCTGATACAGAAGAAGTTAAGTGACGACAATATACACTGGCTTCCTGATTGCATCACAGGATGGAAAAGGACCATGTTATTAGTTCCTTCCCCTGTGTTATACACAGTCCTGTGACACATATCCTCCAACAATAGGGTCACAGGGTTTAGGCAGGGCTGATTAAGAGGGGAATACAGGGAGAAAGGTTATTTTTGGTTGTTAATAAACTGACAGCATTAGTCAGAGTGCTGTACAAATATTAATGGTAATTTAGAATACACAAAGAAAAAAGCAGAACCCAAATAACACAAACGGCTTTTGACTTATTACTCATTGCAGAGCCACATAAGCACTGCTACAGTTGCAACTGAAAAGACACTAAAGCAATTACAGGTATGGGATCTTTCTGTAATGAAAAAATACTCAAAAATAAAATACTTAAAAACCATTTAAATATTAAATAAACTCAATAGAATTGTTTTGCACACAATAAGGATGGATTATATCTTAGGTGGGATGAAGTACAAGGTACTGTTTTATTATTACAGAGAAAAGGTCATTTTTAAAATTCTTTGAGTTATTTGATTATAATGGAGTCTATGAGAGATGGCCTTCCTGTAATTCAGAGCTTTCTGGATAATGAGTTTGCAGATAATGGATCCCATATCTGTACTACACATAATGTAAAATGATTATTAGTCACTCTTTTCAAGTCCTCATATACTGACAACTTATAGAAATGCATATGCATTTTCTGTTAAAACTGTGCCTTAAATTGTAGCTATCCAGAAAACATGTACTGTTTTATGATAGAGCTACATGGGTAAGTATGACTGAGGAGTCACTTCTTGCAGATTTTCTATTATACTGCCTACTGATGTGGCTGCAGGAAAGTAAGTGCCAGAGGCCCTGAGTATGTATGCTTGGCTTTTTCTCTCATCTGACAAATAAAGACCCAACAGCCTCAGAAGAGGAGAAATTAATACTAGAATTTTGTGCATTTCAGAGTGACAATTGTATGTTGTGTACATGATGCAGAATATCTTACCCTTTGCAGATTCCTCCCCAGGGCTACCCCGGGCTGCTGGGTTTCCCAACAATGGAGATGCAGTATTGTGAGAGCTAAGCTTTTGGGACAGTGAAGGATCAGATTCCAAAATCACTGCTACCTATAAGCAAGAGAGAAAGGTGACAGAATGTGATGCCTGTATCAATTATAAACAATAACGATACAAATAAAGATTACTTTCAGGTTCCCCTACATATCCCTTCACCTTGGATTCCAGAGAGCTCAAACGTTCGCTCAGTTCAGGGATTTGGCTGCAGTTTAGACAACCTGTAGAAAAAACACAATACAGTAGTGGGAGCAACATACACTGAAGCCTCAATAACATTAAAAAACGCATGTTAATTAATACATTATATGTCATTTTGTTTGGCAGGATATGGATTAGAACCCTTTTTGGATTTAAAAAAAAATTATCATAATAATTGTCTAAAGGACATAGCCTTTTCCCTCAGCTTAGAGTTGCCCTCTGCTCCTCTCTTCCTATTATGATCACTTCCAGTATCCCTACTGTATTTGTCGTGTCTTCACTTCACAGACATATTGTTTTCATATGCTAGCAAAGAAAAGCCTATCTGCTTCCGCTCCCTTAATGTGTGTGGATTGACAGGCAGGGGATCAGCCCAGGGATAACCCTGGTGTTTGCCTAAGGAAGATACTCTGAAAAAGAACAAAGCTTTGCAGAAATGTAGGATCCAGAGACCTAGCTCTTTGATTGTTGGTCACTATATGGACCAAAAACAATTATTCATTCAATGAAGCAGTAAGCTAACAATTTTCCTTCCAAAATTCAAACACACATCAATTTCAGCTAGAAAATACATCTATCTGAATATATAAGAATAAGTACACACGCTATTAAGTAAAAGGGTCAACTTATAGCTGCCGGGTAAAATCTAAATTTGTCCACAGGCAATCATTCCCAGAACGTTGACTCAAGAATAATCTTCCCTGTCCTACCTTTCCACTAAAACCATGTAGTTCTCGTCTCCACTTGTGAATATATGTTAATTTTATGCTGAATGCTGCAAATGACATCCAACAACAAAAATTTCATGGGGGAAAAAAGTACACTGAATGGTCAGTGGCAATCCTTTACTGTACTTTACTAATGGAGGAAAGATAAGCCTGTATTTATCCGCTGTCTGAGAATCTGATACATGCGGCACTAGACTAAAGGGCCATAGACGCACCAATAATATCGCACAAAATTAATTTTCATACGATATTCTGTGTTTGTATGGTAGGAGACAAGCCGACCAATATCGGCAGAAGACTTTGATGTCGGTCGGCTCATCGATTGGACCAGCCAGAAAATTTTTATTGGGTGCCTTTGAAGGCACCTGAACATCTGCCATTGTTAGTGCTGAATCGTCAGATACAGGTAGAAGTCTATTGTACTTCTACCTGTATATCTGCCAATTCAACTTTACATTGTATTTTTCTTTTCTGGAAAGATCTTTTCCAGGAAAAATTGTAATTGTAATATCTATGTCCACCAAGGATCTATTTGTTTGTATATAGTAAGGGGGTCTTCACCCAAAAATGTAAAATGACAGAAAATCTGTAATTTTCCACTGTACATTAATTTATTATGTGGCTTTTGCTAGATTGTTTCAGAAGCAGCGGCATAACAACGAGCCGCTGAGCCCTCCCGCAAAAACATTTTAGGAGGGGCCAGGAGTGCACAGCCACTCCCGACCTGCTACCTGCCCACACGCACACTGGCGTTTGATGCTCCCCAACAAAGATTTGCCAAACACCACAGGCTAGTGTAGCGGGGATATTTCGTCAAGTGATGTAACGTTTCGGGGGCGTGCCTGATGAAGGGGCACGCCCCCGAAACGTTACATCACTTGACGAAATAAACGTGCAGGGGAGATCCCCGCTACACTAGCCTGTGGTGTTTGGCAAATCTTTGTTGCAGATATTGTTGGGAGAGGCGCCGACCCCTCCAGCCAGCACTGGGCAACTATTATCAGGAGAGACCCAGGGGAAATTAGGTAAATTGTTTGCTTTTGATGCTCCCCGCCAGTTCTCAATTAGGAGACCAGCTGCAAAGGGGAGATTTACAAGTAACTTTTGGGGAAGCAGACATCTCCCGAGACCACAGGGTCTGTTTCCTCTATAGTTACACCACTGTTCGGAATTTGATCCAGTAGTATATAAAATAAAAAAATCATACAGATACTGATTTCATCTGAAAATAACATTTGCAAATAGCTTTAAAACTACTCAGATTGTTAATGAATGAATGAATATTTGAAAGTTAGAGTTTATAACGTTAAGCATAACAGTTTTTTGGGTGGTAGTCCTGCTTTAATGGGTTAAATTAGGAATCACAAAAGAATCACAATTCCCACACAGTTCATTTCCAGCTGTCTTGGCAGTGCTTTAGGATTGTGTTTAATCCCCTAAATAGGGAAGGCAATAGATTTCCTTGAATGGGAATAGAAGGCGGTAAGGTTAAAGCCAGGACAGGCTTAGTATTACTCTGATATCCATGTCCTGGGAAACCCAGGGCAAGCACACATAGATTCTCCAAAATGTTTTTACACTTATAAACACAGCCTATTTTTATATTATTTTTCCAAGGGTATCACCAAGTACAAAGGACAGCCACTGACTGAGCAGTTTCCTTTAGAGTCCTTTCATATCTTTTTTTTATAAAACATTCCATTTATGCATGAAATAATTATAAAGTCATAAATAGCAATGCCAGCTTTCCCCACAAACACACTGTGGTTCCAACTACTGCAAATATAAACAAAAGGGAGACACCAGTGCCAGCTTCTCTTATTTAATGGATTGCCAGGCAGTGAGATTATGCATAAAGAAGGCAAATACAATTCTACCCTAATCCCCATCACACACATTCACTAACTGGAGCTAAACATGCCAGATTAATAACCCAGTCTTAACTACATCCACTGCCAGCCACTTCATTAATACAAAATGGGTACAAATAGGACATTGGCAGCACACAATTGCTCTGTTTAGGGTAATGCCCAGCTGGCCAGTTGCCTTCACTTACACAAATAGATCAATGGTACCTGAAAAGCTGCTCCCAGCCCTGGGAGGCAATTTTCGAATTGGGGCACTGATCCGTGGAGCTTCCTGTACTTCTGCCAAGGCCATGGTATCTGTTACAATGGGATAGCCAAATGAAAAAAAAAATGTCAATTAAATCTAAATCAGGTGCCTTATTCACTTGGTTTGGCCTACTTCTGTGCCTAGAATTTGTAGCGTTCATCTGTAATTGAAACTGGATAGCACATTAAATGATGCAGAGCATGTAATGTGATCTATATCAGTTTGTATTTCATTGTGACTGATTTATTTAGCAGGTTTATATGCATATGTTAAGCAGTACACAAGTGTATTTGTTGTGTTACTGTCACCAAACAACTACCCATTGAGTTGGGAACCATCAAAGTTATGTTTATCCTCTCAAAAGAAACCTCTCCTTGGGGGTTATTGTGGGTGCAGGTCCTAGGTGAAAGTGAATTAAGCACCTGAACCTATTGCCCATGACCCCATTTTGGCGATTACTGTGAATGATGATATATATATATATATATATATATAATTTACAGTCTGGTCATTTCCCTATGGGACCAGACTGTAAATTATATCCTTATAAACGGCACATTCTGACATCAGAACGCGCCATTTATAACAAGGGCCTCCAGGCCACCAAATTTGACGCATCGCGTCGGAATTTGACGCCGCGTGTCCGAATCAAAATTTGACGCCGGCGATCAAAATTTCTATGCCGACCCCTCCTGACCCCCCATGTTAAATGTCTTTCATTATTTATTTAGAAACATATTAGTTATGCATCGACGTTTCAGTTCATTGTTTAGAACCTTTCTCAAGATGCTTTTGCATCCGTTAGATATATAGTATATATATCCATTTTCCTTCCAAAAAGTATGTTGGGTAACGGAGCATAAGGGGTAGCATTTATTGCACGGTAATTCTTCTCTTTTTATCTGAACCCCTCAAGGGGTTCCAGAGTCACTTTGTCTTCTTCCTTATGTCTGCTATTTCTCTCACTAACGCATACACTGTATTCGGTTGTGCACAAACTGTCACTAACATTGTTTGCCTAGCAACGTTTTTGGCGCCAATTAACGTTTGTGGGTTTAAATTCTGTGGGATTATGGGCTGTCTGGCTGTTTTGTATTCTCCTGATGAAGATCCCAGTTAGGGATCGAAATGTTGAGTTCAAATAAAATAATTTATTTTACTTGCATAAAACCAGCCCCGTGAGTGCAAACAATGCTCAAAAAAAGTGCACGGTAGTAATGATAACCTCTGTCTGTACTACTGATTGGTTTTGATACAGTATATGTATAAGTCCATTAATAAAGACAGTTAAAGAGTCTAATGTTTCCTAACCATGTTAAAATATGATATTCTATGGCACTGGTTCCCAGTGAAGGAGTTGCCTCTATTGGGGAGGGCTCAGCCTCAATGTCAGTTAGGGTAAGATCTGGGCAGAATGCCTATAAACTTGAATGCTCAGCCTTAGGGTTAGGCCACACTGGGCGTTTTTGTCTCCGCAAAGACAAGGCGATTAGTCGCCAGGGGCCAAATCCCCCAGTGTGGCCTTACCCTTAGTAGGTAGTAAGTAGGTAAGATTTGGGGTGAAAACGTATTTGTTGTCTGACTGATATTTACCTGCTTATATCTGTAAGTTTGATAACAGGTAAGGGTCCTGACCAAAGCTTGAACCTCAGGGAACCAAGGGATTTTGAATTGAAAGTTATAAAAACACTGATCTGTGGCAATTAGTGAGTAGAGAAAGAAGGATCCTGCTGTCATCATAACTCATGAAGCTCCAATTTAGATAAGCATAATTGCCAAAGAGATTGCATCCTGAAGTCTTGATGTTAAAAAATCTCAGCCAGCTTTAAGGTCAAATCACCTCTAAAGAGCAGGATGCCCTTGTATTAGTGAATACCTTGTTGTAGGCTGCCCCTCAGTGTTACTAGGAGAAAGGTACAAATCTTTACCTAATCTCATTAAACACACACACACACAATCCTTTGTAATCCCCCTCATAGAGAATAATGCTTCCCAGCTGAGTTAATTGAATTATCCATACAAGGCATGGTTTACCCGTGTTGCCTCCTTTTACCATCCAAACAGGGCCTAGGTTTGAATCAACTTGGCTGAATAAATATAAGGGCAGAAAAAACATTCCTAGTTTAATATAGTTTAATATATTAACAAAGTATCCAGTAGAAATTGCACAGTTTTCTATAGTAACTTTTTAATAACTTTTAATAGTTTTTCTTCTATCATCCTGTTACAAAAAAGGCAGAATACTAAGGCCAGGGCTACACATATTTAAGAAAGCAATAGATAGACTGGAGCCAATAACCACGGGATATTAAGATAAAAGAAAGTCTTTATTTCCAAGCATCTTTAAAAACACAGACAGGCATTCTCCTGAGACTGTTCAACTAAACCATAGCGTGTCTAGTCACCTGACGCGTTTCGTGCCTCTCTTTGGCACTTCATCAGAGGTGGAGTCTGTTCCTGGCTCTCTGTCTTATATAGTGAGTACAATTAAAACAATACACCCATTAAAATTAGCATATTACACTTGTGGTTTGTTTTCAGGCTATATTTTCTCTATTTTCTCTGTATATCTGTGGGAACGTTTAGTCAAAATTTATATAATAGTCAGAATCTCAATAAATAAAAATTATTCTAGTATTTTAAATTCACTTTAGTTTAAAGGAAGCATGAAACCTCCCAATCACTATTTAATCCCTGTGGAAGGCGTGTTTTTAATGTGAAAATCCAGTATACCTCCCTTTGATCTATTTTTTTCTGCAAATCTCCTCCTCTCACTCCTAGTTTAACCAGTTCTATACCTTGGAATTTTATTAAGTTGAAATTACCATTATGATTTAACATGATATGTTTGCTTACAGCTGATACCCTCCTATGGCTATGACTAATGTGATCAAGGTTATTCAGATTAATGGGTGTGAGGTGTTCTCGTACCCGTTCTTTTAAAGATCGGCATGTGCGACCCACATATTGTATGCCACACTCACACGTTGCTAAATAAATGAAACATTTAGAGTCACAGTTAATGTAACTACGTATGGGGTAATTCTTTCCAGTTACAGTGCTATTAAAGCTTTCCTTTATCATTATGTGTTTACAAACCTTACATTTGTTTTTGCCGCATTTATAGCACCCATTTTTGTTTAACCATAGATCACTTCTTTTTCTAGTTTTTTTGTGTAAGTATAAACTGGGGGAGACATCACTTGCAATGGTTCTATTACGTTTAAATACATATCTGATATTATTCAGGACCGATTGGTCCAGCAGTGGATCCATTCTAAGGACGTCCAATCTTCTATTAATTATTTTCTTGATCTGATTTGCCTGACTGCTAAAGGGAGTAATAAACAATGTTGATTTTTCATTAAAGTGTCTTTGCGAATTATTTATTTTGTTAGCCTGCTTATTATTAAATTGCAAGTGATGTCTCCCCCAGTTTATACTTACACAAAAAAACTAGAAAAAGAAGTGATCTATGGTTAAACAAAAATGGGTGCTATAAATGCGGCAAAAACAAATGTAAGGTTTGTAAACACATAATGATAAAGGAAAGCTTTAATAGCACTTTAACTGGAAAGAATTACCCCATACGTAGTTACATTAACTGTGACTCTAAATGTGTCATTTATTTAGCAATGTGTGAGTGTGGCATACAATATGTGGGTCGCACATGCCGATCTTTAAAAGAACGGGTACGAGAACACCTCACACCCATTAATCTGAATAACCTTGATCACATTAGTCATAGCCATAGGAGGGTATCAGCTGTAAGCAAACATATCATGTTAAATCATAATGGTAATTTCAACTTAATAAAATTCCAAGGTATAGAACTGGTTAAACTAGGAGTGAGAGGAGGAGATTTGCAGAAAAAAATAGATCAAAGGGAGGTATACTGGATTTTCACATTAAAAACACGCCTTCCACAGGGATTAAATAGTGATTGGGAGGTTTCATGCTTCCTTTAAACTAAAGTGAATTTAAAATACTAGAATAATTTTTATTTATTGAGATTCTGACTATTATATAAATTTTGACTAAATGTTCCCACAGATATACAGAGAAAATAGAGAAAATATAGCCTGAAAACAAACCACAAGTGTAATATGCTAATTTTAATGGGTGTATTGTTTTAATTGTACTCACTATATAAGACAGAGAGCCAGGAACAGACTCCACCTCTGATGAAGTGCCAAAGAGAGGCACGAAACGCGTCAGGTGACTAGACACGCTATGGTTTAGTTGAACAGTCTCAGGAGAATGCCTGTCTGTGTTTTTAAAGATGCTTGGAAATAAAGACTTTCTTTTATCTTAATATCCCGTGGTTATTGGCTCCAGTCTATCTATTGCTTTCTTGGATGTTGCCAATTTGCCAGGTGCGGAGTCCGGCTGACTGAGGGCCACCACGAGGACAGATGCGGACCAGTCGCGTGTGAGTAATAAATACCTACACATATTTAAGTCAAAGAAAGAGTAGGTAGCACCATCCATTGATAGAGATTTAATACCAATTAGTGGTGTGCAAGGTCATATGGCATATATAGTTAAACAGAAAAGGAAAAAAGTATGACCCATAGCATTGCACCTTCCCACTCTTTTAATCTGAGGTACCAATGGTAAAAGATAAAACGTAACTTTTACTAGTAACCATCTAAAATTGATATGAAATGAAAAAGTATATATTAAATATATTAAAAGCAAGGTTAGGTACGGAAGCTGAATAGACACGAAGTCAGCAGCTAATAAACGGTTATCAAGAATTGAGATAGTTGTATGGGTTTTTATTCACAGTGATAGCTGTTTCCCCACATCTATTCTCAACTGCAGCAAAGTGCTGGTGACCCACGGTATGTGAGCGGACCGGATGGACCGGATGGTATTGCGGGTCAATGTGTAACCTTGTATATAATTGGGCCAAAGTATGGCAACACACAACTATGCTTACAAGATAGTTAACTATACTTGGGTATATATACACGTGGATATGATTGACATAATGTCAACTCGGGTAAGGTTGCAGCGAGGAGGGATTATCGAGCCCAGTCTTCTACACCCTCCCAGATCATCCTTCACAACCATTCCCTGTATCGCAACTGTAGGAGAGTGTCGGCGTGATCAGAGGAGGAGCGACCTGCCGGTATCGAGTGCGCTACCCGTTTCCTCCTGCACCACCCTTCCTTTAAAGTCGGATACCTGTGCTCAGTTCTTTGGTCCAACTTTAAAGGAAGGGTGGTGCGGGAGGAAACGGGTAGCGCACTCGATACCGGCAGGTCGCTCCTGTCCACCGATTATTGTACGCTCTCTAATCCTGATTCCGGCCTGTCTGACTATTCTAATCTGCTTGTGCCGGTCCGGCCTGCCTGTTCCTGGTGGTATTCTTCCTTCCAGTATCCTTGTGAGACGATCGTGCCCCTTTGCTCGTCCAGAACCTTTAGCTTTGCTCCTCTCTCAAATAAGACCTGGCGGGATCCGATTAACCAAGGTCTCCTCCCGAGGTGAAAGGCGGCGGTTAAAGGCAGACGTGAGAGCCGAGATCAGGGAGCTTAGCTTGGGTTCTGGAAATAGGGTGCCTAACGTGACAGTTAGTTAACCTAAAATGTAATCTAAAAGGGCTGAAGTGACTGTATCTGTCTAACAGAACAGAACCCAACTTCCTGCAGCTCTCTAACTCTGAGTTAGTCAATGGCTTTAAGGGGGGCCACATGGGACATAACTGTTCTGTGAACTTGCAATTGATCCTCAGCATGCAGGCTGGTTAGATTCAAAAGCAACAGTTATGTCCCATGTGCCCCCCCCCTCTCAAATCACTGATTGGTTACTGTCTGGTAAACCAAAACGACCAAAAAGAGCTGCAAAGCAGTAAGTACTGTTCTTGTTATTATCCGCTCACGCCAACCTTTATACATTACATTTTTGCCTAACTATATTGAAAACATTTTTTTATTTTGCACAGCCTATCTATTTACCCAGTTATTATTTTTATACTGAACAATTCCTTTAAGATATGAAGATTCCAATTACGGAAAGGTTGATTATCCAAAAAAATCCAGGTCCCGAGCATTCTGGATAACAGGCCCCATACCTGTATAGCTACTAATTCTAAATCCCAAACGTTGTGCCATTACAGTAAAGCTTTAGGTTCTTAATTCATCTACTTATTTGCATTGCATACTTTGTATTCCTAATTCCTGTCAATATATACCCACTCTTCACTTATATCCCCCTTAAAAATAAACCCATATGCTTTTTTACAATTTCAAATATACACAAGACCCTTTGATAATTTTCATAATTGTTTTTTCTAATGCAGCTCATGTCATCTTAATTCAGCTCTCTCTACTTCAGAGCGACCCCATTCAACTTGCCCCCACTTAATGCCACTCTCATATAACTACTGCACATAAGATAACTTCATTGCTCCAGTTAGATCCCAGCCCATAGCTGACAGTCACTTACCTGTACCCTCTAGTTCAGGGGTCCCCAACCGCCGGGCCGCGGCCCACTTCTGCACTGGGCCGATGAGCCGAGTACGCAAAAATGAGGCAACCCGAATTGGACGCCGGTGAGTCCCAAATTGCCGACCCTCGCCGTCCCCAACCCCACCCCCCGGTCCTTGCAAAAAAAACATTTTTTGCACTGGTCCCCAGTCCAAAAAACTTGGGGACCCCTGCTCCAGTTTACATCTAGTTTACATCTTTTTAGCAAGTTTGTTTTGCTGTTTCCAGTCTATCTATGGGTGCAGAGCCCTGTAATTTACACCAACAGTACAAGGTAACTTGTCTGGAATTACCAATATAAAGATATGAAAGCACAAAGATCCTCCCAATAGCCAAGCAAAAAGTTGACAGAATAGCTAACTTAATTGTACTCAAGTTTGACTTCTTTCAGTATTTTCTTCTTCCTGACACTTTAAAACTTGAAACCATTTCATCCTGTCTCTCTTCTCTCACTCTGTTCTCTCCTCCTACTTCTACATTAAAGTTTTCAATTCAATTTCTTATAGGATTCTCTTTTATTTTGTCACGTTACATATTCTCTGTTCTACCCATTCACTAGTTTATAATTCTCTACATTCTCCTCAAGTTTATACCACATTTTTTATCTTGAATATACTCTGTCTTATTCATGACTTGATCCTTTCTTTTTCCTCTTTTTCCTCTCTTTCTTATTCTATAAGCACATTACTTTTTTTTAAAAAATATACTTCCTTCTGTCCCAATTTCATTACCTTTCTGTCCTGATATTAATTTTAATTTTAGTTTATCAACACTCTTTCTCATTTTAGACTTAACAGTTATTTTCCTACTCGCACTCTTCTTTCATAATAAGCACCAAACAGATAATCCAATCATTTGGCCCTAGTACCAACTATTGATTCATAAATGCTGCTATGCCAGCCATCTGATCAAAAACTGCATCAATGTGCAGCTGCGGTCCTAAATCTGACTGAAAAATCAAACCTGCCCAATTGACATCTGGATGTTTTTTGGCTATATATTGGATGAGTAGCTCTTTATAAGGGCCCCACACTGGGGTAGATAAACTGAAGTCTGAAGGGGCAGAATTAGCAGTTAAAAAAAAGAGAATCAAGCAAGCAAAGAGTAAAAAGAAGCACACAATTAAATATATATGAAATAATTATGCAAGCCCTGATTATCTGTTCATCCAATCATCACTGATAGATCATCAGTGATCATCGCCAGATAGTGTGTATTCCAAACCACAAAAAGTGCCATCCATAAATTTCCTAACAGCAAATTTCAGGGTATCTTCATGTTAATAAAAATATACGCAGTCAAAAGGAAAGCTTGTTAGTAACATTTATCTGCAGCAGCTTTGTGATCTAGAGTTTTATTCAATGAAAGGCATTCAGAAGATGGGGATTCTATAAATTTGCCTTTTAAATTACATAGGGATTTTAATCCAGGCACTAACAATACATTTCTAAGGCCTTTTAACATATGATCAGTTACATGTGATCAGCAAAACACCTGTCTAAACAGTCACAATAGGTCAAAGGATACATCTACCCTTAAAAATCTGTGCGGTAATCCTGATATTAGCAGTCAAAAGGGGTGTGATTGGGGTTGTGGATTATGGATATTATAGATCAAAAATTGTTATCCAACGGTCTACTGTCTCTTATTACCTGTAATTGAATTGTGGTCCTACATAAAATTGTCATCTGCAGTTGTGCCGAATATTGGATGAGGATGTCTTACATTGTTGGGTTTTTGAGGATACAAAGGGATTTGCTGTACATTGAACATCTGTTAAGGCCTATGATTTACACATAGTGTTGATCTTCTACTATTTTAAATATAATAGATACTACACAGATGACCTGTTTCTGTAGTTTGGGCGTGAGGAGAACTTTGCTTATTCAACAATACAAAATAAGCATCACTTTAATACTCTTCAAACTTAGATCATTCTACATTATACCTGGGAGTACCTCAATTTTCTTGATGTAATTGTCTAAAAAGACACGATTGGGGAGGCTTATTTCCATTTTAAAATTAACCAAAAAGCAATAGACAGAAATACTGCAGAAACCACCCAAAGCACCTTTTGAAATCATTGCCTAAGTTATAAATGTTGATTTAATTACTAGCGAAAAAACACAAGGGGAAAAAGGAAATAAGGAAATAATGAGCAATCAATCTAGAAATGGGGTACATGTGATCAAAGGTTGGCCCTGCCAGCTTAATCAGACTAAATGTAAAAATGACATGGTGTATTAAGCATATGGTCTTCATACACTACTAACTAAAACAATCTTTATTTATTATTGTCCAAAAATCAATACAGATGTGGGGCTGTCTAAATTGGTCAATGAAGGCTTAATTTTGAATAGAAACTCCAATGGACCTGCTAAACAAATATATGCCTTTGATCAAGCGTGACAATTACAGAATCAGAGCATTTAGCTGTGGAAACCAGGCAAGAACTAGCGATAGGCAAGAGAGGCACGTGCGCAATGGCTGGGGGGGGGGGGTTTGGAGGGGCAACAAAGTAGTGGGAGTACATCAGGGGGCATGCAAAACAAGAAACAGTGGGGGGAGTTTGCATGCAGTTCCAAGTTGTGGCTGTGTGTGGTCATCGGCTAAGTAGTATTGCAGGTTCCAATACTACTTGGCCTGACTCTGGTGGGAAACCTGTGCAGTAATCTAATGTTGAACTAAACACTTTCATTGCTTTTTAACCAGTATCTACCCTCCTTAATTCCTCCTGCCCCCACTTAACTAACTGCCCCCTTTCAACACACTTGATGGGCAAAGTCAAAGCTGTCGCATGAACAGATACAAGACAAGCTGGCACTGGTTAGCACCCTAAAGTAAAAGACTTAACACAATTAGTGGTTTTAAAAGAATTCCAGTTTATTTTACATCTTCACATTGAATAGCCTTATGTGCTTTGTGCTTTCAGGGGGGGCACGCAACTTGTAATACTATTTATTATGATTATTGAAGATTTAAAATACACTAGAATTCTTTAAAAACCACTAGCGGCTTAAAGTCTCCTACCCAGTGTCAGACTGGCCCACGGGATACCAGGAAAACTCCCGGTGGGCCCAGATGTCAGTCAGCCCTCATGCTGCTTAATATTTGGTATATTTTGTGGTCATTCTTAATTTCTATGAGAACAAAGAAGCTAAAATGGAATAATAGATTATAGTAGTATAGTGTATAGCATACTAGAGACAAGAGACTAGGAGAATAGCAGTTGAGTGAGGAGAGAAAAAATAATAGTACTGAGAGTGGGCCCTTGGTCTAAGGTTTTTGGATGGGCCCCTGGTGTCCCGTCCGACACTGCTCCTACCTGACCAGTTCCAGCCTGACCTGTTCCTGACCAGTGCCAGCCTGTCTTATATCTGTTCTTGTGAATTATCCCTGTGTTGAAGGTATTGGCATGTGCACCTAGTAATCTTACATCCCCTCCATATGGTATTGGACTATTTTTGTGCTATTTTTCAAGTTCAGAGCTGCACTTGGTGGCCTTTCCTGTTTTGTAGTAAAATTCATTGACAACTGAATGTGAGGTTGAGGATGCATCATGCCATCATTAATGCTGCACTGGAGCCTAAAACAAAGAAGGAAACCAAGCAGGAAATTTCTGAGCAACCTGTCATACAACAAACTAAACATTTAATTCCTGTATTTGAAGTAAGCCAAAGACCAGGTCCTCCAGCCCATATCCTCCATGAGTTAGTGAATAGTGATGATCACTACCTATTGCTACTAAAAAAGGCTGGACTAGGTGGTGTCAGTGACCCTTTGTAATAAAAATGTTTTTCTGCAATAGATGATCACTATGTGTATATGATTTATCTTGAATGTGTTACAAGTGATGCCCATGCATATGTTGCTATTAAGGACTATAATATAATAGCAAGTTAACTAAAAGAATGAGAATGTATTGCTACAACAATTATGTACGTACTAGTACATACGAATATACATTTCTTACACTTCTGCATTTGATATATGGGATAATGAATTGGGATTTAAATCTATTTTAACCACCGAAGCACTATAAATTTGACTTCTATGAGATAATGTCCTATCGATGTTTAATATGCGTATTTAAATTGGTTACATTCACTTAGTTAAGTTGATAAAGTTCGCAAGATTGACCAATACATCATGTCATTTGTACACATTAAAGAAGAAAGCAGGGCCGACTGGCGCTCAATGGATCCACAGGACCAGAGAAATTGAATTAAAAGAATATTTTATTTATACAAAGTTAAAAGTATATAAATCTGCATCTCCATCCACCCTACACGTTTCGCACCAATTTAGGGCGCTTAGTAATGGGCGCTTAGTCATTTGTACACATTGCCAAGAATACACAGCTTTGTTTAAAATGTTGTACTGATGGTTATTTTTCTGCTATATACCATATATATTTGTTTTAAATAAAGTATGTGTGTTTGGATTTCTTACCTTCCTCACAGTTTGTTCCTCTGTATCCTGGGCAGCATCTCCATTCCAGCAATGTCACTGTCTTATAGCTGAGTCTGTATGTCGGTCTGGCAACTGTTCTATAACTGGGCAGTTTGCATGATAGGGATTCATCAGTAAGATAAAAGGTGAATAAAATATACACAGAAGACTATTGATTATATGGCACAGAAACAAAATAAAGTACAGCTGCAAAAGGATCCATAAAGCCTGGCTATTTTTGGCAAACATGTTCTTACCTCCCTCCTGAGCAGCCTGATGCCCAGTGGCAGTTCTGATACACTCTCTGCATGAAGGTGCCATTCTGAACTTGGCATGAAACTGTCCGACTCACAGGCACTGAACACCAATTCCTTTGAGAAAAAGGCATGCAATTAGAAAAGGATTAGATGTAATGTAATGTGTGATATTTTTCCTTTTTCTTGTGAACACACTAGAATTCAAAAGAATTAACATTCATAAAAACATATATATCCTGATACACAAGTTTCTGTGAACGATCTGCTATTATTGCCCCAAGGGAGTGGGGTTTCTTTCACAGCTGGGGTGGGGGGGGGAAGGAGAGGTGTGCCAAAAAAGAGGTAGACTGAGTTTAAGACTGCTCCAGGGGTAAACAGACAACTCACCCTATTAAAAAGACCCTGCAGTTATAAAGGTGTGTTTTGTAGGGTGTGTTTAGGATGGAAAAGCAATTTGACTCATCTGTAGATAGAGGGAAAAATTTATGCAAATAAACAGAGAAAGGAAATATGAGGAAAAAGTATAAAATCATTTAAGGCACTAAACACCACTTGAGAGCTGAAAGGAGGTTCAAGACCTAGGGGCAGATTCACTAAAGGGTGAATAGTCACCTGGAACCGCTTCACACCCATCGCTACGCTTCGCCATGTGAAAATTTGATCAGACAACTCATTCACTAAAATGTGAAGTTTAGTCGTGGGCGCCGAACACTGGCGAATTTTCGCTAGCGTTACTTTGGCAATGTGAGCAATTCAAATTGAAGATGCGCCAGCGTTCATTTCTGCCAAGCGCAAATTCGCTAGAGGTCTTGCTCTCAGGCTAATTTGCATACAGTGAGAAATTTAAAGTTGAATGGACATTTCCACTGTTAATTACACATGTCCAGGGAAACTTAATAAAGAGAATAGAGTTGTTAAAATGCCCTACACATGAGCCCACAGTATAGTACCGTATGTTCCATATGGTAGAAAATGTATGGGGGATACCGGTTACAACCAAAAAAATTTTTTAGGACTTTTGCAGGCTATCACTCTGAAAAAATTAAAAGACACCAGCGTTTTTTGAACTTTGATGCTTTTTCCAATCACAGAATATTATGTAAGTAACAGAAGATTGAGGAAGATCTATGCACTCCAGTGCACTTCACCTGGTCTGAGCTGGCGAAGGCAAGTCTGGCGAAAGAGGTAACGTATAGTAAAATCCGCATTTTCGTGAATTTGCAGAGTAACGCCAGAGCGAATTGTCACCTGGCGATAGTGCTAGCACCTATCTCTTTTCCTATCGAATTTTTGCCTGTGCCAATTTGTTATGTTCCTGCGGGCAGTAATGCTAGCGAATTGTCACCAGCACTTGCCACTTCTCCCTTTAGTAAATCAACCCCCTAGTGATGGTTACTAAAGTGCAATTTTGTTTCAGGTAGTAGAGGAAGTATTCTGCAAGCAGTCTGTTGGGAGCATAACATGATTGATAGCAAAAAGTATATTGTTAGTACAAAAGATAGAAATGGTAAGCATAAGCCATAAGATTGAAATCAAAGTGTACTGGAATGTGAAAAATTAATTGCAAGGGGTGTATTAGAGTGGTGGCTGCTGTGCTGTAAGCAGTGTATTAGAATTGTCGAAATTGGACAGACAACAGCATATCAGGAGGATAATATGGGGCTACAAAAAGTATATCCAGAGAATAGCAGTAGGACTGCAAGCAATGTATAAACAGGAGAGTAATGGCACATGGCACTGCAAAAAGTGTATCAGGAGGGAGTAAATGTTATAGGGGTCTTAGACAATAATATCCACTGTAGCAGGAACCAATGTAAATGATGTATAATCTTTGTGCAGCTCCGCAAAAATGTAAATGCGGATTTTACTATACGTTACCTCTTTATAAATACCAGGAAATAAAAAATAGCGCTACTTATTATGAATGCAGCACTGTACAGCAGAACTATAATTGATAGAACAAACAGGGGTTAGTAAATAAAAAAAATTCAAATATAGATGCTGTCATACTTTGAAACCCTTTTAACCCACATGCAAAGCTACAAATATTCCTTGTAGTACAAAGGTTGTTACACCCTGATTAATCTTAAAAAATACTCAAGTATGCAATTGCCATAGGGCTAGCACATATACTCTGTGGTGTAATTTCCTCTGGAGGTCAAGAGATTACATTCTACTCTTAATTCTACACTGCACCTTTTGATGAATTCATTACACATCTGTGTGCATAGCTTCCTTATAACACATTTATTCATATTTGCCACATGGTGTTGTGTGTTTAAAATGATATACAACAGTTAGAGTTGTGAAGCCAGGAATCGTAAGCCATTTATTTACAGTACTGACAGGAGAAGATATGAGACCTCCAGCAGGATATGCATTGTTAGCACGCAAAAAAAAAGGAAAAAAGGAGAAAGCATTAACTCTTTATATTGCAGAAAGCAGCTGTCGACACATTTAAACTGCCAGAATGAGAATTATTGAGTCTACTTGGCTACATTCAAATCAAGTCTGTTAAACCAATAGGTGGAACGAGCAATGATTTGTACAAACCACACTGTCTCAACATAATGAACTACATTGTTTAACCTTTATGTAAAGAGGCCAAAATCGAAAAGAAAATTCTCAGTTCTAGAAGGTGATTAGTTGTAGAGCTGAAATTCCAGGTGACTTAGGACAAGCATCTAATTGCCTGTGTAGGTGCCAAAAATAGATTTCAAATGTATATACAACACAGACCTGTCATGTCTAAAGAAAAATCTGTATATAACACTGACTACAAATATTATGGAAATACTCTAACAAAGAAATGAAGTTGCTACATTGCATATTAACCTGGTTACCTTCTAGGCGTGGAGAGTGACTCCCTGGATTTCGGTTGCAGTACGGGTGAATAGCGGTACTGGGTGTTGGGTGCCCATGTGCACATACCTTTGTCCAGAAAAGCACAGAGGCAGAGCAGAATGTGCCAACCTGAGCAGCAGGGCAACCACAATTTCATGGTTCAGTGGTCCAGTAGATTCTAGGATTGTGTCCTGTTTAGTATGTCCACAGCTGCAAAGTGTGAGGCGCTGTGCATAGGAAAGGGTTAAACAATTTCTAGTGTTTCCTTCTCCATGAAGACAGGTAATTCACAGCATGCGTCCTAACCCTTCATGGGAAAACTGGCTCGGGATGCTCAATAAAAACCACCCTTAGAGTCACTGAGGACAAATCCTGCCTCCAGCCAGCACTGAGTGAGTAGTCTAACTCCCCCCCAGCCTCCTTTTCCTTTCTCACAATGTGCCCCCCACACTGCTCAGAGGAACAGAGAAAAGTAATCTGAACAGAGTCTGCCTACTTGTGCTGGACCGGCTTGGAATTCCCTAACAATTGAGAGTTTTTTAAATCTCTGGGATAACACCGCCTCTTATCCTCTGTATTTATTTTTCTCCTCCTCTAACCTACCCTCCTTTCCTTCCCCTCCTTTTCACTTCCTTCATTTTTTCTTCTTCCCTCTTTGCTTTTTTCTTGTTTTTTTTAATACCTCCTCCCCCCCTACCCACTCTCCTGTTTCTCCACCCCCCTGTGTCCTTTTTTTTATTCCTCTCTAAAACATTGAGACAATTCATGTCCTTTGTGAACTGTTTTAAAATGCACAGGATCAGTCTGTCCCATTTCTGCCCCTTGCTTCTTTTCCCACTCATTCTTTCCCTCGGCTCTTCTCTTTTTAGCCACCCCCTCCCTAGCTCTTTCTGTCTTCCCCCCTTTACTATATATAATTCTAGGACCTGTAATTATTTTCTCACAGAACAGTAAAGTCTGCTTTGAGAAAAACTGTGGTTTTAGTCAACATTTGTGTCTCAAAAATAGATGTTCAAAATACCAACAAAGCCACAAAGAACAGACATACTATGTAAAAATGAACTAGAAAATAACTTGTTCACTTTGTCAGTTTCTCTAGCGCATACCTCCAAACATTTTGGGAATAAAAAGAGGGACAAAAAACTTGCCGCACATAGAGCGCCAATTTTTAGACCACACCCATTTTTGTGGTCACACCCCCTAATTGCCATGTTCATTTTCCAAAATTTGGCAGGTTATGAAAGTTTGAACATATTTCTGTGTTTTTTTTTCCAGTTATTACAGTTTTGCTAATGAAGGTGAATATCCTTTTGAGCTGTGAGTCTAACTTTTCCCAAGGGACCTGTTATCTTATATTGTAACAATTATTTGCTTATCTTGAAATTGTTACAAAAGTATCTTATCTGCTGCTGTGGCTGTTCTGCACTCTCTGCCAAAATCTACCTAATTTAGAAACTTTGTGTCTTTTTCTGGCTGTTCAGTGCAGAGAAAAACGGGACTTTCCAGTACAAACAAGGGACTGCGGGTTGAGCTGTCAAAAGAGGGACTGTCCCTCAGAAAATGGGACATTTGGGAGGTATGCTAGTGGGTTAGTGAGCTAGTCTCTTCATGTCAAGGTCCGTGTCAGCAAATGGGGCGACAGTCACAGATCCAGTCACACATGTAAAGGGTGCTGTTGGTCAACCAGGCTGGCAGTTTTTAATGATCTCTTTAATAAGTATGCTCAAAAAGAAAGCCTGGTCTCTGTAGGACCCCCCAATGGCAAAAGTGGACTTTCTGTTAAAGCAGGTGTCAGTTGACCCCTCCAGGTTGCTACATGACCAGAAGGGACTCCTTTCAATATGCTCACAATTCTTCCTGAGAGTGTCACAGTATCTCTTGTGAAAATGCAGATAACGTGTTATAATACACAAAAGCCATGAATATCCTGTAACTTATATCCTTATAAACAGTGAGTTCTGATGTCATCAGTTATAAACGGTGAGTTCTGATGTCATTTCTGTCACATGACTCACTGAGACTTGTGTATTATAATAAATAAAGTACCCCCTGTTGCAAAATATGAGGATATTAGAAGTAACCACAGAGTTTCATGACCTGTATAAAAACACTCAGCCTTCGGCCTCGTGTTTTTATACAGTCATGAAACTCCTCGGTAACTTGTAATATCCTTATATTTTACAAAAGGGGGTACTTTATTCACTATATAATGTTGATGCATCAGCAGTTTGGTTGCTCAATGTCAATACAGTTCAGTTCCCCCATACCCATTATTGGCAGTGTGGGTATTATGGCTACATAATAGCTACATGCAAAGCAATACAGGGAATGCACATTGACTGTTCACATGCACACACATATGATTTCAAATACAATGAGGCCCAAACAACTCCCACAGGCCTACTGTGATGTCTATAACAATGCAGCTGCACAATATTAACAAATGACCACAAGTGAACTTTAGCTCCAATATGGCACCTATATACATTGATGGTGAACTTCTGGAATTAAATGAATTTAAATGCAATCTGCAGCCCAGCAATTTGCATTTTTTAGGTTATCTGGTAACCTTACAAAAAATCAATTGAATCAGATGTCAAGATGGCAACACACACAAACACAGAGACAATGGCAATGTCAGGTGCGCAAGGTTGACAAGCAAGAGCTGACAAAAGGGTTAGGACATTGTGAAGAATACTAAATAAGCAAACAATTTCAGGAGCTTAGAAAAGAAGGGTTATAAAACTGATGGTATTTCGTATGTAAACTTACGAAATACATTACTACAAATGTTACTACAAATTTTAAACATTACTTTAAAATTAAATTAAATCAAATTAAAATGTAACATTAATTTAAAATGTTACCATTACTACAAATGTTGACTATTGTCAAGCAGGGACACACACTTTTGTATCTCAGTGTCACATTCAGACCAGAGGCATTCCTCAGTACTACAGTGTTACATAGACAGGACAGGATCACCAACTGAGTGAATGGATCACACATTTTCAGCTGAGCTGTCTCTATCTCTCCCTCTCTCTCTTCCACACACATAATGGATTCAGACCAAAAGTCAGTTTATATCACAAATGCACAAGCACACTCGATGGTTCAGTTATTGTCTTTTAGTATCACAAAGTGGACAAGATTCACTAAATGTGTTACTGTTTATCATACAATAGGGACAGGTCACTTTCATTTTGTCAAGGTCACATACACAAACCCACACACACATACAATGGTTGAGGTTATGAGTTTTTCAATGTCAAGCACATATAAGTGTGGCTCTGTCTTTCTTTGCACATCACAGAAAAGAATCTCTAATGAACAAAGTAATGCTGATGTGATAAGCTCTGACTCTGTGTATAGCAAACCACCTGCTACAGCAGATAAATACTGCTTTATGGAGTAACGAAATTCCAACACATCGGGGGCTTATTTAATAATACAATGCACACATTGTCTAGTGTCTGATTGAAATTAGACAAATAATAGACTACATGCAATTGGCTTTATATTTGCTGATCAGATGTACTATTGTGTGAAAATAGTCTTAAATAATAAGAATATGGCAATCTGTAGTGGGGCTCATTTGCCAACGATGGTTAATATTTGCACCTGGGCCAACCCCATGGCAATTGCTGCAGGAAAAACAATTAACATCTGATTAGCTGACATTGGTTAGTGACATTGGTTTCAGCTAAAGTTCCTTTAGAAGCATTCTTTAGTTGCTGGAGGGTTACTAGGAGAGCACAGCTTGGACACATTCTAATTCCACGTTCAGATGAAATATATATCTATCCATAGGATTTTATGCTAGATACTTTGAAAAGGAGCCTGCATAGCTTCCAAAGAATATGCTTTTTTTTATAACCTGCTTAATATGAGGCCCACTAAAAAGTTGTCAAAATCTTTTATGCCCCTATTTCTGGTCTATACAGTGCCAAACACTACACACTTGTATGTTCAGGAGGGCAATTCACAGTCTGGGTAAGCTTGGGGATTCCTACGTATGCCTCTGTTCTTGGATACATTAATACGAGACTGCAGGGACAGTGTGGGATGTTTCAATGCCATCTGAAATAGGCTGGCAGAAAAAACAGCCTATAGGACATGAACCTAAGTGACAACTGGCTAAACATAAGAGAGCAGTATCCAAGGTGAAATAGAAAACTCTTCGTTTTGTTAGTGCAACAGACATAACAAAAGACCTTCCACACTCTGTCAGTGTCATATATAGACATGCAAAGCATAATGACAATAGAAGAGCTAACTCATTAACAAGTAAATAGAGGAGCAATTGTCGACAAGTGTTAAAACTATACACAAAAGAACAGGGAGGGGAGGAGGTCATTCATTCAGTGTCCCAAACAAAACTGCCCTATGAGCTTGCCTACAGGAGAGCTTTGTATGGCACAGATAAAAGCAGTGTATGATATCAGAACCTTCAGAAACCTTTGAGAGTGATTATCTGTACGAATGAGGTACATATATCAAGTTTCCTAATCACTCCTCCCTCTTTTTAATATAATGATCAACTAATGCCATTTATCTGATCATATCCTAAAGTGACACTGGATAAAGAAAGGGAATTATAATGTGCTTTGTGTCTGTATTGTAGGATTGGGACATACACACTACTGACTATGTGATTGTGCATGTACAAGTTTTTATATTAAACATTAATATGAAAAACAGCAACAAAATAACAGAAAAAAAACTATGGACACATGGATCTAAGTAGTAGTTAAAAAGTAGTTAAAATGAGGTGTGTAATCAATTTGAAACCATTCCTTTGGTCACAGCTAAACTTGTTTTTTAAAAAAGTTAAAAAACCCCATGCATTGAGAAACCCCAAGACACAATGCCTTACTATTTTTGAGTAGTTGTCATATTTCAGATCTGGAGAATGGTTTTAACCACGTGTAAATGGTGAATAAAGTGTACATTGAGGGCACTGATGCATGTCACACTGAGCTACAAAGCTGTGTCTATGTCAGAATTCCTTAGTGCTGAAATAGACCATAATCTTACAAGTATTTTTTTCTCCTCACATTTGCTTGCACCCCTAAATGAGCGGATCTCTACTTGTATGGCCACCCCACTGCTCCCTAGATTGTGCATATAAATTGGGAGTGACAAGTGACCACCACATGCTTCCCACCTGCAAATTGTGTGTTCGGCAACCATTTGTGTTCCATTTTTTCAGTCCAAGAGGCATATTTATTATGCTGTGTAAAACGAAATTCACACAAAATATCACCCAGTGTATTTAATTTTACGCCATGTAAACGCCAGATTTGCAGCCGTTTTTTTTACATTGCTTCTGGCGGAAGCTGTTTTTTACATGGCGAAGCCTGGCGATATGTGGTGTATTATCCTGATGTTTTTACATAGCATACCCCAAAAGTATACAGTAAATAGCACATATCAAAGTTCATGCCTGGGTGCCCATGCCCCGACAGCCTTCCAACTGTTGGACAACCTCCAAAATGTAGATATTAGGCAGCACAAAATAAAAGTCTTTATTTTACATCAAAGACAACAGCCACATGTCAAACATCTCCCAGCACTTCATCGCTTTATCAAGGTCCATTTTACAAGTGCATAGGATTATGCATACAGGCAAGAGAATTTTACACTTTCACAAATACCATATAGATGCGCATATATTAAACCATAAACACACAACTGCTCTCTCAATTTTACTGCATTCCTCACACAGAGGAAAAAGCACGCTCAGCTATTTGTTACAAACAGGAGCATTGTTTCATAAGCCTGACATTGTCAAAAAGCACCGGGTCCCTCCCTCAGCCGATCACCGTCACAAACATACATAACAGGGTTATCAAAGTGAGTATCACAAACACAGAGCAGGCTTCCTTCAGGGGCAACTATCGCAAAAATTAAAATGTAATATAGACTTCACCATATTGAAATAAGAAAAATTCAAAGTGTAATCAATTAAAAATGCTGTAATCACTCTCCCCATAACAGCATTTGTCTCTCTTCATGAAATATGCAGGCTGAAAATCAGCCCCTACAAGGTTCCTTCCTGACATTGCCACCCGGTTGGCCCGGACTCCCAGTCCGACGCTGGTAGTAAACTATAAGACATATCAAATGAAATATGAAATGTCTGTTTTATGAAATTACATATCTCCTGCTTTCTTCCTCTAGTCCAGTGGTCACCAATCAGTGGTTCATGAGCAACATGTTGCTTACCAACCCCTTAGATGTTGCACCCAGTGGCCACAAAGCAGGTGCTTATTTTTAAATTCTTGGTTTGAAGGCAAGATTTGGTTGCATTAAAACCATATGTACTGCCAAACAGAGCCACCTGTAGACTGCCAGTCCACATAGAGGCTACCACATACAGGGGCGCTCCGCCAATGAGGCGAGTTGAGAAATTCGCCTCAGGTGGCAGTGCCCCCCTGGTTGCCAAGGGTGGCAAAAATGCCGCTCCTGGTAACTTTAAGAGCCAAATTTCTGCTTTTCAAATTTGGCTCTTCTAGTGCAGAGATCACAATTGTGCAGCTCTCTCTACATTAGCGACGTGGGGGGCGGCAGAGCGAAGGCCGTCTCGGGCAGCAACCAATGAGTTTTTTCATGCTGGTGTTGCTTCCCAACTCTTACATTTACATTACATTTAAATGTGGCTCATGGGTAAAAAGGGTTGGGGGCCCCTGCTCTAGTCTTTAAATACCGCCCTTTATGAGTTTACTCATTAAACATAATGTTTGCTTACATAGATCCAATTTAAGCAGTTAACCTTATTAATGCTGCCAAGCCATGAAACTATTCCCAAGAAAACAGAGAATAAGTAAACAGTCCAACTGCACAGCCAGCATAATACATTCAAATCCTGAAGATCCAAACACTGGAATTGTGTTGCCACCAAACGGCTGCTCATTGTATTGCTCAATGCTCCAGTATATTCCACCCTATTCTACTAAGTATATAACAAGATTGTCTAACAATCAAAAGTGAACCTGAAACTATATTCTGCACATCTGCTAGAAAGCACTTTTACCAATATCTAATGAGACTACAGTGAAGCAAGAAACATGGCTTTTCCAATATATATAATTAGAAAGCAAAATGTATTTTATGTGCACAACATAAGCTACGTTTTTACTGTTGATAGTTTCACAACGGAAGTGTACAGGACACATTGATAATGCTTGAAAAAAATATTTATTAGCTCCAACATGGGCTAATTATGTACTGTTATTTACAGGATGTTGAGTTATGACCATAAAGAGCACTGGAACAGAGAAAATAACAGCCTCTGAAAGAGAGAACATGAAACAAGTAGAACTACAGCACCCCACAGTGGCATACAACTGCCTTAACACCTTAGCTAAAATAATCATTCATCCACCCTGTAGTATTGTAGCGACTCATAAGAAATATGACCACAGGGAAGAGTCATCCCAATTCTCTATGTAAGCAAAGTCATTGTATGAAGTACTGTTTAAGGAGTTCCTTGGCTGCATGGGGCTGCCACCTCATCTGTCAGTGAGTCAATGGGGCCAACATGGGGCAGACCATGCTGTTTATTAGGGTAGCCGGGCACACCTCCACAGCTGACCAACATGTTTGTACAATTATTTCTCATATCCACATTGTACCTTGATGTTCACAGGTTCTTAAAGAGCAAATGAGTATAACATCTCAGGGGATAGGGCTGAATCCAGACAGGTAAGACGTGTTTCAACATTGCCAATCCCCCATTTTGTATGTTTGTAGCAAAACAGGCCAGATCAGTCACACTTCCATTGTACTTTACTTTCATTGCACAATTCCTGGATGGGCTGCATGTAGTATGTCTTGGACAATGGTGTGTCCTCTTCAGAGTAAAATAATAATCAATTACAAATTTAGTTACAAATAAGGTATATGAGAAAAAGATGATAATTATGCATGGTATTTTTCCCAGTTAATCAATTCATTTAAATAATTTCCAGTAATGATAAAGAGCACTTTCTTTTTGCTTGAATTGAGAAACCATAATTCTGCTAGTAATCATGTGAGCTTTATCTACTTAATTCCTGCTTAGCCATGTCTTATGACATACTTCCATATATAAAGACTAACAATGCAAGGGGAACAGCATTCAAAACAAAAATACACCCAGCTGTAAAATGCATTCCTGTATAGTGCTAGAGTAGATTAGACAACAAATGTGGTCATTAAAAAAAACAATATTCAGCATATGCAGAGAAAAGAAAAGGGACCAGAGGGGCTGCTGTAAACTGCCACAGATAATCACTTTTTATTGGGGGTCTGCTTAGGCCTCATTGTACTTGAAATCAGTGGAGCAACTGAGTACTTAAAATCAGTGTACTTGAAATCATTGGAGTAATCGAGTACCTGAAATCAGTGTACTTGAATTGAAATCAGTGGAGTAACCGAGTTCCTGAAATCAGTGTACTTGAAATCAGTGGAGTAACTGAGTACTTGAAATCAGTGCTCCATCTGCCCTTGGCCTAAGGACAATTGCAAGTCGGAAGAGTTTTGCAATCTTTCTACATCTGTCCCCTGAATTGTAGCCATCGAATAACATAGTTTTCAGATCTCACTCAGTTTCCTAGAGGAGCCCATAGTTACTGAGTAACAGCTTATGAAGCTCTGCAGTTCTCAAGAGCTGACAACTTCTGGCAATTATGGTCAGGGATCTTGCAAAAACAGTTTTTATCATTAGAGGAATGGAATGGTGTCCACACTTTTGTACATGCCACAATTACTACTTTCTTTCTTCCTATGTTTTATAGTTGGGAAAATGAAATATTTCTGTGCATTAACATTTCCAATTGTTTCCTACATTGCACTTAAAAATTTCACTAAATATGTCATTTGCAAAAGGTACCACGTTTTGCATTCAGCTATAAGTCTGTTGGGGTTCCATGCAAATGGACAAGGACTATACCAATGTCTGGAATACCTGCAACTACTACACTGTACAAACCATGCATTCCACATTAAATGGAAGGTAGCAGAGGGCTTAAGCTTACAGACTAGAAACCTCACATACTATAAGTGATGCAATCAACCCATCTAAAAATTTGGCCACTGACAATGATTTCCCCTCTGAGATGAGAACCATGACTTGCTATGGGTTAATGCAGGGGTCAGCAACCTTTTCTATCAAAAGAGCCATTTTGCCCCATCTTCCACTAAAGAAAAATAGTCTGGAGCCGCAAAACATAACACAGCTTATAAACTTTTAAAAGTTTTAACCTTTTTTTTAATTGTAACTGTTACAACAGAATACAACAAACAGAAGTGCAGTGTGTATGTGTAGGCCTACTTTAAAATAAATCAAACACTGAATAGCCCTATTAAATGCTAGTGTTCTCATCTATTTAATGTGACTTCTGTTTCTGAAGCTCCATGCTGATCTTCCCTCTCTTGTCTTGAGTGTGTGACCGCGGTAAGGACCATGATGAATCATCTTGTTGCGGCTTGGTCTTGCGTGTCACTCCTGGGACGTCTATACAGCCCTCGCACCTGCTGGCGGCTTCCTGAGCATCCGCGGTAAGCTAACGGTTAGCGCACACTCAAGAAGCCTCCATCAAGTGTGAGGGCTGTATAGACAACATGACAGGCAAAGCTGCAAGACTGAGCCGCAGCAAGCAGGATGAAGAGCTGCATGAGGTAGAGTCCTGCAGCTGGTTGGGTTCCCGCGGGTTACCCGCAAAAACCTGCGGTACCCTGCAGGTTGTGGGTAGAAGTTCCGAGTGCGGGCAAAGATGCGTGTCGGAGGTTCTGCGGGTTTGCAGGTCTGGTTGCGGGACTTCTGAATAGCGATAATTACTCCTTTTTTCTGGTCACGTCTACTGCCGATGACGTCTACTTCCATTTTACAATGACAGCACTTCCTGTTTTACTCCTTTTTTTCTGATCACGTCTACTTCCGATGAGGTCACTTCCGGTTTACAATGACAGCTCTTCCTGATTCTTGATGGTCAGCAGGTCTCAGGTCCGGGTTGCGGATAAGGTACTTGCGGGTAGGGTCGGGTATCGGTTCCAAGCTGGTATGAATGCGGGTTGCGGGTCCGGGTTGCAGATTGCAGGTTGTGGGTACGGGTCCCAAAAAAATGGACCTGAGCAGGACTCTAGCATGAGGCTCCGTAGCCACGGGTTGCCTACCCCTGGCTTAATGTAATATAGGTTTATAGGCAGTTGGGAGACGAATAGGGAAGAAGAATAGGGCTCTGTTGGGGCCAGCCACCAGCATCATCTGCAGCTCCCTGACTTGCATCTCTGAATAACATACAAGTTAGGCAGGAGCATTCCAGCCATGAGGTTACCAGGGGCAGTAAAAAGCATAGGGGTCTAAAATGCCCCTGAAAGTAGGAGATGGGTAGGAGACAGAAGGACTCCGACATGCCTTCCCCTGTCTGCTCCCACATTAATACAGCCTGCCGAACACAACTATGCATTCATGGGGCATTCCTGTGGAGACCAGCACTTTATAAATATACCCTAATGTCAGGTCAAAAGAAATTCAAATAGTTTTTACTGTGAATGCAGAAAAAAAATGACTGAATTAACAAATCTAAAATGAAGAAAAAACAATGTAACCATACAGTAAGAAAAGCTTCAGATGACAGTAAATCTTTTGATGAAGATGGTAAGAGTAAGAAATAAAACTGACAGTGACATAGGGAGAATTGCTGCTACTAAAGTCCAAAAATAAGATAAATGAATAGCGTTAGGAGGCCACCTTCCTTACACTTACTGGTAAGGTATGCACAGTGGGAATGTGCATGCACTACTGGCTTATTTTTAGCTTTGCCCTGTCTGGGTTTACAGCTTTTATAGGACACTCTACCATATGTGCTGTCTAACACAAAGTTAAAATGGATATAAATCAAAACACAATTTTTCCTAAGGAAAGAAAATATAATTTTACAGTTATTGCTTCAGTAGCAATTTCATTTACTGTACAAACAACTTGTTAAAACTATTGAAGATTTTTCGAAGGAAGAAGCTGCTCTACAGAAGTACCCCTGAGCAGTGTAGTTTTCAGCTAACTTAGAATGGCTGGCTGTATTGCTTGTAAGAAGTCTGCATGCTATTCTACTACCACTCACAAATATACTAAGGCTAGACATGAACTGTGTGTTTAACAAGAGATTTAATAATCGATTCGAAAACTTAACACAGACCTCAGCAGAGGACATGAAGCAGGCAAACAATGTTTCAGGCATATGGTTATGGCTGGCAGCAAGCATAGTCAGTGAAACAGGCACAAGGTAGGGGAAAGCAGCAGTCAAGTGGAAATGCAATAATGGGCCAGAGGTCAAAAAGAGACAAGGGCAGGACAGGAACCAGGAACTCACATGGTTCGGACAAAGCTAATGGTCCAGCACCATGGTATAAGAAGACAGACAGGCATAAATAGCCCCTTAATGATTGCAGCTGAATTACAGGTGTCCGCAAGGGAATACATCTGGGTGGGAAAGGTCATTGATACTAAAGGTCCCCCAATAGAGTCCTCATTCTGGTTGAGGGAAACAATCTTTTTTTTTAAAATAAAAAAATTAAATGGCCTAGGTCGCACAAACTGCAAGGGAGCTTGTCGTGCAGGCAGCTATATTGTGTGGCACGCAAGCTTGTTATGCACATTTGTGTGATGTCACATAGTAACATACTGTAGTACATCATAAGTTAGGTTGGGAAAAGACACACGTACATCAAGTCCAACCTTAAGTCTATAACCTGCCTAACTGCTAGTAGATCCAGAGCATGGCAAAAAAAACCCAGTTTGAAGCCTATCCAATTTGACTCAGAGGTGGAAAAAGTTCCTTCCTAACTCCAAGATGGCAATCTGACCAGTCCCTCGATCCTTGGTCACATGCATGCACATTACCTCCAGTGGGGGAAAGAATATGGTGGTGACAGGTGGACTTTTATATCTTTTATAAAAGAATTTATATTCAATATTTTATACTTTTTTAAGTCAAAACCACTGTGCCACTGCCTCCTGTGGTTCAGCCTGGACAAGGAGCAGCAGCTGGTAAGCACAGGGTACCTGGTTCTAGGTCCAATGAGTTCATGTCCCAGGGTATTAGGTAGGCTATTACAATCACTGAAGGGTACCTAACATTTGCCACCCCCTAATGATTATAGCCTTCTCCTTTAAGGCCAGGGCCATACTTGGTTGTTTTTCAACAAAGAAAATCACCAATAAAAGGCACAGAGATGTTTACAATATCTGCTAAAACTCAAGACACCAGGTCCACATCTGTAATCATGTAACCCTATCACATTACGGTAAATATGTCTGGTTCCCTTTGTTACAGTTTATGGAAATGATGACG